>NC_051847.1:120823671-120907047 GCF_002237135.1 Teleopsis dalmanni
CGTTTCCGGAAATTTTAAATAAAACGCAAAATTCTTAATCTTCATCAATATTTATTTTATCTCCTTCAAAATATGCTCCATTAGAGCGATAACACAAATGGCCGAACGTTTCTGCCAATCATCAAACCTTTTTTATTGGCGCTTTCCGGTATGGCTTTGAGTTCCCTCTGCGAATTCTGTTTTTCGTCTTCTATGGATTCAAAACGCGTTCCTCTGAGTGGTAATTTGAGTTTGGGAAACAGGAAAAAGTCACACGGTGCAAGATCAGGTGAATACGGTGGCTGTTTGATGGTATTTATTGAATGTTTGGCCTTAAAATCGTTGATAATGTTGGCTCGGTGCGAGGGAGCATTATCGTCATGAAAAATCCATGAATTATCCTTCCACAATTGAGGCCGTTTACGGCGGATAGCTCTCACGACCGATGCCTAGCTCTCGTGCTATCTCTCTAACACTCACATGAGGATTTTGGAACACGATTTCCTTTGCCTTTTCAATGTTTTCGTCGGTGGTAGAGGCCGAAGGTCGTCCAGAACGCGGCATGTCTTCGACGGTCGTACGACCGTCCTGAAAGGCTTTGTACCACTCATAAACTTGAGTTTTCGATAAAACTGATTACCCATAAGCCTTTTGTAGCATTCGCAACGATTCTGCACACGAAATTTCGTTCGAAACACAAAATTTGATGCAAACTCTTTGTTCAATATTTTTTTCCATTGTTTTTTCGCAACGCACTACTGAGGGGAACTGGTTTCAACAGCTGCCCGTAAACGAACTGTCTGACAGATCGCGCTCGATTTTGGCATAGTAATTAAAGGACAGTGCTGCCAAACTACCAATAAACTTAAAATATCGAAAAATATACAGCGCGCGAATTTTAAATGAGAATTTCCGAAAACTTTTCGGTCACAATGTATTGTGAACCAATTGAAGGAATAAATAATATCAAAAATACATCTGAAATACATTAATAAAAAACAAACATTAGTTTGTATTAAATTCATTTTTAACATCAGTTTTAAAGAAAGAAACTGAATTCTTAATATAAACTAATGTTTTCAATAGAGAGATTTCTTAACGAATAGCAGTGATATTGCAAAAACAAAAACTTATTTATATTATTTTTAATTAATTTTATTTTTGGCTGACAATACAGCTGTTTCGAGTATTGCGAGTATATTAGTTTGTTAATTTTAATTGTTTTTTAATACTGTGAAAGTTAATTTTGTTTGTTAGAAATTTGTGGGCCCGTACATATTTTAATATTCAATATAGTATATTTTTATTGGAACCAAGAACCAACTTGACTCAACCTATCTAGCAGTTGTGAAGACTGAGGTTGATCTTGCAGTCAATGCAGTATTTGAATTATATATTTTATTTATAAAAAAATAATATTTTAAAAAATAGTTTAGATTTTAAATTAATTCTTTTATGAAAACTAAAATATGTGAAATTCATTATGTTGTAAATCAGTTGATGTTATAGTTAGTCTGAGCACTTCGGCTTGAACTTTTTGTAGATAATTGTGTCACATGAATGAAAAAAAGTGTTAATTGTACTTGAAATTCCCTTCTGGTAACAAAGGGCATGCAAATAGATCAGCTAGATTTAATATCTAGTAAAGAGCGGTTATCTAAGTTAAGAATTTCAAAGTAATAGTATGCTTCCACTGCCTTCGTTAGACAAGTTTATTTGCTTAAGCTCGCTAATGGAATTTCAAAAGCGAAGCGAAATTAAGTTGTTTTTCTCATACAAAATTCAATTTTAAGGTTAGAACGAAATTAAGGAAAATGTCCTTAATTTCATTGAAACGAAGGGCGAAATTAAGGGACATTTCAAATGCAACTATGCGTATATATATTTTAAGATATATTTTAAGCAATACATAAAGTTGAGATAACGAAAAAGTGATGCTTTTTTAAAACAAATGTCAGTTACAGTTGATTTTAATAAAACCGGGAACTTATCTTGAAAGTAGTGCAAATTTTTAAATTTGTATTTATTATAATAATACTATAATAATAATTATATGTTATAATAATAAACTTTTAAAATTTCGCAGATATAAATTACGTTTTGAGGATGTAATTTTTAACATCGATTTGTAAACAAAAAACATGTGATTTCCTTAATTTGAGATGGTATGAACGCTTCTCAAATTAACTCAATTTCATTTTAACGAAATTAAGGAAATTTGATTGTCTGAATATAGGATTAGTTATGAACAAATCAAAGAAAATTAGATCTAAAATATCAAATGTGGTAAAATATATTTTCCAAAAGGAAAATGATCAAAATTTGACATATTTGATGTATAAAATGAAATGAACATAAACAAAAAACCAACTAATCAAACAAATTTTTTAAAATATTTAAAATTAGAGGGATATGAAAATCATATTGTTTGTTTAAAATTTAATTATTTTTTTATTAGAATTTCTTTAATAGGAGGAATTTTGGTTAGATTGAATTGTTTACGACAAGTTAATTTAAAATCATTAATTGCTTATTCTTCTGTTGCTCATATAGGAATTGTTTTAGCTGGGATTATAAATTTGAGTAATTGAGGAATTTGTGGAGGGTATAGATTAATCAAAATACCCAAGAAAGGAGACCTAAGGGACTGTAACAACTGGAGCGGCATTACGGTTCTAAGTTCTGTGATGAAAATATTTATGAAAATTATTCTAGAAAGAATGGTAACAGTTGTTGAAGTACTACTACGACTAGAGCAAGCGGGTTTCAGAAGCACAAGATCCTGTGTTGACCACATTAACAGTCTTAGAATTATCATAGAAGAATCTATAGAGATGCGATTTCCTCTTTATCTGCTTTTCATCGATTTTGAAAAGACGTTTGATTCGTAAGAAAGAAGTTCGAATAAACAATCGATTTGACGAACCTTTGAAGTTGGAAACGGAGACCATTGAGCGCGTAAATGAATTCCAGTATCTAGGGAGTATTGTGTCTGAAAATGGAGGTACAGCGCAAGATGTGATTAGTAAAATAAAGAAAGCCTTTGGTACTTTTACAAGGCTTCGTAAAGTGTAGAGTTCCAATACTTATAGTTTAAGCACAAAGATAAAAATCTTTAAAGCATACGTTCTTTCAGTTCTCCTGTATGGTTGCGAAACCTGGTTTGTTACAGAAAACATACAAAGCAAGCTGAGAGTATTTGTTAACCGTCAATCTTGAAATTCGTAAAAGAAAATTTGGATGGATCGGGCATACACTTCGAAAAGCTCCCACCGAAATTTGTTAACAGGCGTTGGTATACAACCCGCAAGGTAGTAGAGGCAGAGGCCGTCCAAAAATAACATGGAGAATGAAATAAACAACATTTTGCAGCCTCTAGGAAGAAACATAAGCAAGCAACATTATAGACATAAAGGACGTAGCGTTACGGAGCGAAAGGTGGAAGCGGCTTATATGTTAGACAGTCCATGCCCAATATAAGAGGCTGTTCGAAATCATAGACGTCGGGCAAGGCGTATTATTATTATTATTATTAAAGATTAATAATTGGTCATAGTTTATGTTATGTTCTTCTGGTTTATTTTGTTGATATATAAAAATATATAAATGAGCTTATATGTCAAATATGATGAATTTGCATGATGAAATAATTCATTTCTGCTAATAATATAAAACTGAATATTATTTGGTTACAATTGAAATGTAATCAAACAAAAGGTTTACTATAACATTTAATCAATCATTCAACTTATATAATCAACTTATGCCAATGGAAACTATCATATCTTAATTTGATTAACAAAAGTTATTTGAGTTGCAGTGGAAACATAATGTAAGTAGTGCTAACCTAGTATTAACTCTAAAATCGTTCGAAGGCGTATATTCTAATTGCTTCAATTCGAATCTAGAAACTCGTAATGAGACGTATGCTATACTCCAATATTTTCGTAAGGAAGATGATAATTTAAAGAGAAGAAATATTTTTAAAAAAATTTTAGTAGAACATACCTGTAGAAACATTTCAAAAGACAAAAAAATAAAATATTTTGGATAATTATTAAAGAGAAATGCCTAATAGACTCAATGTAATTTCTTTTAATTTTATCTTCTTCGTATTTGAGTTACGGTGTTTGTATATTCCAGTTTTATTATCAGCATTATTTATATATTTTGCAGCAGATTAATTGCATTAATTAATCCTGTATTAAAAAGTTACATACGATAAGACGTTATACGCAATTAATGGCAAAATATTTATTAAACAAGTACTTGGCGTTTCCGTCTTACATTACCGGAAATCAAATTGTCCGTCTGCACTAGTTATTACACCAGCAAAATAATTACCCACGCAAAGTGTATTATGCGCTTGCCAAGAAGATGCTGAAGATGATTAAGTTTTTATATAATTCGTGCACAAAGAGAATGATTTGTTGACTGGACTTCTGTTTCAGTAATGCAAACAAAATGTCCAGTCAACTTGTCGACTACTCAGCATTAATTAATGCTAGAATGCGTGCGGTGAGGGTATTTTTAGCCCACTAGCACAACAGGGACTACGATAATGGTATTGTGTGGTGCCGTATCAATTTAATAATAGCTACTGGATTATAGGTAATAATTTCGAGCTGCTGAAGCATATATGAGCATAAAATTGGAATAATCACTATTACGCCTTTGGAATTCTTATAATTTTCATTCGTATATCTGCCATATCTCCTAATTTCATTGAATCAACGAATTAAGATTTATGAATTGCATACATGGAAATTTGTGGGCTCGAAACCAAAAAGGATTTGTTGCTTTATGGCTTAGAGTTTGATTTGAATTGATTGATCATTCCCAGCGGGAGTCAATGTTAGTAGATTAAAAATTACTTCCCTTACATCGACTCACTTCAGGTTTACTCTATATATGTTTTGACGTTTCCATTGATAGCACAACCTTTCCTAAGTAGAATTACATAAAATCTCTATGAAAGCAAGTGTAATCCTGTAAAAACATGTGCAAAAGTTGCACAGCAGGATATCTTTGTTTTGTTTGCATTTTTATTTTTTTATTCCGAATTTGTTTGAAGTTTTTATTAATTATTATAATTTTAAGTGAAGAGTTGAAGTTTAGGGGTTGTGAGGTAAAAAGTTCATTTGATAATGAAAAACTGTGCATTATGTCTGAATTTAAGGTTGAAAAGGAATCTCAAAAAATAAGTCAATATAGTGTTTGTTGTAGAAGTCAAATAAGGATGGTCAACAAATCAAAATGAAAGGATTATGAAGAATGTAAACAATTCGCAAAACAAGCCAATCACATTAATGCCTTTATAAGGTAAGCGATGGTTTTTAGAAATCTTTCTTGTCTATTTATTTTCAATTGCGTCTACGTCTATGTATTTGTTTTTTTTTTTTTAAGGAAAAACAGAATATCGTTAATGATCAATGCAATTTATAAAAGTCAACGATGCGAGTTTATAGCCGACTATTTAAACATACTTTGCATTGAGTACAAAAATATTATAAAGCTTTTCAATTACTACTAATATATGTACAGTAAGACCCCGCTTAACGCGTAGAACACATTCCATCAAAATAGAGCCTAATGCAAAACAGCCGTAAACGAGGCTATCTTAACATGTGAATAATGGAGTTTTGGGAAGATTAATATAAAATGGCTTAGGTATTAAATTTTGTTTTTTTCAATAATAATAAAACCAAATATTTCTTAAAAAAACAATGTAAACGAATATATATAAAAAGAAATAAAATTCTATATCAGTCAGATCATTCATTCTATTCTGTGATTTCAATTTTCTGCTTTTTTGTCAAGAAGGCATCTAATGTAGTTTGCAATTTCATCTTGCGTTCTGTTACAAGTTGTTGATAAGTGGATAAAGCATCTATACCACCTCATATTGCTTTTGAATTCCTGTCAAAATTTGGATCATTTTCAACAAGTTGGTCCATAATTTCAGTTGTAGTGGTCAAACTCCTTTTTTACAAACGCCATCGAAAGTTCTTTTTGCTCTCATTCGAAATCACGACTATTAATATTTTTGTTTTCTTCTTGGTCAGTTAATTCCTTAAGCTCATCATCATATTTCTTCGACGTCTTCCACATTTACCTGATCTAATCCGGATTGTTTCGCTAATTCCACTATTCCAGAGCATCCAATGTCTTCGCAAGTGAATTTGTTAATAAAACTTTCACAGCATATTAATAAAAATTCAGAAAAATGTGCGAACATAGAAGTCAAGTGCAGCTTCGAGTCAGTTCGTTATGGAGCGCTGACTCTGAGATTCAAATTTGGCAGGACACGAGTTCGATTCCTGGTACTTGCAGTCTCAAAAAAAAAACATTTATTTAGGAATAATTAAATACAAGAATTATTTTCAAGACGACTGATGAAAGTATGCAGCCACAGAGAAAGTGTGTGATTATTTTTCGTCAAATTTTCTGCAACTACTGCGATAAATTTTGAAGAGAAGGCGGTATTTCAATGGGTGGGTTTTTATACATCGTAGCTTGAAACAACTGTGACCCACTGATTGATTAAATTCGAAGCCCGAATTTAATTAGTTTCTCGGGGTTAACCTTTATTGTACAACTTTACTTTAACTTTATTGTAATTGTTCGTCTATAAGTTCGAAATGTTTATTTTTACTAACATATTTAATGAATTTTATGGTGTGCGACGCGTTTTTAAAAAATTGCATATTTTTAGGAGTAAAAAAAATTTAAATTTTTTTAAAAAAAAAAATTATTTAACTTTTACTATATATAAAAAATAGAAGTAACATATTTTTCTTATCATATATATAACAAGATGATGGAATTAATAAACAAAGCTGCGAGGTGAAGAGTCCGTTTTATAGAGTTGTTCGCTTTTGTTTTCAACATGGTTTCAGTTATATATAAAGAGATATTCTTTACCTTCGACACATACCTAAAATTCTTAATATTAACATATATTATATAATAATAATATTATAATAGAGAGAAAGAAGGGTAGAATAAATTTTTTTTATATAACAGATATTTTAAAATTTTTTTATTTATATTAAGTTATTATTAAACTTTTATTTGTAAGCATAATGATCTAAGTATTATTTTATAATTTGAATAATAAATTAATTCACCGGTATTAAATACCGGTGAATTCTTTGTGACTACACCACAAAGGGTTAGAACGTGTTCATGAAAAACATTTTTACATATTCAATTATATATATATATATTTTATTGTGGATATTACATATGGCACATTCAAATACACAACTGTCAAATTTGATGTGTAAAATGTCGAAAAATGTTGTCACATTTGTAGATTATCATCAAAATATTTTTTTGCCAAAGAGTATTTCAAATTTGAGAATGCTTAAAAATGTTGTCAAGCGTAAAGCTGATAAAAATTTTAAAAAAGGCATTTAAATTATATATACTATATCAATATGTCTATATGTGCATTTATTAAATCATGGATATGTGAAATTTTATGTAGAAACTTTAAAAATGTTTAAATGTCCCAAGCTAATTGAATGGCATATTTGTAGGCGCACCTGTTTCACATAAAAATTTTTCAATTAGCCTAAAACCATATCCAGCATAATTTGCAACCACTTTAGACATTAATCCACCGACAGACAGGAATGTTTAATACCTTTTATCCAGCTCATAATTCGCATAATAACAAAAGTCTCATTTTCTAATTTAGCTACAGGAATCAACAAACACAACGTTTTGTCTGTCACAACATTGCATCGAGCCATACATACGCAGATCTCAACTCAACCAACAATTTATCCAACAACCTGGCACATGCTAAACTTTAACTCAACCTGTGCGACGAACGCCCACTTTTTGCTCTGGCCTGACTTTGCTAATACTCGCATATCCTCCAACCATTAACTGACCACAAACACACTTTAACTTTCCACCCTATTGCGTACAATCAATGCTCTCGTTCTATGTTCTCAATAAATGCGCCACCCTTCAGCTTAGCTGGCTCTGGCTCTGGCTCTGGCCCTTGTTCATGTTCTTGTTCCTGTTCCTGTTCGTCCACACTGCCATTGCCACTGCAAAAATGTTGCAAAAGTGACAAACCGCAAATGTTAAGCGTACTTACGTAAGTCAATCTATCTAACCGCACATGAATGCACGTTACACGCCACATTGCGAACCACAAAATCCTGAAATCCTAAAATCATTACAGCCGCAATATGAGCACAAAGCCTACAAATTTGCTTGCCTATTGTAGCAGCTCATTGTGAGATTACCACTGTACGACGTAGAGTTGGTGGATATACTCTTGCGAGTGTGCGAATAGGCCGTTGATTTTGTTAGGATAAAAGGGGTGGAAAATCCACTTAGGTATGGCTTTTGATTCCGAACTCCTTTGCTGTTGTTTAGATGAATTGGATTGCATTTTTTTGAATGGATTTAAATTATGTTATTTGTCCGATTCTTGTTGAAGTTGTTCAACTGCAAATTTTACTTAAAAAAAATTCCTTTAATTATATTAACATTGAAAATATTTTATATATAACTAAACTCTGAATTTTTTTTTTTCGTTTTTTACATTATATTTCCTTATATTTTTCTAATCATTACTGCTGATACTGCTATTTACCTAAATAAATTTTAACAATATAAAAAGGCTTCCATATATTTTGCATATGGAATCATGGAACTTTATGCCGGTTCTTACGAACATATGATTTTTTTATATATTGCCTGATTCATACATGTCGAAAAGAAGTTCACTATTTTTAACATGATAGTACAAATAAGCTATGGATTGTTATATTTTGTAAAACTTGGGTTTTAATAAAGAGAAAATAACAAAATTATTTAAAATAATTTTTTTAATTACAGATTTGAAATTAAAAAATAAAATTATGTGAATATTTTTTATAGATAATTTAACATATTTTATATTTTTAACACTAATTATTTATGACAAACATTAACTTAAGCCCTTGAAAAAAAGCACTAACGCGGTGAACTAACAAAACAACAAAATAAATGTGAGTTGCATTTCGCTTATCTATTTCCATATAACATATATTGTCTATAACATATACCATATAACAAATGCGTTAAATGTCAAATGATGTTTGTAAATCGTCATTCTTCTCCATTTTTCAATTTTAGAAGCCAAGAAAAATTAAAAGTAACCTTGAAAGTAACTAGGTAATCTAACTTATGCATCTACTTTGAATTTGCACATAGACCGTAGTCGAAGATGTTAGAGTCGCAGGATTGTGTGATAAGATGTCTATGCCTTTTCAATATTAGAAATATTATATGGTATATAACATATAACCTATAACTTCTAGAGTAGAAGCAATCTCTTTATAGTTTGCAATCTAACGCTATGCATATTTTGAACTTAGATGTGAATTTAGGGGTTTAGCTGATATTTATACTTTCCGGCATATCTCGACATTTTATTTTTGCTCTCAGTCTACATTATTTTATATTATTTTTTAAATGTTTCTAATAACAAAATTCTAAAATTGTATTCTTCTTATAGAATATATTCTCTCATAAAATTGTTATTTGGTTAAAGAAACTTTTATATTAACATGAGTTTATACTTTATAGTATAGAATAGTGCATTTGGTTTATCGTAGATACTGAGTTTAAGTAGTCTAAAATCGAACAAGAGTGTTTTCAAAGGGAAAAATTTTCAAGTGATACTTTAAGCTCTACTATATTTATTTTACGCTATGTTTCCCATTGCAGTGTAATTATGATCTTGCGCAACAAAATTTTGTTCAACACTATGCAATACACCTAAATTTGATAAAAAGTGATAATGAAAGTTATATGAACTTAAAAAAATTATTGGGTTTCAAATCTAACCTTTTATTGTCGATATTTTGACTGAGAATATACGTCTCAGTGTCAGTATTCAGTTGATTTCTTATACAAGCCATTGTATTCTTTCCCTATAATTGTTCACTATTAAACAAAGATATTTGTACAAATTTAAGGCTGTGTCTTTAAAGCATAGTTGGGACTGCGGTAGCTAAGTTAATGGGTAGCCTCAGTCATATTAAAAAAATATACTCTACATTTTATTAGAATATATAAGCTCCTAAATTACATATTTTATCTCATTTCTACAGGTTGTTAAAAGTTTTTTACATAACATTTTGGAAAATACCGACATAAACTCTTCATCATCTTCTCATATCATCTTAAATCATCGTTTAAGTCATCTTATTTATGTGTTTTAACAGTGCGTTAACCATTTTTTCCTAGCGAAAAAGCTGTTTTCATATCAACTTGCTAGTTTCAATCTTGAACGTAACTACCGGAACCGTAAAATTGCAATACTGACTGACAGCCGGGCAGCTATAATGGCACTCATATCTTACCAGGTAACATCCAAACTGAACACACTCGGTGCGATCAATCAGGTGCACCTTTTATGGATTCCGGGACATACTGGTATCCAAGGTAATGAAACGGCAGACAAACTTGCAAGAAGAGGCGCGGCATCAAGAATGATAGGCCCAGAACCATTCTGTGGTCTAGGCAAAGGAGCTCTATCCATTATTATGAATGACGCAGAGAAAAAAGAGAGAGAGAACTCTATTGGGTAATGCTACCAAGACTCTCACAATCTAAAATGTTTTTAGGGACTTACAACCTTAAATGCTTTAAAGATTGTATAGTACAATCAAAAACTAACATAAGAATTATTACGGGATTACTGACCGGTCACTGCAGATTGAATAATCACCTATCGAAGTTAGGAATTAAATCCCACTCAGACTGCAGATACTGCAGGGAAGAGGGAAGAGAAACGGCATACCATGTGCTTGGGGAGTGCCCGGCACTGATGCATAAGCGAAAGAAACACCTAGGAGGGTATTTCATGGATCATAAGGATTCAAGACTGGGGAAGATAGGGTCCTTACTGTCTTTCATTAAAGAAATCGGACTTGGAGAAATACTCTAACCCGACAAAGGGGCACAATAGATCTTTTAGGTCGCAGTGCACGATCCCTTACTCAATAATAATAATAATAATAATAATCAACTTGCTAGAAACATATTTGTGTTGAGCATCAAAGTCTAGTTGTCAAAGGGGATTAATTCATAAGAAAATATATTCAACCAATATAAGCTATATAGCTGATAAATGTTCAATATGATCGTTGAATTGTGATACTTGATTGTAGTAGCATAGAAAGTAGGTGAGAAGTAGTAATCCTGGTAACATGGTGTTGCCTTTTATCAATCAATCAATAAATCAGTTATTATTGTAGCAAGTACTGATGTATTGACTTTTATGTTTACAATATCTAGTATGCATTACATCTAGTATGCATTGCATTTACTGACATTATCCTTCTCCTTTGGAGCACGCCTATACTGCCATATATATACTAATATATTTATATAGCACCTTTTGCCTTATCATTTTCCAATTAATATATGTATACCATATATTGCAGCTATATTTAATCACTTATAGCTCCATTCTAATATATCAGACACCTAATCAACTCATCAACTCATGAAGCAGAAACAGCATGTTTACCATGTCAACCAAAGCTGATGTGGTAACAGCGATGCGAGTTTCCAACTACAGTAAAGGGCGTTGAAGCTTGTCCAAGCTGAAAGAGATTTCATTTGGCTTGTTTAAAAATTTCTTCATCTCCAACAGAAACAGAAAATAACTAACTCTTTACGTAATTTAATTTGTGGTTGCTACAATTTTTCAATTTCAACTTCAGTTTTTTTCTCGTTTTCATTTGTGGTTCATGTTCTAATTGTTGCAAGAGCAATGCACGCAGGACTACACCCAACAACCCTTCCGCTTGCATATGACCATGAAGCCCACTCAACCACCTAGTTTTGGTTATGCAAATTTATGCGAAAATTTGCAAGGGTTTGAGTGTTCATGGAGGAGATGAATTTGTTGTACTTATGTTGACTTTAAAGGACATCTTTTATATGCGGCATTATTATCAGATTTTGAGTGCTGATTTCGCTTTTAAAGTCATATTGTGTGTCTCTACTCAAACATATCTGCAGCATTGTATTTCATAGTACGTTACATAGCATGTTGTGTTCCAAGTGGTTTAATGGATTTTCTATAGTTTGAGTGCTACTAATTGCAATGTCATTAATTATTTATAACTCTGAGGTATTGTGACAAATTTTAAGTGCACTCATACAGACTTTGTGATTTTATGCTAAAATAAAAGCTATCAGCTCATAAAAGCTCATAAAATAGTAAATGGAAAATTGACTTGAGAGATACTCGTAGTTGTTTTTTCTACATCTCAGAAATATATCAATTTTTAATACTATTGTTTCGTAAAAATGCCATTCTGTTTACAAAACTAAATTTAAAATTTTATCTTACAAATGCATCAATCCAAATATAATTTTTAATATTTTGTGCATAGTTACATGTTGACATAGATACATTTTCCATAGGTCCAATGTGTGTATTCTCGTATTAGATGTCACCTCATCAATGTTAGTGTGAGGGTTGTAAAGTGCTATTGAAAATTTTTTGATTGGAAAAAATTTAATTTCCTATCCGTTTCACACTTGTTATCGCGTTACCAAAGCGAGACAATCATTGTTCAAATTGCTAACATTTTCCCAGTATGTACTCGTACAATCTCCTTTATGCATTTGTTAAAAAGCATACTATTTTACAACGGAAGTCAATATCTCTTTTTTTCTTCTCTCAAATCACCCACACCATAATTAATTAAAATATTTTTTGACAATACATATGTGAGTTCAATTGTATTAAAACCCCGGGATGTGCAGTTAAAAGTATTGTTAAATATTAAAATTTCAATCGATTCCGCAAACATAGTAGGTTCAATCGTAAATTGGTTGTGGGCTTGGTGGGAGCTTCCATTGCACTTTATACTCATATGTATGTCATGAAGAGATTTATTAAAAAAAAAATAGATATAAAGGCAATATTTTTGTAAATGCTAAGCCGCAGCAACAGAAAACGTATCGAAAGTACATTTTTGATTCATGCTTTTTCGTATGAAAGAAATGAAATATCATTGTAAGTAGTAGAGTTTTTCTCTAACACTTTTGCAGTACCGAATGGTGCTACATTTCTAAAGAAGGAATATATGATTAAAGCTTAATCGAAAGATATATTAGCATTTAAATAAACATTATTTAATTCAAGGAAAAGCAAAAAATCCCAAAATTATAACATAACAAGTAGTGATATTAGCCTCAATAATAAACGAAGACTCATTCTAGCCAATACGTGCTTCTATGATACTACAGGATTTAGTAAGTAAATACAAAGTCGAATAAGAATTTAGTATTCTTTACTTCATGAAACACGAGTTAGTGTCTAAAAGATACTTACTCAGTAGTGTCTGTGACGACTTGAGTGTTTCACTGTGACAAGAGCTCTGTTGAATTCTGATAACGATTAATCATTAGGCGAATGAAGTGAATTCACAGAACTATACGAATCGTTAGAAGTCGAAATATATATGGCATTTGCTTTAAAAGAGTGAAATTAAGAATTAGTGGAGCAGCGTTCTATCTTTAATGTACTTTTGAACAGTCTTTGTGTATATCTTTATTTCTGACATACCATGGAGATTTTAGTACACGACTTAGAACAATATTCTAATAAGTTTAAAGATTTCTAATAGTGAATGGAGCAGTATAGCTATACGCACACAGCCATTAAGTAGGTTAGGTTTCATTATTTGCTTATAAAACAGAATCTTATTCTTCAGACTTAACTTTCCTTGAGGTGGTTTGAAAAATAATACAAGAGCGTAAATACATTCTATTTTAGGAAATATATATATATATATAAATATATATATATAAATATATATATAAATATATATATAAATATATATATATATATATTATTAAAATTCCCCGCAATTTTAATGTTTTGTCTAATTCTAATGTGGTATTGTTGATTGCTCAAAGTGGTGACTCAGTCCATGAATCTAATTAGCGCTTTTGCATTTGATTCATTATTTGTATAGACAATTTCGTTAGATCAAGTTTTTACAATTAAAAAACCTCTATAGGTTAAATGTTACCTCTCTAAGTTTAAATTCTCACATGGTGTGCGACTAACAATATAAATATTTTACTGTCCATGTCCTATTGATTTAAAATATTGTGTATATATTTTCTCCATATATTTCGGTGTAGCGCATTAAAAATGAGTACCCAAAAATAAAAATGAATCCAATAATATTTAAAAATAAACTCAAGAAACCATATACAAATTCAGACTAATTTTTTAAATCGCAAATGTATACTCCCATTAAGTAAAGGTGAAGTAACCTGACAGTTCTATGAACTTGGCTAAGACCCTAATTTTGCAAGATGACAACTCGGTCAAGTTAGTATGAAAAGGGACCCCGAAGCTTATAGATATTCTCCTAACTGAAGATGAATATAACCACATGAGATGGAACACAGTTTCATATTCATCATCAGAGCCACAACGACCACAAATTCAGTATAGGGTAGACTCAGTCTCTTAGGATGCTCCTGCCTATAGTATTCCTCCCAGTGGCATGTCATCACCGATACGGTAGTGCTGAGTAGGTACCGCGTTGGTTAAAGTGCATGACTGGTTGTTTTTGGTTGAATTTGGAGCATATCAACATAGAGATCTGACAGCAGAATTCGTTTGTTTTTGTTTAATTGCCAGTTTAACTGTTGTAAGTGTTACGCCAATATCTGAGAAGTGAGTGTCAGGGAGAAAAGTGCCTACCTTGGCAAGCTCGTCCGTAAATCACACTAGCACACTAGTTACTTAAATGATCCTTACAAACAAGAAACTTATACATAGTTCATTTTCAAGGTTTGTGTTTAGTCGAATATGAATTCTTTGTTTCCTTCCATATATGTAATATATTCCTTTCTACACATATGAGCAACATTATAACTACTTAATTCTCTGTTGTAGTAAGCAACTTTCTTCAGCTGGTAGATTTAAAAATCCTTTCTAAGAGCTCTCCGTACTTTCTTGCAGAGATTTTAATTAAATATCAACAAATCTTTATTCCTCTTCTTTGTTATTTCCCTTAACTTGTGTAAACTAAATTGGCCGCTTCAGGTGCTGTAGTGCATAAAAATATCGCATTCATTTGCTGTGTTGCTTTTGTGTCAACTGGAAAAAAGAAAAATTTTCAGAAAATAAACCAAAACATTTTCCATTAAATCGACGCGGTGATTGTGTGTAAACTTTGTGGTATGAGAGGCAGAGCATCTAACGGCACCGTGCGATGTGCCGTGAATTTGGGTAAGTCGGCGCATTACTGTTTAAATACTCTGGGGAACATTTTCGGCAACCATTTCCATCAAGTACGAGTGTATAATTTTTCTTTCAATGTATTTTTTAACAATTTTTTGTGTAAGCTGCTTTGTTTTGCATCGATAAGTTTTTTTTTGGGAAAGCTACTTTTTGTGTCATTGGCGCTCGCTCACGTTTTTTCAGTGAAATTCGATCCAAATCGAAATGGCTTTTTGACAAACAATTGACAGTGGCATGACTTACCTTTTCCATTGGCAGTTGTGATCCAATCGAATTTGCAAATGAATTGAATGAATTGAATGAATTGACTGGTGACAGTTTCATGTGAGCACGTACTTAACACATATAGTACGCATGACAATTGATGGGCCTTGATAAAGTTGAAATGAAAATTTAAAGTGAAGAAGCAGCGAAAGCAAGAATGCAAATAAAAATTTGATTTAAATAATTAAAATTAATTGAATTGTTTTTTATTTGTGCTGCTTTTTATTGCAAAGATCCACATAGAAGTACTTCAAACTGTATTCGAATACTTGCCATTTAAAAAAAATGTTAAAGATGAAGCATTTCAATTATTTTGAAACGCATTAATATTCATTAAAACGTTGGTTATCTATGCAGGCACTGGCAAGTATCTTCCTTATGCCAAATACTGACACCAAGCAATAACCTTAAATCACTTAAAATGTCAGCAAAAACATGTTTGTTATTAACATAATTTTCCTTGCTTTTTGTGCATTTTTTTTGCTTTCATATTCTTCTGGGTGCTGTGCTATGTCCAGTCCAGATGGCATCCATTAACATAAACTTCACTCTCAACCACATAGAAGAAGAAAATATTATTTGTGTTTGTTATTGTTGTCCCCTTAGTAAATATTTACTACAACAACACAAACAACAACAAAAATAAGTTCAACTGGTTGCAAATATGTTGCAGCAATGAACGAAAAAAAATTGGAAATCTTAATTACTTGCGCAACGCTTGACCTCGTATTGCTGAACTCATACGCCCAATGTACTTGTGGCATCATTTGGCAAACTCCTCTGCGCCGCTCTGCTCTGCCAAACTAACAAACTCTGGCCGCATATAGAATCATGAGTATATATTAATGTAATAATGAAAACGACATCAGAACAGGACACCAATCCATGCATTCTGCACTTGTAATGGGGGTTAATTAGCCTGTGCGCGCGACACGCATCTATCTCTGTAATTAACTAAGATAGACGCTCTACTACTAGCAACCGCACAAGTGAGTGGACCCATATGTTGCTCTTTGGAAATACTCAAAATAATTATGGAGTTAGCAGCAAATATTATGTACATACTCTGCTCTATCAATGCGCCACAAGTATTGCTGGGTTCGACTTCTATAATATTTTGAGTTCGGCGCATTTTTCGTTACTTACGGAATTATAACGAACACACTTATATATGAATATGTTAATTAATATAAGTGCAGCTATGCCGGAGAAAAGAAAACATCATGAAAGGCTTTCACTTTAAAAATATTCCTATAGCCTTTCTTTGTTGTAATTGTAAAAATGGAAATGATAAAACTTAATTGTTATTAATAACAATGATTAAGTACACTTCTTCTTGATATACGGATGAGTCCCTTTTTATTTATATTAGTTAATTCTTGTGTCTTTTGCAAACATGTCTTGGTTACTCAGAGTCTTATTGTGCATCATATATCAAAAGAAGTAAAAAGTATAATTTGAGTTAGGTTAGGTTAAGTTAGGTTGGTGTGGCTGCCTTGTGTCCAAGGAAGCCCACTTAAGCTCAAATTATATAAGCATTTCTGGTACCACAGGAATTGCGTTAGTTCGTATATAGATTATAAGGTCTGTATACGATCAAGGCCGAAAGGTAACGAATCCCCCAACAGCTAAAAGTGAACCAACCTGATTGTTCTATGAATTCGGCTAATTCCCTAATTTGGCAAGATGACAATTTGGTCAGGTAAGTAAGATCAGGGACCCCGAATATGAGATGGAGCACAGTTTCTTTCTCATCTTCAGAGCCACAACCGCGACAAAAGTCATTATAGAGTAGATCCAGTCTCATAGCATACTAACCTATTCTGCAGTGACTTGTCAGCACCAATACAGTAGTGCTGAGAAAGTTCCATCTTAATTGAAGTAGCTGATTGGTACTTTTTTTTGTCCAATTTAGACCAGATCAACCAGATTTGACACCAGAATTTACGAATATAATGTTTTTTCTTTACACTCCTCATATATCTAATATGAGATATTTTTTATTGAAAACAATTTAAAAAAAGAGGACTACTATTATAACTACAAGCTAATAAAGGACCGTTTATATTGTTCTTATCTTTAATAATTCTGATCTCTTAGTTCAGAGATCTGGACTTCTCTAAAAAAATTAATAACATTTTTATATTTAAAAAACTATTTATATTGTTCTTATCTTTAATAATTCTGATCTCTTAGTTCAGAGATCTGGATTTTTCTAAAAAAATTCTAAAACATTGCATTGACATTGGTATCGGCCCGATTTTTATCCAATGAATATCCGAAAAAATATCAACTTCTCTTAACTTTTAATTAAATTTAATTTAAATTTTTATTTAAATTTTAATTATTTTAATTTTATAAAATTGTTTTATATTTAAACTTATTAACAGACTTGATAGAAAACGCTTATTTTATACCCAATATATGTCTTTTTCTATCCCTGCTGCTTTCCTTAATCAAACGATAACTTTTGGTGCTGTTCTCACCACTTTCTCAAGTGTTTGAGATAAATTAATTTATGAGGCGTGACTTCATATGTGCTTAATTAATGTGCTTTCACTTACTATCTCCCCAGTCTAGTTGATATGGTGCAGAAAAAGTATTTCAATTAACAATCAGAAATGTCATTGGACTTTTCCACTTGTTATTGTTTCATTATGTTAATTATTAGTAATTACTTTCGAGATGACTATCAAGCTATTGTGTCAGAAGAAGAATTTGCAATTTCGCAAACCGACAAGAAACCAAATAGGAAAAATGGAACATTGACGGTTGAGTTAATTTATTAGAATAAATTATCACTTAAATTGTTGTTGTCTACTTGCTAAGAAGAAAGTCCGACGTAATAAAACTTAGAAATAAAATTACTAGTAACTAGTTGCCATATGCAGTTCAAAGATCAACTAAAGAAAAAATAATTGAAACTTAAAACAATTGCCTCTTCGCTTGTTTTGCATCAAAATTAAAGTGAAGCATTTGAGTCCTTTAATATTTTCAGGCCAATCGATTACGCAGTGGAGCGCGCAAATGCGTTTGTTGACAGTATCGTACCATTGCAAACATAAAACCGGGAGAAGTTCAACGTGATAAAAAAGGGTTATTATGAAGTCATCAGTATAGCTGATAAAAATACACAGAGTCCAAAAAAGACCTAAAAATATAAGAAGTTCGAGCCAGAACTCGTCTGCTATTTAGCGTTATTCCAATTTTCACGCGATTGCGGTGGTACCGTACATGAAGATGGTTTAATCCTGCCAGACAGATGCGCTCAAATTATTTATTAGTTTTGTTGGTGCTTTTCTGCTTCATTTTTTTAAAGGATTGCACGTGTTATCAGTGTTTATAAAAAAGTTTTTGTTTTAGTAAATTTTAATTTATGGTCGTTTAAAGTTCATTATTTAATTTTTTCATTGCTGAAATATAATTTCTATCTTTATATGCGAGTATTAGGTAAAAATAGAAAAATTTCACTCTCAGTTCAGAATTCTGTAAAGAAAATTATTTTAATGTTAAGAGAAATTTAAAAAAAAACTGGAGAGTTTTTTTGTTTTCTTGATTGCGTTTGAAGGTAGGAAGGCAGTAATTATAATTACGGCATTAGTTATTACAGGGCTGTCCAGCCCGGATGCGATCGCGGCCAAATACAAATCATTGTACTTATTGGAGGGCCACAGAAACAAATACACACGTTCATAGTTATTTTCGAATAAATTTTAAATTTAGTTTTATTAATTTATCAATTTATATGGATGTGTAGCGTTTATCAACCCCTCCAACAATATTATTCGCCAGCTAGAAATTGCACAAAGCCAGGCTCTAAAAAGACTTTTCAAGGTACCATGGTACATTAGGACGAATGACATCCTCAAGGACCTCAAGATTGATCCGATGAAAAAATACATAAAGGATAGAGTCTTGAAATTATTTACGAAAACTGACAGACTTACCAACACCGCGTTATCGAATCTCAGAATTGTGACAGGCTCTCCGGGGAGGTATGCAGATCTGAGGTCAATTATTGTTTAGTCTAATGAAGTGATAAAGAATAATCCAGTCAAGTTGTAAAGAGCGGTTTTGAAAATACCTCGAGTTAAGAAAGAGTAAAAGTGCTCAAATACACTGGCTCAAATAGCATCAACATAAATAAATTCATTTATTTGGTATACTATAAAAATAAAATAATGTGGTTTAACCATTACGCATTAGCCGCATGCCGCATATCCACGAACCATATGCTGGGCTGTCCGGCTTTGGACAGCCCAGAGGTATAATATTGGATAGAATTCCAATACATTTCGTTGCTCTTTCAATGAAATTGAATGGTCTTAATATTGAGAATCAAACAATTATTTGTTTGAGAATTGTTAAAGTAAGTTACTTTCTTACAAAATGAATTTTAAAGTTTATAATTAAAATTTAGTTACTTTCATTTTTGACGCAAGTATTAATTAAAATTTCGTCTGACGTAATTATAAATGTGACTTTAATATTCTTTTAAATTAAGAATATTTTACAACTTTATAAATTCTAAAAAAACATCAACATCAAAAAAACATTCAGCTTATATCTTATTTAATAGCTAATTTCAAAGGATAAACGAAATAGCGCTATTGGTTTAATAATGTTGTAATGATATCCTGTCCAATTTATTGTATGACATCATCATCAACATTAACGGCTACAATAGCAGTTTTATTGTCAACAGGCTTTGTTTGAGCTTTGGGAATAATAAACGAAAATTTATCTGTAAATTCTATTTCACAAATTTTAAAAATAAAAAAAAATTCTAGAGATTCCGAATTGCTTTACCCAAAGTGAAGAGTTAATAAATTAAGGTATTTTTTTGCATTGCAACCCTTTTGCTATATATATTTTGTGTCCTTTGAAGTTAAAGGGGTTATCTACAACGCGAAATATTGTTAGGCATAATTTTGCTGCTCTACGCACTCAAAGAATTAGATTGTTAGATTTTTTGATAAATTTGTGCAACGAAATGTAGTGCCGAAGATTTGTTGCTGCGACTTTGTGAAGTTATTTAATAAGAAGTAATTTAAACAGAATTGTAACGTTTTCCAATAGTCTTATATATAATACAGCACATTTTTCTTGTGTTCTATGATTAGATTTAAGAAGAAGCTGCGAACTATGTCACCACGTCACTGTATCTTTAAGAATTATTATGACAGACCTATTTTAGTTTTATATGCGCCATTATTTTAGTTAAAAATTTCATTATATCCCTTGGAGAGATATTATCTATTTTCAATATAATTGGATAAGCAGTTGATAAGTGCCGAAGTCTGAGTCCAGCGAGACTATCACAGTGACACAGAATGTGTTCTGCTGCTTCCTCTTTTTCATGACAAAGTCTGCAGCTATCATCTCTTATGATACTTTGTTTCAATAGATTCTTCTTAACTCCGCAATGTCGAGCGAGAAATCCGAATACCTTTCCTGCATTAGCAGCTTCTTGCTTTGGCTTTTGAGCGATTTGGCATGAATTCTTTAACTTGTCTGTAGTTACATTATCCCAATTAGTCTAAGCTGATCTTTCCAGTCGCTATTATATGATAAGTTTAGTATTTAATTGTGTCATATAAGCTATTTCTATTTTTATTTCTATTTATCACCAATAAATTTTTTTTGTCTTTTCGATACTATTTTTTGTAATCGGTATCTGTCGTTTTTTGTCACTAGATGGTGCTGGTATTCATATATCTGGCAACACTAAATCAATTATCTTAAAAGCACATATTCTTGTCGTATCTTGTTATATTACTTACACATAAAAGTAATAGGTTTTGTATTGTGTTTGATATATACTATAATTGAAAATGGTAGGAACCAAACATTTTTGTCGTAACATATATAAAGGTGTTGATTTTAAATACTAACATAAAAATATATAAAAAATAATATATATGAAAAAGTCTTTAAAATATTATCTGAATATAGAGTGTCGAAAAGTCTTAAAAGAATTTGTTTTTAAATTTTTTAAAATTTTTCTCTAAATTAAGAACAAATTTATTGCCATAATTCAATGCTATATTTTTGTTTGTCTTTTTTTTTAAGAATGGACTTATTAAATCATTTGTTTTTTCTTTTATCGCTCGGCCATGATTATTATAGCCACTTAAATAAATATGATACCCATTAAAATGTCTTTTGTATTTTTATAATTTTACGAAACTTTGTGGTAATTATTTTTGTTAATTACTGCTGCAGATTGATAGTTACTTGGAAATTATGTTGTAACTGCTGGAATTTATTATTAGAACTTCCACGCCGCATTATTATTTTCTAAATTACATTTTTAAGTATTTAAAAATGATTAAAAAAAACAAATCTTATGCTATATAAATTAATTAATATTAGTGCTTGCGCTTCAAGGCTTCTAAGAGTTATCTGACTGCCTTCAAATAAGTATCTGCATCAAGAAGAATGATTTTCTATGCCCTCTAGCAATTATTGAAGATTAACAACTTGGCCACTTGCTGTTTACATTCACCATAATTAATTGTTATTTGTTAACTAATCGCATTTGTATTTATGAGATTTAGCCAATGGTTAGAACATGTAAATAGACGCACACCCCCTCACTGTGCAAAGGACAAAAGATACATAAATACAACGAGCCCAAATCGTTAACGTTTGACATTTAACATAAGGAAATCTGCGTTGGGTAAATGCGTGTATCTACATTGACCAGATATGTGAGTTTCCTGCCATTGAACTGCATAATTGCTATTAGACAGTTTATCTGATATTTGTTCACTTTTATTGATTCTTTGTTGTTGATTCATATGTAACTAGGATGCGTTTACATTGTTAAGATTCTCTAAGGAAAATGATTAATTACTTCATTTTCCCTCAAATTAAAATTTACACAATTTCTGATTAATTACTTTTATGACATTTTTGTTTTGAAATTGAAGGCTTTCACTTTCACATTTGGTGGTCTATTTCAAATTTTCAGAAAACTTTCTTCTTGAAATTATAACTATAATGAAATCTTATAGATTTGTACAAAAAATAATAAATAATGAAGAGTGGAAAGATTTCCACAATTGTCCAATTTTCGTAGAGACAACTTATAATTCTACAATTTCTTAGTGTATATTATAATGGTATATCAAATACTACATTATCTCGATTAATGTGAAATCGATCATATACATAATATTATTTTAATATCAATCCAAACTTGTCACGTTTTTGAGTTAGTCTTCATATATTTTTTCATTATGACCCCTGTTGTTCTTGTTTTTCACTTATTGAAACCACATTGGCTTGTTCATTTATTTGGTAGAAATGATTTAAAAATCAACATAAGTAACTGAAAATTATTGAAGAGGCTACCAAGTTTTATTTTGAAAAGTTTGACAATAACTATTCTTGATTCTTCTTCTTCTTGAGTTAGTGCTATTACGCACTTTTACTCTATAATGGCTGGGGGGCTTATCTCTACCCCACACTAGGCATTAACTAGGCTAAAAAAAAAAAAATCATATCATTTATTTGTCATTTAATCTGTAACGGACCTTAAATCAGCATATCTTCCTGAGAGTCCAGAAGTGGACTTGAGGATTGTTAGGGCGGGGTTAATTAGCGTATCAACTTTAGTGATATATTTTTTCACTGAATCAATCCTAAGATCTCTATGTATATCTGTTGATCTAATATACCATGGAATCTTAAACAGTTTCTCTAAAGCACGGTTTTGAGCTATCTGTAATTGCTTAAGGTAGTATTGAGGCTTTGCAATATGTAACACATCGTACAGTAGTGCAGGTCTAATTACTTGCGTATAAAGTAACTTTCTGTTTTAAAGTTGAAGTGATAATTATTAAATAGCGGCTTTAATAAATGTAGAATCTTAGAGCAGCTACTCCGTTTGTATTTCAATTGAACCGTTTGTCAAAAGTGACCCCCAGATATTTTATGTAATCCTCCCACTGTATCTCCGTGTCGCAAACACTCACTCTTGGAGGAGTGATAATAGATAGACATAGATAATAGTAGAGAAAATAAATTTAGTAGAAATAGTAGAAGAATTGGTTTATTGATTATGGTTTCACACATTCTTTTCTAAACATTGGCCATTAAAAATTAATTGAGAAAATCCTTTATAACAGTCTAAGGTAATATATTAATTTAATCAGGTGCGATGAATATTTTGCTTTTAAATAAACAAGAATTTTCTACAAGAAAATATGTTGGCTTCGATTGCTAAAATCTGGATATATTAAGATAGTTGATAATAGGAACAGATATAAAATTCAGGATCGTACAGTAATAAATTAAAGAGATATAAATGATAGTATTCTAATGGGTTAGATTAGATTTAAAGGCGCGTGCTTACGCAACTGTCAGCAATTCCAATCTTAATGTTGCCTGGAAATTCTACTAAGTGATGTACCTATATATAAGCTATATGACCCGTAAACATCTTGTTTCTCTCCAATATATACAAAATTAAACTTATAGAAAGTTAATTTTCTAATACGCATAAGCTGGTCGATTTACTGTATTTTAAAAGAATATAATGTGTTGCTCATTTCACACATATGAGTTCTCCTCGAACTTTCACACAACTTTTTAACACATAAAAGTTCCTTCCTTCAGGAGCTCCTTAAAAGCTCCTCCTGCATAAATCAACTTATACCAATGGAAAGGACCAAATCTTAATTTGATTAACATAAATTATTTTATCCGCAGAGGGGACCAATACCAAGCCTTATACCAAGGTTTCTGTACATTTCGCGAATTGTAGTGTGTTATATTAGAGATATTATTTTAAAAGAAGTTTTATCAATTTCACTCATATGTCAAGAGTAAAAATGTGGTTATGCTTACCCAACGTTTTTTAATCCATATCTTTTATTTTATACTATGTTTATTATGAAAACGAGTATAATACTTTGGTCCATGTCTGTAAGTTTTCGTCATATATCGTACATGTGACTATACAGGCAATATAGTAGCATAATTATGATCCCTGGTTATAGTATGTAGTCGTAATGATGATATCCACTAGTAGCTAAAGGTTAAAATATGTTTAACATAATATATGAGAAATTGCTTACTTAATTTTGGGCTACACGAACTCTTACCAGGTTTCGGCTTGATGCAATAGATCTCTCCAAGTGCCTTTTTCAGTCTTATACATCAGGCGCTATTAGTGTCTAAACTTCATAGCTGAACTTGATCCTCAACTTATTAGTTCTATCGGAGACCTGGCCTTTCTTCACGTCTTTTCCATTTAAATAGTGCTTCAAACACAGTTTTTGCTAGAGCACTGTCAGCCATTCCCAGGATTTGAATAAACTAATGATGCCAGTAAGTGTTGATTCGTTGCATAATGTTAATGTCGTGATAAAGCTCGTATACCTCAAGGTTTATTCGCATACAGTAATCGTTGACAACTCGTAGAGAACAAACTTCTTGTGAAGAAATTTTCTTTTGAACTCTGCCAATGCTGTGATAGCGTCCATGTTCTGCATTATACAGAGTGAGTGATTTGAATGGCTATATTATATTTTATTAATTAAAGTGAAATATATTTGGATGAAGAGTAATCACCCATGATTAATATTTTTCGCAAGTGAATAATTTATGCTTTACCTTCTAGTGAAGCTTACGTTGTAGTAATTGAAAGTTTATTTTTTTTGTTAGTATAGATTTTATTTTTTTTATTAATTTTACAATATCAATTAATAAAAAAAATATAATTTATGCTTACATTTTTATCAAATACGATTTAAAAATAAAATATGTATATTTAAATTTTATAATTTTGTTAATACTGGCTTTTTAAAATTAGGTAAATGTGTATTAGTATCCACCGCAAATTTTGTATACAATGTGTACGTTTTTAAAATAAATCTATTCGTCTGTTGTTGAAATATAAGAATAAAACTATACAATTGGTTCTTTCCGCCTAATGGATGCATTGTGTACTTCCAGTAATTTTCTTTTTTGTTTGCGCTAAAAAGTGCATTTACGTTTTTGGTTGCCGTCCATTAGCTAATTTTGAAATCATTCACTATTCTAGTGAAAAGCCGACACCGACTCTAGTTGCATCTTAGACTGTTATAAATACAAATAAAAATGATTAAATTTAATTAAAAAAGTAGACACGTTGAATTAATACCTTAATGCATTTCTTTTAAAAATAATAGTTCATATTTTAAATAGTTTTTGGAATAAAATAATTAACACTCCGCTGCCACCATTTTTGTTAAGTTTTTATTTTTCGTTAGGTTTTTATATTTCGTCAGGTTTTTATTTTTGTTTTAATGTTTTTGGATAAATCATAAATCAGGCCCGAATCAAAGATTACCGCAACTCTTCTATAAATAAACTGCTTTTTCCTTGAAAAAAACAAAAACGATCATTTTATTTTCTGCTAAAGTAATATAGAATTATAAAACAGATATATAACAGACTACAGCTACCCACGTATAAAAAATTATTCATATTTATAACTAATTAAAAAAAAATATGTAGACAAAACGGAGTTGTATGTTAACCTGTGTTCAGACAAGACATTTATTTTCTATTATTTATATTACGAGTAGTAGTAAAAAGTTATGCTCTTCTTTTTTGATTCAAAGTACATATACATCATTGGAAGATAACTCGTACCATAACCTCTTAGCAATTATTTGAATATCAAAGTTTGCGGGGTTCAAGTTTTGGAAAAAATCACATGTTTAACTGTAACACATCACTCAATACGTCGTGAGACCAACCGGCTGCAGTCCACTCAGATGATGATCGTTTTGATTCCGAAGTGAAGTTATGGATCCATACTACGCAGGGAATATTCCTTTATACCATTCCATAAATCTATCAGTGACATATTCTGTGTTCCTGTAAATTGTATTAGGTAGCGTTATGCTTTTGATTTTGTTAAATATCTCTATCTCCATAGGTACATTTTTCTCCCAACTCCCTAGTGTTATTCCGTTGATATTCTTAATTATCATTATAGTTTTAAATTATGTTTGGATGAAGCTCGTGGTTATATACGATTGCGAATCGTTGGTTTTGTGGAGCTGTTGTAGCGAATTTTTTTGAATACAATAACGTGTCTGAAATATATTTATCAATATCCACTACAAGGTTTTTTTAGTAGTTTTTCTTGAAAACTGTTTCCCAATGTTTCAATCACATTCAATTTTGAGTTTTTAACAATTTTTTCACATACGGCTTTTAATGGGAATAATTTTTATGTAGAAGCACATAAATTTAACTGCGGTTAAAGAATTTTTGTCGTTTATATGTAGTGAACCACTCTATTGCAATCAATTGCCAGAAAATGTTTGGGTTTTATTCATATTTGTATCAGTTCTTTTTACAATCTACTAAATTTAGTCTTAGCTAAGGATTGATGCAGCCATCGAAACAAATGAGAATCAGATAATGAATTTCAAGATTATGCAATGGATGGGTCAAAACTTTCGGATCAACTTTATTCGATCCCAATAATGTTACTACTTCTTTTAATAATACATTGTCAACTCTGAACATAACATATACAATTTTTTAAATGTGATCGTTAAATTGTATATTTTTAATGACATATCTTTGAATTTCATACGAGCACCTTTTCAGTTTTATATTATAAATCTTGTTCTATATATCATGTATATCGTGCTGTCTTCTCATATATTTTATATAAAAGTATTTAAAAATATTTAAATAGAAACAAAATGGTTAAATACTTACATTTTCATATATTTTTCATTGCTAAACACACTTGGGTTTGGTATTAAGTGATTAGTGGAAGATGTCTGGTGTTGTTTTTCTTCTTATCACATCATTAGCTGAAGATTTATACAAACCGCTCAAGCAGATAGCTCAAGCCATACACAGCAATTAACAATGGGTTGTTCAAGACGTTACCACTAATGATTTTACACACTTGGTACAATTACGAAGTATGAAATTCTTTGTGATAATTTTACTGATTTTCGAACTTTCTTGGAAAGGAAAACTGTTTGAGCACTAAGTATGGTGTTGAGACTTCCCACTGGATGCACTGGAAGATACTTCTTTACTTCTGCTTTCTGCACGTCAGATACTTTGGAATTTAAGTTACATGGTTCTGGAGAAGTTACATTTTTGTTAGAAGGATTCACTGTATATATCGGCAAAATTGTTTCTTTTTGTATTGGTCCTCTTAAACCTGCATTAAGTATTTGCAGTAGCATAAAGCATTTCTCTTTTGACAGGCGCCGAGGAAAATATTTAGGATGCATATTCGCATCCCGATACCAGCGACGGCGCTTCATTTTAGAAACTCAAAAGGTAAAGCACTAAAACAATTATAGCCGAAATGATGAAAAGTTTAGGATGTTCCGCCAAGAAAAAAATTTCTAAGAGTAATTTTTGAAACAAATATGTATTATAAAAATTTAAAACTAAATAAAGTATTCAATCGAGTTTGTCAGAAAATTTGAGTTATTCCTGATGACTTTGTTAAAAATAAAATTAATTGATTGAATAAAAAAATCGAATGTGCACCTTTGTCGGATTAGAGTGTTTCTCCAAGTCCGATTTCTTTAATAAAAGATAGTATAGCGTTTATCTTTCTTAGTCCTGAATCCTTATGTTCCATAAAATACCCTCTTAGGTGTTTTTTCCGCTTGCGCATCAGTGGCAGGCACTTCTCTAGCACATGGTATGCGGTTTCTCTCGCTTCTCTACAGTATCTGCAGTCTGAGTTGGATTGGATTCCTACCTTTGTTAGGTGAATATGCAATCTGCAGTGACCGTATAATATTCCCGTAACAATTCTTATGTTATTCTTTGTTTGTTCTTTGCAATCCTTAAAGCGTTTAGGAAATAGAGTTCTCTTTCCTTTTCCTCTGCGTTGTTCATAAGAAAGGATAGAGTTCCTTTGCTTAGACCACAGATAGGATCTGGGCCTATCATTATTGAAGCTACGCTTCTTCTTGCGAGTTTGTCTGCTTGAAAGATCGTTACATGTTTACACTAACGCAATTAATAATAAGGCTCTATATCTGTAAGTGTAAACACTTAGTTATTTGAATGATGGTAAATATTAAATAATAGTATTGTTTCGCATCATTATCTTATTGTATCTAAATGATGTTTAAATTATATTAAATATGAATATGTTATATATAAAAAAATGTTAAATATTATATTAATTTTATGTTTGCAAAAAATTTACATTTTGTGATTATTTTACACCATATCGAGACCTTATTATTTTAAGTTGAAAATTTATTCATGGCTCGCGTTCTCCGGTGTCAAATTTGATTATACAAAGTTAATCAAGTTAACAAATCAATCAAGCACGAATTTATATCGAAATGCACAGCCATTCAAACAGAAGCAGAATACATAGGCGAAAAAGTATCCATGGCTGAGTGTATATATCCGAATATCTAAACACAATGTAACAACCCCACAGTAAAAAAACATACATATAACGCATACGCAAACAATATCGGGTTTTCAATTAAATATTTAATTTTTGGTTACCCTAAAAAGTTTTATAATATTTTTAATTACAAAATTCAACCCACACATACACATACACTCACTTCACTTGCGTTTTAAAATTATCTGCAGGATACGCCGCATATGCCGACAACACCCCGCTCCTTGCGGTTGCGGTTTGCGGTTGCGATTTATGTGGTAATATTTAAAATAAACACAAATGCGCGCAACACGCATTTAAGGACATGTTAAGGACACTTTTTGTTATTAGTTGAATTTTGTTGCTTTTGCTGCTTTTGTGTTTCTGTATTTCTGTTTGCAGTTGTTAAATATTTACTGAAATGTTTAAATAAATTCCCAACTTGTTGTTTTTATTTACGCTCCACGCTTAATATTTATCTATAGTGTTGACAGTGTTTTGTATCTCATTTTCATGTCAAAAATCGTTAGCTTTTAATTATGTGTGCTGTGTCATGGGTTTTGTTTACTATTGAAATGGGCTTCACAGTAGAAATCCTGTTCATCGAGACATGAATATATGAAGCTATGAAGTCTATTAATGAGTGGTAAGAAATGTTCAAGGTTACTACTATATTTATTTATAATTAAAATACAAGTAAAACAGTATTAAACAGTTCTCTTTATTTGGTACTGTATGTCATAAAATAAACTTCGAAGAAAAGTCTATCCTTTAAAAAGAAAAACTTGAAATAAAGGCAAGAAAATAATGAATAGCTCTCTTTACCAAAGTAAAACGCACGCTTTCGAATTCTAGTACAGACTAACTTTATTACCATATAAAATAACAAAAGCTTACATACTAAACATTTTGTGTAATATAACTCATATTGTGTAATATACACTTTAACATATAACACTATAAATATATATATTAATTATAAACATAAGGTCAGTAATTCATATATATTCGATGATGAAATAATGGTATCCTTTGATGTAGTATCCTTATTTCCGAATATACCTGTTGAACTAGCCATTAAAATTTTGGAAAATAAGTGGAATATAATCAAGACATTCACTAAGATTACAAAATCACTTTTCTTCGAAATTTTAAATTTCTGTCTTAAAGAAAATAATTACTTCATGCTAGACAACAAAATTTATAAACAACGTAAAGGCATACCAATGGGCTCACCGTTATCACCCATTATAGCAGATATCGTGATGGAAGAATTATTGGAAAAGTGTATGGATGACCAGGAATATAAACCAAGATTGTTAACGAAGTATGTAGATGATATCTTCGCGATAATACGCAAAAATAAAATAACTCAAATACTTCAAATTTTGAATTCTTTTCACACAAATTTAAAATTCACCATAGAAGAAGAAAAGAATAACAGGCTTCCTTATTTAGATGTTGAATTAATTAGACATAATAACCAAATTCACTTTCAATGGTATAAAAAGTCTTCAGCGTCAGGAAGATTAATTAACTACAATTGTATTTATTGTATGATTTTTCTGTATAATCCGCTATAAAAATGGAATATCCTATATTTTGTGTAGTTTTCCCTGAAGATTACTATCGAAGATAGTCGAAATATCGGAAATAAAGTATAAACGATTTTTAAATATAAATAATAAGTTAGTGTCTTTTTATTTATATTTAAATTTGACCAATTAGCCCGATAACAAATTATTATAATAATAATTTTTGGTCACAAATAAAAGTATTTTATATTAATTATATATATAAGAAATAGATATATAAAATTTTATTTTAAAAATGGAAGTTTTATGATAATTGTATCTACAGTGATTGAAGTGTTACCTATTCAACCGACCATATCTTTTTTGTGTGAAATTATTCTTTTTGATTGAAATAACAAAAATTTGTGGAAATAAACAAAATTTCAGAATCCATTCATTCTAGATCGATGTGACCACTATGACCTTCAAACGGTTAAAAAATGAGTTGCATTCTTCACGAATATGATATACCGGTATTTTGACCTATTTCTGAACAATGGCTTTCTTTAGCGCATCACTACTGACATATTTTTTAGTTCTGCCATAGCTCTCCAAAATGGCCCAGATGAAATTCAATTTTATGAGTTCATAGTTAAAATTGTGCACGGTGTTTTACTTCCATTTACTTCCAACATCCATTGTAAAAGTGTGTCTTGTTTTAAGTATTGAATCATAATAGTATTGATGACAAGCAAGTTTGATGACAAAACATAGTTTTGTCATGATGCTGTCTGGTTTCATCACACAATGGTACAGAATGAAGTAATGTGGCGTCATGGCGTTATCAGACTGAATTCTTAACATGTGACCGAGACTTTTATACTCAGTTGTAAATATACGCTTTGTTGTGCTTTGCTGGAAACCCTGTCATTTTGAAATCTGATCATGGGGCTTACAAGAAATGTGTTAACCTTTATGATTCATTGGATGAAAACTTTACTGTAGAACTAGAACTTTTGGTTAAAATTCCAAATGGAAATTGATTTATAGATAAAATGCTTCACTACGCGTGATTTTCGAAAGAAAATCAAGCAAAAGGTTCTATCTCAAAACTTTAACAAAACTAAAAAAAACTTTAATTCTAAAAGAAAAAGTTTGTTATTATGAGAATAACAGACTACATATTGTATTTTATATGACTGCTTAGAACTGCTCAGATTTAGTGTTGAAAGAGAATATTAAGACAATAACTTTTGATATCATTGCAAATGCAAGAAACGTTCTTATTCATCAATAAGTATACAAAATATCTATTATTTGTTTAATAAGATGTTAAGGTACAAATATACTTTTTAGTTCATAGATCTTATCTATTTGATTCCGTCTCTGGAATGTATTAACATTTGGCAATACAATCAAAAACTAATAAATACTTATTAATATATTACTTTGACCGCAGAACTTTGAAATCAAATTGTGTTTATAATATAAACATATTTAATTTACTAATATGATTGCCAATATGATTACTTATTATACTCTGCATTATTTATTTTAAAAATCTATTCTATACTTTATATTCTGTATACTGTACCCAAACTGAAATCGGGGATATAGTAAAGTTGCTTACTGGTATAAGTACTAGAGAGACATATAAACATTCTCGGTAAAGAGCCGAAATTTCAACATTAGTTAATAAATTAAATTTTTAATTTTGAGCTGCGTATTAATTAAGCGGTTTCAAAAATATTGGACTGAACAAGCCAGCAAAAAATACAAAAAATGCCTTTTTTTTTAAACATATCACAAAAGAGCGACCGCTTATTTTAAAAATAATATATGAAACAACAATACCTCTCGCTTATTTAATTCATTTTTTTTGAAACCGCTTAAGATACAATTTAACTTATTTACTTTTTGATTTTTCTTATAAAAATTTATAATTATAATATTGTACTATAATTATAATATATTATAATGTGAACAGCAGTTAATGCTTCGTATTTATTTTTATTTAGATTAAGCTGTATCTACAATTAGTTAACTCTATTTATGCTTAAGAAATTTACCACGTGTTACTAATATTACTACTATTTAAAAAAATATATCTGAATTTGGTATTATTATTTACAAACTGTGAATAAATGCTGACTTTTTACAATGTTGCAGTTTTCCATTTCTGCAATTCGACATCGCAAATCTTACTGAAGCAACTCCTGCGTTACATTTTATTTTATTCCGTTCGCGGCATGCGTTGCAACAAAAGTTTTCAATTTCAGGAGAAGGAGTTGAACTTGCATTTTCGAAAAACATGCCACAAAATGTGTAACACTTAAAGGATATCTTCCTTTTGCAATGTTGCCAAAACAATTGTCATGGCAAATTGAACGCAAAATTGTATAAACGCCGAAAAGTATGCAATGCTTATTGTGCCAAAGTTATATGCGCTAACACAAGCTCACAAAAGTTGAGCTGGCGATATGCAATAAAGCCAATTTATCATTTGTGGTTTTTGACAAAATTGTCAAATGCGCGGGGTGTGTTGGGGTGAGCATAAATTGTTAAGTTGAAAATTGTCTAACAAAGGTGATAAATGATGTGCAGCGCTTGGTATGGGATAGTTGAACGTACTGCGGCCGAAGTTGGAAAGCCATGTCAGCGGTATTGGCACTTTTTAATCTTTTAGCTTGAAATAGGAAAAATTTGAAATATAAACGAAAACTCTTGCAATACCAAAAAAACAGAGTCACAAAACTTTTTGGGACTTTTTTTAATTAAATTTGATGTATGAGGCTATGATGAAGCTGGACGTGCTTTAAGGGTAGCAACAAAAATTTGTCTAAACAGATTGTAAGCTTCTAGTAGAAGCAGATGATTCACCCACATTAAGATAAAAACATAAATGTTTAAAATTATGGATATTGTATACAGTTTTTTTAACTCTAAGTTTTCTAATTATGCAATACATACTCATATTGAAACTTACTACGTACTGTAGATGAAAACACGAGGGCGGTTTGATAAGTCAGTGACTTTTTGAATAAAACATATTTTTTTCTGCAAATAAACATTTTATTTTTGTACTTAATCAGCTTTTAGCTCACTACATTTAGTACAGCGTTTTTCTAATTTTCTAATTCCCTACAAATAATAGGTATTCTCAAAGCTTTCAAAATACGCGTTTGTTTCGGTAATGACTTCTTCATTCGACACAAATCTCTTACCGCCCAGCCATTTCTTTAGGTTTGGAAACAGAAAATAGTCCCAGTGGTCTAAATCTGGAGACTATGCTTAATCAACACATGAAATTCACTTTTTTCCATTTTCGAAAAAATTCACGAGGTTGTCTGCTTTGAACGGCTATCAAACACCAACTGAATGACATAGCTTGCTCAAAATTAGAAAGTTGCCCACTGGTAGATTACAGCTGACGGCAGCACTGTTGCATTTGGAGTAACTGCGCGGAGAATTCAAAAAGTCACTGACTTATCAAACCGCCCTCGTATATCAATATATTATGTCAATGGTTTATGATTATTTAGTTTTTTTTTGTTTTAGTTTAGTTATATCTTTTTAGCTATTAGTTTGATATTAATGTCATTTATTATGGGATCGGCTTTATTATTGATTTTTGAAAAGATTTTTTTTTATCACTTAATAGTTATCCTTCTAATATCATTACTTATAACAAATATTAAAGTTTTTATATCAATTTTTACTTTTATTTTTTTCTTGTTAAAGCAAACATATTTGCATGTGTTTTGTTGATTTAAATATTATTTTTGTTTCCGTACATCAATGCGCTGTCAATTTTAGAAACGTCGTTAAATTTTGCTGTTCATTTTTGTCGGAGACAAAAGCTATTAAGGAAATTAAAAATTCATGAAGTTGAAGTGAAGTTCGCAAAATATTGTTTCTGTCTAGTTTTTTTTTTGCATTATTAGAAGTTAACCACTTTCTTCCTTAAGTAATTAGTTTCAAAGTGTTTACTAATAACGATGAGTTTTAAAATATTATTAAAATTTTAACGCCATTATAATACTATAGTTTAAATTATTGTTGGTATATTATACAAGTATTAAGAATCAAAAAATCAACTAGGAAATGTTTGTCATATATAATGAATTAACAAAAATAAGATAATTTTAGCTTTGATTTAGCTTAAATATCTTTTTCATAAATCAATTGACAGTATATACAATATATTGACAATATGTTAAGAGGATTGGTATTAGAAAATTTTATCCAAGCAACTATACAAATCAACCATATTATAAAATTATAAAATATCCACAAATACTTCTATTACGGTTTAAGAAAGAATTAATTTTAAAATGTAACAGGATCCGAAGAAAAATTTGTTTCCGGCTCGTTAGGTTTTACGACAATTATATCCAAGTTTATAAATTCAATTTTATGAAGTGTTATATATTAAATTATTAATAACAATTTAATTTTGTATCTAATCTACCATTTAGTACATAATATAATCTAATCCTGGCCGACCCACAGTAACCATTACGTAAATAAGTTCGGAACGAAAAATGTGCTAATACAAGTGAAATAAGCGTGGATTTGGTCAAACGACTCCCAAACTTAAGAGGAACGTTGGAATCAATTGAGTAAAATTCTGAAGGCTTTACACAAGTAGTAATGAAATGAGAACTGCAGGAATGTCTTCACATATATTATCAATATGTGATGTAGATGGATTTAGATTTAAAAGTAAATCATTTCATGTCTAATGTTTAAAATAATGAAATAGTTGCTTGGATCATGTAGAGACTACTGGATATTATTATTCCCGTTCTATCAACTATTAAATATTTCTTCATTGGATAGAATAACTTATTTGAAAATGCTAAATTTAACGGACATACCAGGATACAATTGTATATTTATTTATTTACTTTTATTTCCCTTTATATATACAACTACCAAAAGGAAGCAATTATAACATTGTAACAGAGACGACCGTGATGTCGGGAATCTGAAATGACTAACTTTTATCCATTATCTTAAACCAATATATGAGACTATTCATTAAAGAACAATTTTAAATGGAAAAAAAATTAACAATACAAAAAGTATATCAGAAAAAATAACAGTTTTTGTATGGTTTAGTGAAAACCAATTAGTACAACTAAATATGTGCTATCTAATCCAATTTATCTAATTTATATTTAATATATAAATATTCAAAACAGCTTCAGAAAATTTTAATATAATAATTTTTGCAGTGGTGACAGTTTTGCTGAAGAGGGAAAAAGTGAGTTTCATCTTACATATCAATGCGCGTCTTATGCCGGTCGCAGTATCTTTCAAACCCTTTTTCTTATCGACTTATTCTTACCGGCTCGGTTTACTCGGTTTAATTAGCGATCGCATTCGAGCTTAAAAGATAGTAGCAGATATCGATAGGCCGTACATCATAAAAATCAGATATTGATAAAACCGTTCGTACATTAAACGAATGCAGTCTATCACAAAAGCAAGTAAGATCTTTAAGAAAAAATAGAGATCTACGAAAAGACTTTTTCTCCGTTCTGGACTTCTGTTTTCCGTTATATTTCTGTAAGATACTCTTAGACAGAATTATGCAAAAGTGTAGGAACTAAGAACCATTAAATAATAAGTCAGCTTTTCTTTACCTCTAGTTGAAAAAGCGACTATATGGCAACAATTCTTCTGAGATGCATTTTACAGTTTCTACAGCTATGGACGTTTGGAGCAGAAAATGAAAAATAAATATTATCCATAAATAAAATTAATTTTGTTTTTTTAATTTTTTTCAATCAAACTTTGATTTTTATGTAGCCCAAAAAATAATTTATAAAAAATTAACTTTCTACACACTTTCTTTACCACTATTCTAAATACTGTTAAATCCATCTTATTATTAAGATTATTACACATTTAATTGAATTTTAAGCTTGATTCTCAGAAAAATATTCTTTAATAAAAGACATTTTATAAAATAAAAAATTATAATAGACTATGAACTATAATTCCTCAGAATATCTACAATCAAACTCTTTCAGCGACATTGCAGAAACCAAAAGATGCAACGATAGCTGCAATTAAACTCATTTAGCTGAGTTTTCGGTGCCGCTGTAAGTTCGCGTGCTTTCCACATCTAAGACACCAAAACATTATTTTTGTATCTAAATTAACTAACAAATATCTTGTCAAAGTAACTGGAGTACAAATTAATTTCATTTACTTAATATGCCATTGATCAGACGATGTGCATGCATGTCGCTCCGTAATCTTGATGAATGCATAATTGTAGAAAATTCTCTTACGAGTAAAATTCGTTGCATGAGAACTGAAGACGGCCTTAAATTACGAAATACAAAATAATTTATTTTAGAAAAACAAAAACAAAAATGGAACAAAAATGAAGAGTATTTTAGTTTGATTAAATAGCTAAACCAGCATTATTCTTCATAATAGATTCACGACATAGTGTGTGTAGTAAAGGGTGATGATCGAAAAGTTGAGGAAATGTTTTGTTTGCAAATCGAATAAATATTGAATTTAAACAAATAAAGTAGAAATAAAGTTCTTATGTGGAGTTACATGACTTGTCCTCAATAATTTCAAAGCACCCTTTCTTCCATACACAATATTAAGAAATTGAGTCAGACATTAAACTAATATTACATCAATTAATTAACTAATAAGCAACAGCAAAACTTCACCACCAAAACCACAGCCAAAACAGATCTCTGACTCACCCATTCAATCGTTAAACAATTCACCCATTTACATTTACCCATTAACGCATTCTTACCAGTATTGCCTTTATCATAGTTATCGTGCCTACTATATATTGAGTTTCGTTGTAATAATAACAAATATGACCTAAATTATTCAATTCAATTTTTATTTATTTTTAATTTTTTGATTTGTTACAATTTTTCTAATTCATCTCTAACATTCTAATTTTTTCCAGAGGGGGTCCAACTCATCACATTCACATTTTGGTGCGACTATTTATTCTAATTTGACCCGCTTTTTATGTCGTAGGATTTCGTCATATTTCTGTTGGGAACGTGGTGAGTAGTGTGCGATGCGGTTCTTTTTATTATTCGCTTTTAATTGATATTAGAAAATTTATTCACTTAAATGATGGATCTCTTTTTCATTAAATTTTGACTTTAAGTGTGACCCTTATACATGCCCTTCATGCGCGCACATAAGTTTTATTCGCTATAAATTTTATGTGCTCAAATATTAACGAAAATATGAAAATATTTTAAAAAGAGGTAATAAATATTCTTTATAATAAAGCATTTAATAGGCTTATATGAAAATCGTTAACTAAAATTTAAAAACTTTAATTAAGCACTATCAATATCCTCTTTATTGTTAACAATTAAGTTTTTTATACTCATGAGTCTAAAAGCCATATAAACAAATATCTAGTACTTCTATATGAGTTAATAACAAATGAATTGTTTTTGAATATTAAAAAATTAATTAAACACTAATATTTACTCGTGTTCAGCGACAAACAGTTCAACCTATCTGACCAATTTCATGCGTACCCTTATTCTGGAGATATTAAAAGTCGTTGTGTATATATCGCTAAAAATTCAGCGGTCCAAAAAGGATGAGAAACAAAAGAAAAATTCTTCAAAAACATTTAAAAAGGTAAATGTTAAATGAATCTGAAAATTGAAGAAGGAAATACGGCTATAGTCACTGTCTTACCATATCAACGAAACGATTTTGATTTTTTTTCGTCCTTCGAATTCTTTTATTATCTTACTAAATCTATATGAATTCAAAATAGACTTTAGCAAAAAAGCAATCACTTTGATAGTGTGAGAGCGACTGCAATTTTATATTCTGCACAAATATGGGACTTAAGTCATACAGAACAACTAAAAATAATTCCATCAAACTACTTTCAATAGTAACTTTTTTTACCAGAAACAAGTTTCCTAAATAATTTTAGATCTCAAAATTGTGAAACTTTCTTTAAAACATTTGAAACAATCTTGGGACTATATTATTAAACTGATATAGTTTAGATTTTTAACTAGTGATGTAGACTTAAACTCATTAATTGAAATACACAATGTATAGTTTTATTACAAAAATCTAATATGAATAAATTGAGAGAGTGCCTACTCTAGCTTTTGATCGCTAGCTTTTGATCGCTATGATCGTCTGATTTTAATTTTAAGTAATCTTAAAATATTCGAACTCTCATTTTCAAATTGTTCCAAAGCACAGTCTGCAAAATTTCTAAACTATAAACCATCAATTAGTTTTAGTTCTTGGGTGAACTAGATTTTATGGGTTCTAAAATATAAATCATCATGTTGAATATTGGATGTAGTGCCAAAAGGAAGTGCAAGTTCTTAAGAACCACCTTTAAGTGATTATTCCTGATTTTTATTGAGACTTTGGTTCACACAAACCACTAACAATTTTAGTGGAAACATTAAGAAAAAATCACTTTAACGTTAAAAAAATATGTGGTACTGATTTAATCCTCCTGTAAAAAATTGGAAAGACAAATGCATCCTGCTAAACTGATCCTTTTTATTTAACTGGCAAAGAGTATTTACATATAACATACATAGGGTATATAAGTAATGTGACATTACAAATAAGGGCATTACAAATAACTTTTTATAATCCCTTCTTTAAGTAGTATATCTACAAGTTATAAAAACTTTTAGATTTATGTATCTATTTTATTGTGTATAGTTATGTCGTCATACAATACCTCTACTCTATTTTGTAGGTCGATCTCTTAATGTTCCATTTAGGTTATATCCGGACGTTTTTGTAGATACAAACAACATCTATTCGTTTGTTAGTGTGCGTTTTTCTATACCTATATATATTTAAAGTTAGGATAGAACGAAACTTTAGCTAATTTAGCATTGAATTAGAGTGATTATTTTTTATTACCATTATTAATTATTGTTATTATTATTCATAGTTTAATTTATATTTTGTGTATTAAATTTACCAATATTTTTCAGTTATACTAGTTTTAAAAAAAATACATAAACCATATACTGTTATGACCTATTTGATCGTCTGCCGAAAAATTGGTAGTGCATGAAAAAACTATAAGTAATAAATCTGTTGAACTCTACAATGATATTTTTTTGTGTATGGTAATGTATTTTTAAGAAAACGAGTTATATTAACCCACTTGTGCTCTGGAACATTAAAAATATTTACAATATTTTCCTCGGTAAAGTATTGTCTTTTACGAGGGGACACCTACCCACGCAATATCCTAATAATTCGATTTCTTCCATATTACACAATCAATATATGCCTGTTAGATGTTGACCAGTATGTAAATAATTAAATAGTTGAATTTATGTGAATCAAAAAAGTTGATTATTTCAATTACTTTCATTATTTTAATAATGAATTTTGTACGTACATACATATGTATGAACACTTTTCAGACAGATTTATATGTTAAGTAATTTGTTCTCTAATATATTAATTACAATACCTCTCAAATCTATTTGTAATATTTTCTACAAAATCTTATTAAGGACACCGTGAAGCTGTTAATAAAATCTGGTATTGACCGTTTCAGCCCCAAACAAACGGGAAAACAAATGATGTTGTACATGAATGAACCATTTAGCAAAGTTGTAGTTACTAATTCCATGCGACAGCAAAACAATCCACAGTAAAAAAAGTGAATTTTTCATTTGTATTATTTCATTGTTCGGAATTTACAGAACAAAAAAAAAACAAACAAATAACAGAACGAAAGATGAATAAATTGTATTAGCAACTGCCAACTATAACAACTGCTGCTCGAGTAGTTATTCGAAATCGGGTGTTAAGCTAAAACAGAAGGACCAGAAGAACAAAAATATCTAAACAGAAATGCTGTGTATTAGTAAGCGAGTAAAAGGCAAAACATTTCCAACATTGCAACAAGAAAATATTGTCACTTTTCTTGTAGGAACAAGCAAAGGTGCTACAAAGCGTATGCCAAGCATTCTCGGCTACGAACGGGACATCCCGCATATGGTGAATATCGGTAGATATGCAATGATCAATATCGTCATAAATTATCGAATAAAAGCAACAAATACAAAAGCAAAGAAACACTCGAAACTCAATCAAAATTGAAAATAAACAATGTAAAATAAATGTAAATACAAGAAAAAAAAATAAATGAGTTGACATAAAAGACCAAAATGAAATGACCAAGTAACAACAGAAATTCCGCTAAAATACTTCAAACAACAAACAAAAAAGATACAGAAATGGAAAACAAAACGGATTTAATGGCTACATGCTGCGATATCTGAGCAAGATTGCATTCGCTGCTGCCGGTCAATAGCGCAGCAGCAGCGTTGGCAGTAAGGAACTCGCATTATCAGGGGCAAAGTCAATGAGCGCCTTCCTGCTCCTTGTTTGGTCCTTTTTGATGATGACACAATACATCAGTTGGTTTGCTGTTGAAACAAAAGGATCCCGGTGAGTTACAAATCAAAACAAGCAAACGACGACAGCAAACAAAACACCGTACACGACTTGGAATATTTTCCATACTGCAACTACACATTTTGAGTATCTGCAAAAGACGATGTGCCTGCTTGTTGGATGGCTTGTTTTTTTTTTTGGTTTTGGTGATGTCGTTGGTGCAGGAGTTGCGCTGTATTACAAATAGCAATTCAAGCTTAAGGATTTGTATGGAGACAACTTTCAAGCGACGTGCAACATAAAAACTGTTGCAGTATTAAATTTTTTCAAATATTTTCTGCTTTTCCCCCCCAATGTTGTCTTATGTTAGTTGCTTGTAGTTCTGTGATATGTGGTGTTGTCATTTCATTTTCGGATTTGTACTACTGCATTTTCAATGTTTCGGATTTGTTTTCAATTTTTAATTTAACAGTTTTTTTTAACATCTACTTTACCGTGGTATGTTATATTTTCTGTAATAAAGAATGCAAGACTAAATTTAATCCATTTTTGATAATATATCAATATTAACTAACCAAAAAACGATTTCAGTAGTTTTTGAAATTATACATAGTAATTTTACATAGTAATTGTATCAAGGAATTTTAGTAAAACCACTTGTGATTAATAACTTTTAACGTTAGCCTGACTTTCTCAGCATTACATTCCTAGATTAGGTCCTATACATAAAAAAGAACTAATCATGCAACAAATAATACCTCTACAAACAGAATAGTGTTGAAATTTAATAATTAAAAAAGAAAAATATAATTAATTAATTCAATTATTCTACAGCTGGTTCTGGATTTCGTTCTAATATAGACACAGCAAGTGAATTTATTAAAAAACTTTCATAGCAAAAGTAACAAAACTCCAGAAAAATGTGCGAACAGAAAAAGTCAAGTCAAGTCAAGTACGGCTTTGGATCAGTTGGTTAAGAAGTACTGACTCTGAGCTTCAAATCTGGCAGAGCATGAGTTCGATTCCTGGTACTTGCATTCTCAAAAATCTATTTACGAATAATTAAATACAAGAATTATTTCTAAGACCACTGATGATGGGTATTTGGCAATACTCGAAACAGTTATATGGTCAGCCAAAAATTCAATTAATTAAATTTTAAATTAAAATAATATAAAAATGAATTTTTTTTGTTGTAGTTCACTACTGTTCGAAAAAAATTACTTCTTTAAAGAAATTATATTTTATACTCATTTATAATTTTCTTTATTGATATCATGAACATCATTTTTTTATGAGAACTTATGTAGACCACTTTAATGCTTGACAACCATATCATCTTTTGTGGAACCTTGTTAAACTTTTTAAGATATTCAATTAGTCTTTCCTTTAATTGCTTTCTCAGTAATTTGATGTGACTTTTATTGCATTGCAGTCTATTTTCATCTTTTCCTATTATATTTAATATTCGTATTATCGATTTAGATTGTCTTATGACCAAAAATGATATCAAATTTGAAATTTAAATGATATAATGATCACTTATAATATTTAATAAACCTTTTTGGTAATACTAATGACGACTATCATCTTAAATAGAAGTATCAAAATTTATATATACCAGCTCATTCGGACGTTTTTGAACATGATTGCGTAAATAAGTTATCAATCTGCTGAATAAATTAATATTTAGAATAAAATGAAGAGAGTAGAGTACGCATCATTTCAAATACAAATTACAGATACTTTTTAGTTGTAAGAAATATTAATTTTGTTCTTTCCCTAATCCAGCACGTTCAGCATTCAATCAAACATAGTGAATTGTTTGTGGAATTTTTGATTTCAAAAAACCGGGTAAAAGATACATTTACTTTTTTCGGTCAGTTGTAATTACTACGTATATACTACATCATTATGCAAGATTTTAGCGTGATCTATTACTCACTGCATTTATATCAGCTGTTTTTACAATAAGACTTATAAGTCTTTACCATTAGCAGTGAAGCCAACGCTTAGTAAAAGTTTTTGGCAAAAATACGCAACGAATGTCATCGAGTAAGCACCAAACTCAGCTGTTTTAGCCCTGTGTGATTTTTTTCTAAAGTCAGTAGTAGCCAAAATTGTTAATTAAAAAAAAAGATTACTAATCAATTGCGGCCATAATAAAAAATTAGTTGAAGAAATTGAGGGAGCTGAAGGCGGAACCTTAAGGAAAATTAAATGAAGGATTGGATCAAGCGCTATCATAGCAATTACAGATAATGGGGGCTTTGAAGATGACAAAATAAATTTTGATTGACTGCTGACTTGTTTGTGCTTTATTTAGTAATTCCATCTATGTGCTTTATTTAGTAATTCCATCAATTTTTTAAAAGGAAAGTATAAAAATTAAATATGTTTACAAGATATATGATAAATTCTTATTTTATTTCTCTAATATGCTCATAAACCATAAGCAAATTAATCTTGAGAAAGATTGAAGTGATTTTTTTAGAATTCTTTCTCTTAAAATTAGGCTTAATTTTAATACTATTTTGAGTTAGTATCAATTCACATTCGCATTCGCATTAAAAGTTTCCCACTTTATTTTGAATGCCACTTTATTGTATTTCTGAAAAAAATTTATCATATTTGCTATAATTATGCGAATTGGTTTTATGCTGCAATGCGACTGGGTTAATGTCGTGATTAAATTGTAATTCAAAGATATGACTGCATTGTTGTTGTCATCACTGTTAATGTTGTTATTGTTGGCTTTTTAATCGAACTCCATTTACAGTTTAAGCAATTTAAATACTTAATGATGTCAATAATCTACGGATTTACAATGAAAAATAACTTTCCACACGTAACTGCCACCGCAAACACCAAAGCCAGAACTTAAGCCACAGCCGAAGTTAAGCCAAGCACAAGTGATGCTCACGCTTTTAGCCAAATTTTTTAGTATTCTACACCCACCAGATAAATTTACAAATCTATCGGCAAATCGAAATGATTTCTAATGCAAAATAAGACATTTCTATAGTTGCCAGTTGCCACAAATCCAGAATCCAGAAATCCGCATTTGAGCAGGATTTCTCCACTGAGTTATGTATCTTTTTACAAGCAGCTGAATAAATGCTGTCGGAGCTTATGGAATTATTGTCTGCGTTAGTGTTTTTGCATTTTGGTATTTTGGTATTTTGCATAACGCAATCGATTATATCGACATGGAAAATATGTTTTCTGCGAGTTTAGAGTTTGCAAGTATCTTTAGTTTAGTGCAGAAGATACAAAATTTGCATTTTAGAAATACATTTTTGGTGTGCCAGATAATTTAAATAGATATTTTTACTGTTACTGTTGTGCTGTGAGACTTTTTTCTGTTAATACTATACATTTTTCTTGAAAAAAACAAAAACAATAATATTATTGATAAACCAAAACCAAAATTAAGTTAAATAACAAAATGGTTGACAAATCCTTTCAAAGCTTTGTTCACAAAAAATAAATAGAATAAAAATTAAAAGTATCTTTCCTAACCGTAAAAGTCGCAGTTGTATTATTTGTGTTGAACATGAAAAATGATAATTAAGTCTACTTGTTATTACTGTTCGTTGTATCTATGAATTAAAATCTTAACAAGATATTTTTGTTGTTTTAAAATTTTTCAACAAATAAAACGTGCGCTTAAGAATATCTGCAAAATTTTATGATTCAAGACAAGCAAAATGCGGTAGCAAACTTTTGGCACGTTGTGCTTTGAAATTGAATTTTTTTCCTTTGGATTTTTGGTTTTAAAAATTCGTTGTTAGTTTCTTTTTTCTTTGTCGTTTTAATGATCTTTATCATAATATCTTCTAAGATATATCAGCGAGTTAAAACTTCAAAATTTTACAAATTCAGTAGCTGCAGTGCCTGAACTTTGCTTAACCCTTAAAAATAAATTATAAGTCAGTAAATTTGGCAGATAAGAAAAAATTGATTTATTTGATTTAACTTTGAGAAGAAACGTGCTTTTAATTGGGTTCAATTTTCCAGTATTATTTGTGCTTCTAAAAATTATATCATAACAAATTTGGTTAATATTTTTTTTTTAATTAAAAATGTCAAGTAACGTTTTGAAAACTGCTGAAATAATGATAAAAGTACTTGTAAAATTCTGAAATTATTTAAAAGTACTTGTATAGGTCTGAAATTACTCGGAAGCTTTCAAAATATACTAATATAACTAAAAAAAACATTGAAATGATAGTTAGGGACCATAAACTCTTCCAGGGATGACAAAGTCCCAAAATAAATATATAATATAAATATATAATAATAAATATATAATCTTATAAGAATTATAGAATTCTCACTTGAATAAAATAAATATTCTTAAACTCGAAGAAAAAGAACAAAGATTCTAAACTAGAAGGAGCCATACTCCGGTAAGATCGAAATTAGCCAAAAAAACAGAAATCGTTCCAAATCTTTCTAATTAAAGCCTATGAATATTTACTGTAGAAAACTAATTATTTGAAATATCTCTAAAGACTTCTTGATACCCAGTATTACTTTAAGAAAAAAATGATAGGAGTAAAGACAACCCAAACGACATAAAATTGTTACTAGTCCAAAACAAGATCGCAGAATATATCACATTTTATATGAAAAACAATAATTTTTCTTTGTTACATTTTCTGTATCATAAATTAAATACTAATAGATTAAAACTGAGTTAAACGATTTATAATTAAGACGATTCGTCTTCTGTTCATGGGAAAACTGCCGTAATTGAAGATTGTATAGCGAATGCACATGGAAAAAAGTGAACCATGCAGCTAAGATACACTGAAGGTAGTTTTCTACCTTCATACACGATACAAAAGCATCACAAAGCAATTAGGTGCAACAGTTTTCTAATATTAGATTCCTAAACCCCTATATTTAAAAACAGTAGAATCTGAAACTGCCATGCAAATAAGCTGCTAACATAAAGTTAGTTGCAAGTCCTTTTATGGACTATCTGATATCAAAGCAACATAGAGGAATATCAAATATTTAAGATGAAAGACACTTTAATAAATATTCTTTATTGACAGCTTTAATAGTGCTGTTATATTTATTAAATAAAAACTTGGTTCCACATCTCTTATGAGTAACCTGCGTTCTAGTTAAGAGATATTATACCACTTTTTCATACAACATCTAGAATGTTTAATCTGAAGAAGTTCTAAACTTAAATAAACGTGCAAAACTAATAAGCTATTGATATTAATTTGTGTTAAAATCCTAGTAATTTTTTTTCTTTCCACATTATATGTGTATGGTATTTCTATCAAACAGTAAAGTTGTCAAATGAAAAATTTTTATATATTAAGGATTTCTGATATATAATAGAGTTGACTGATAAACTTTAAACCTCGGTAAATATTAAAAACTTACCGAGGGCCAAGGCTCATGATGCGTTTCTCAAAGCCTCTCATGAGTTAACGTCAACCTCTACTTTCCCGTGATAGCTTCTATTTCAACAATACATGCGCTGACAACCGAGTACTTAGCGAGATATCTGAGATCTGGTGTCTAAACGAAATGTCAGTACCAACCACATGTGTCAGCAGCAGAATCAGAAGACTCAAGACTGAATAATTTTGCATTAAGATAGCACACCTATTACCGATCTAAGCAGCGCTAGCCAACTATCCGTGCCTGCTATAACTGGAATTTGACTCGAGTTTCTACAAAAAGAATTAAACTTAATTGTATATAGAGCATATACGACAAAACCTCGTATATGTTCAGCAATGGCTCTTTATGTACATACAAATATATATAAAAAATATATATTTAATTAAATGAACTAAATTAACAATGACAGGAAAAAGAAATATAATCCAATTTGAGCTTATACTTTATTTATATTATATGTTAGCTTACATATATAATTTTCTTAAAAGTTTACGAATTTAATCAGCATATCAAATATATAGATTCTAGTAAGTCCCCTCATTTCTACAAGTTACGACTGATATCTACGTTCCCTTAGTAGCCTTAGGATATTGTTCTAGGAATTTTTAGCGGAGTGACATTTCTGTATATGTTTTCCTAATTTTTAATATACATATATATTGTGTATGTACGGGTATAACATAATGCTTACTTACTCTTTATTAATTTTTGGCTACTTATTACAATTCTTCTCCATCACACATTTCCACATCACATCCGATTTTTGCGTATGAGTACTTGCACATTTCATCCAAGTTAATTTATGTGGCCAATTTCAGCTTCTTATTTTCCGCATTAAATTTATGATATTCCTGCTAAGATTTGATTAAAATCACGTACGAATTGTAATAATTTGTTTCACGCTTGTACAACAACAATTACTGCACGAGTATCTCAATAAATTCCGCAGCGTATGCGTGCAGTTCATGTTTTCTTGTGAATATATGTGTCTCGCAGTCCGTAGTGCATTTCCAACAGCAACTGAAGCATATCCAGCAATCAACACCTGTCGAATGTTCCAACATCCTTTTATTTTATCCAAACTCTTATCGCCGTAGTAAGTAGAGCGATTATCGTAACTTCCTTGTAACGCTGCAACGCTTCTGGTGCTCTTTCTTGCCGATTTGCCATTATAACCAAATCAGTTACCGCAAATGCAGCTAAAATAAAAATTACACCATGAATGATAATTCCAAATGCGGATTTGCCTTTCATATCCTTATAAACCATAAGTGGCACTGTATATGCAGATTGTGGTTTAATGCAATTAAATAATACATGCGGCACAATGCATCGCACCATCAACTGCGATTTGGTGCACGTATCTCGTAAATGGAGTTGCAGTACGGCGGCTTGTTTAGGATGCACGAATTATAGGTATTTTCGGTGTTATTAATCTGATTATTTAGCACATCAATTTGAAATAATTTTTCGTATTAGCTTCTTGCTTCTGTGAATAAATTCTGATCGTGATGTTTTTTATGGCATTTCATATCTGACAAATTAATAACATATAAATGTTGGTATCTAAAGATACTGTTACTTTCATCTTAATGCAATTTTGAATGAATTCACTGCATCACGTCTTGCGTTTCTAAGCTCTTTGAATAAAGAATTGTTATGAATATGAATATGGAGCTTATGGAGAGTACTGAGAACTGTAAAATTATGATAATATAATTCTATTCTAATTCATATTTATTCACCATATTTAAAGGTTTGCGGTTATTCTGCACCGATTATCACACCATTTAGTGTATTTCAATGTTATTTATTGATAAGAAATTGTAGCCAAAAAAGTTTATTTAGATGAGTTTACACCGAACCTCCTTCCTTCCAAATCAATTTTTAAGACTCTCGATTAACTCTCCATTCCTAAATTGAAAAAAATTTCGTTAAATATGGGTTTGATCGATATTTTTAGTACAATTTGTTTGATACGGAATATAGTATCAATGATCTCTAAACGAAATTATTTGGAAAAAAATTAAATTTTAAGAAAAAGTATTTCTTGGGCACAGTTACATATGCTAACAAATGTGATTTGGAAGTATTTAGCTAAGTACTTGATTTTTAAAAACTTTTGTAAGTATTCACGAATATAATTATTAGAAACCCAGTTGTTAATCAGTAAGCAACATATATGGGTACAACTAGTATTCGTCTAAAGTCTAAATAACAATGACATAGGCATTTATACACTAGCATGTATCAATTTCATTGAAGCTTTGAAACAAATTTAAATTTTTGGAAGGATTCAGTCTTCCATAAAAAGATTTCCATCTTCGGATAACATATATAATTCTATTGTCCTTTGTTTATTTCATTCCCTGACAAATCAAATATATAGAACTAAGTTTTTAAGATATAAGAGAATTTATTTGATAATTACGGTCAATAAAACACAAATCCTTGAAATAATGTTGATTTATAGTTCTGTAGTGAAGTAACCGAAATATAACGACCTAATAAAAAATGACATGAGAACTTCATCATCCGAGGTGTTTCACTTTAAACATTTTTTGGGAGACTGCTAAATTTTTTAATATATATTGTATATCCAGTTCAACTTAATTTTGATAGTAGATAGTTCAAATAGTTTATATTAATTAGATAATTTGATGTACGTTTACTAGCAATAATACAACCCTTACGGGCAGTACTAAAATTTTATACTATTGAGTAATAGTCGCCATCCGCAAACCTCACCTCTAAGACAAACCTTAGAGTAAACACAGATCTTCCATACCGGTCTTAAAAACAATTAAGTTATTATTTAATTATCTCTTATCTCGACATAATATGTTTAGTTTGTTTGCTATTTTACTAGGATCGTTTTTCAACCGCTGAATGTATTGAAGTTATAAAAACTTACTACAAAACTAACTATACTTGATGATATCATCGTATTGAAATATCTTTTTTATGCAAAATTTGCTAACAAATTATTTTTTCTCCCTATTCCAAATATTGTATCTAGAAAATTTACTTCAGCTTGTTTTTAGAAATATTTGCCACTTTTTATCACCAGCTGACCAATAAAAAAAGCACTATACATCAACCAGCAGGCTTGGCCATTCATCTTATTCCTGTGAAAATTGTTTTTAGTCGAGAACCATACCAAGATCACTACAAGGAGGAACCAAAGTGCAACATTGCATTATCTGCCACAATTTGAGTTACAACATTTAATGGTGTTTATATGCTCTTCACTGGAATCCTCTTTTGTACGGCGATGTTATTTCAATATACACCTCAGATTGTTAGGCTGCTTTTATAGTGAAGTGAAATTCGTTAGTTGCAATTGAACGGTACGATTTTTCCACTTTATTTTTGGTTTAGAGTTTCGTTTTTTATTTTTCAATTTTCAGCACTTATTTTCCTTTTTCGATTTCGTTAAAAGGCCATTAGGAGCAGATACCTTCAATCGCATAGCGTCACAGCAGCATTCATCGATCTTCGATGAAACACTTTACTATGTGTGATGTGCCATTGGAATCGTGCAATCTTACCAGCATAGGTTAGGTTACTCGCTCACTCACACCACTCGTAACTCTTATCAAAATGAACTTAGTGCTGCAGCGCTGCATGTGCGCGGTCCGAACAATTGCAATTTTTACTAATGCTTATTGCTGAAATCAGTTTGAGGTCTTCGGTAAATCGGCTGGCTCACAATAAAGGCTAAAGTGTGTGCAATTCAACTGAAAACTGTGTGAAGGCGAGTCCAAGCGCGCTTTTCATCATTACTTTTATAATTTTTTTATGCAATTTTTTTCCAATGAAAACTGTAAATTTACGTATCTTACGTTAATCGACATTTCAAATCGCGCTCAGCATGAGGAAGAATATTTTAAGTAAATTGTCTTTTTGTTTATTGTTGTTGCGACTAAACTAAAAAAGAAAAAAAAAACAAAATTGTTATTAAAAATATATTTACAGGTATTTGGGAGTGATTTACAATGAGGCGTGTAATAGTTTTAATTCTTAAACCTGACTTAAGTGTTTTAAGTAGGATGGATCAAATTTTGTTTGTACTTTATTCATTATATATACTAATTGTACAAAATTTATTTATAAATTTAATGGAAAACATAGTTCTTTATAATAAATTATTTTATAATTTTTCAATTATGGCAACCTAAAGTTTGATATAAAACAGACCCCAAAAATATTCCATATTTTAAAAGAAATTGTCCATTATAATTTCCGTTTTTCGGTATTTTACACCAGTCAAAGTTGAATTGATGAACTAACCAACGGCAGAGTCTCGTTTTGCAGTGAAGTGAAGCTTTAAAGAAAATTGACTTCAAATGTTTTTATGGCTTTTCTTGATATTTTTGACGCTTCTCTTACATGATTATTTTTAGATGAGTGTCCTCGCATAAGGCAATATGTGAGGCAAATTGGAATTCCGGGTGCCTCAAGCAATGCGTGCTTATATCCAAACTTATTAAATTTATTTCAATAATTTTATATACGAAAATTTCACGTACTTGTATATTAGTGAATACAACGGGGGATGTAAGTAAAGTTTTTAAAGTGTATTTTCTAATCCAGTATTATATATCCTTCTTGCTCAAAGTAGTTAACTAATATGTTCTTCGTGGAATATAGATTCTATTTTTACATTTTCTTTCAATACCTATTTGAATTAAACTAATACCATGTTCCCACTGCAGCTAAATCAATGTATTATATATTAATCAAACTATGAATTGATCGTTTCCATTAGCATAAGTTCGTTCATGCATGTAAAAGAGCTTTTTGTGTCAGAAAGTTATAAGAATGTTTATTTATAAAATAAAACATTTTGTACTTGGAATTCTTTCTTCTTGTTTATTTTAATTTTTGTTTTTTTATTTATTTACATTTTGTTTCAAGTGTCAAATACGTCAAATTTTGATAATTTCCATTTTGGGAAATATATTTTGCAATGCTGCATAAGCTAAAAAGCACTAAAGCTCTTTGTACGATTAATCAGTGTAATTAGCGACTTAAATCAAATAAACTGCTTTAATGAAGGTAATGGGCACATAGTATAAACTGAATTTTAAATACTAAGATAAGGATAGGTTGTCGTGTAAATATACTCAAAAGACCCAAAAATGTTAAGGTAAAAATAGGCTTTATTGTGACTTGACATATTTTGATATCAAAAGACAGGCCTCCCTATAAAAAAAAATATTGAAAAAGTTTGTAAAAACTGTAAAAGAATAATATGTTCTTAACACTTAAATTTTAAAAACCAGATATTTGCTTCAACTGAATATAAAAAAATGTCATTATAAATTGAATTATCTTTCTCTTTATTATAAAATATCCACAAAAATCATTTATATGACAATTTAGCCTAACTGCAAGTCTAATCTAATACCTTATCCAACTATTTTGAAATATTTAAATGTCAAGTAAAGGCTATATAAATCGTTTGTTGTTTGTTATCTACCAAGTTTAGTTGTTTGGATACTGTTTCGACGTAGAAGATCATATCTGTTCTTGGAATGCTACTCATACAACCCATTTGTGATATCATTATGATTAATGGTAACACAAGGTAAATTGAGAAGTTCTTGAATATATATTTGATAGATGAGGTATCTTATTTTTATTAAAAATTACTTAATAGCGAAAAAATTTATTACAATTTCTTCCTTTCAGCAAATTAGAGAAGAGATTAAACTAACAAAAATTTAATGAAATATATATATGTGTGTATGTATATGTATTTATGCATGAATTTTTAAAATCGTATAAATATTGTAAATTTTAAGAAATTTATGTACAGCCCTCGTATAAATTGGAAACGTAGCTTGGCACTCACACGTCAAATTAGTCTTCAGAGCTGCCAATAAAAATTTTTTTGCATTTTTACTTCCAAGTTTAATTTTATTGAGATTTTTTATATGAAAGCGAGTTGAGGTCATGCAAATGACTTTCACATACTAATTGAATTTTCAGTGATAACCAATATTCAAACATTTAATTGTTTTATTTATAATAGCAAAATATTTCCTTATAAGAAGAATATCTTTTGTTTTATATCATCAATTAGAGCAGAAATCCTTTTGAATGAGTGAACAGTACATAAATATTTGCTGTGAAATAATCACAATAATTCAGAATTCATAAATATGTAATCTTATAACGTACACATTAAATATTATATTCATATATATTACATTACACAAATTGATCGCTAAACATATCATATCCTAATTAATCGTTATACACTGTTTATACATCTTTTACTTATAGTGAAGAATACTGACTTCTAGAAGAAGAAATACCAGGTAAACTTTGCATTTAATATTGCGTCTCCTTGGTATACCAATTACAAGCGTTGATATCCTTAAAATTGTTATCTAGATTACAATGAATAAACAGATTTTCGAATAAATAGATCATTTCAAAAGTTATGATATTTCTCATAACTGTATCAATAGACTCAAATACTAATAATAAAAGAACAAGAACTATAGATATCTGGTATATATGCTTTAACGAGAATCCCAAACAATTTCTAATTTACGTTTTTTGGGTACCATCATGTAAAGATATTGCAAGGAACTGTAGAACAGACGTATTTGCAAATGCTGGGACTTTTCACCTTGCCTTGGAACCTTGTTCGCATAAGCATTTGTAAGTTACGTCAAACATTACTACATTTGACGGATATCGATAAAATCAACTAGCTTTTAAAAACGAAAATTATCAATGTAGTATTACTAAATGATTATTGAGTATAGCTCTATTTATTGGAGACTACGTGGTGCAACAATGGATGCTACTTCCAGTTAATCTAAAATAGTATTATTATTGTAAAACAAAAGACCTATTATTCATTTCTAATATTCTTTTCTGGGATTAACAACATTGATACGCGTACCACTGTAGATTTAATAAACCTCAAACTTTATTTAATGTGATTAAAAAAGTTATATATGTATTATGTGGAAATAGTATGCATTGTTTCTTATAGTCAATTACGCTACTTATTAAGTTTCCAGTTGCAATCTTTGTATTTTTATTGTATTTTTGTAGTTTTGATTTTTTATTAATTAAGTAACATTAATTTTAGTTTTTTTTATGAAGATCTGATGACAATTTAGTAAGGAAGATGTATTTATAAGAATGACAAACAATTTAAATTTTTGTAGTGCTTTAGCAAAGCAATAAGTATAATTTTTACACCTGCATTTTAAACAATGGTTACGATTTCGGACGAGCATTAATTTGCCTTAAAATCGTTTATACTCGTATAATTAGCGAATTTGCAGATTAATCAAATAAAGCTGAAAATATGGGAATTCGTGTATAGCGAATTCTAAACTAAATGACTAAACAAATTATCAATATAGATTTTTCAACATAATTAATAAAAAATGTTAGTAACGCTTTTATATAGCGATAATCTTGACTTAACAATGAACTTCTATTATAGTAGCTAGATGATATGTAAAAATGATATAGTATGTATATAAGACTTAGACCAAATCGCAAAGTCAATACATATTAGAAACAAAATGAATAAAGAAAGAAAACTTAAGTTTACCTATAAGACGTATTATAAATTATTTGTATCTAGTTTGATTGTATCGAGATATACTAATAAAGGGAACAAAACGTAAGAAAGTTGCGATGATGTTATTCTAAATGAAAATAAAAAGTTGTAACAAATGAGTAATAATACATCTACAATTAATTAGATATTTAAAAATTCGAAATAATAATTACTTCAACAGTTCATCGTCATTAATGGCGCAACGATCCTAGTTGAACTTAGCTTCCATTTGTAATTGTTTCTATTATCTCTGTCGGTTGCTAGAGTTCTTCAGTTTCTTCCTCCACACAGCTGCGTTGTGCTCAACGTTGTCTATCCAGCATAAACTTAGTTGACCTCTTTTTCTTCTTCTTCCTTCTGGTGCGCATTGGAATATTTTTTTTTTGTTGGGTTATCTAGGTTCATTTTTTGGACATTAACCTAATTGCTTTAATTTTACTCAATTGCTTATCGTTGGTTCACCAAACTCTTTTTGACATTCGTCGGAATATATCAGCCGATAGAAGTTGCCTTTTCTCACTAGACCAAGTATATGGTGTAAGACTCTGCGTTTCAAGACTTTTAGATAAATGATTTACCTTGACACGCCCATTGCCGTCATCTTGATTAAGTTTATAAAATTTTAAGGTATGTGGAAATATCTCAATATTTTCCACAGTTGCATCTCTATTAATTGAGTCAAACGCTTGTTTGAAATTAATAAATAGTAGATATATATATATCTCGGCTGCATTCGTTCAAATTTTGAATAATTTGTCGAAAATTATGACGAAAATTTGATCACTTATTAAAATCACTTGGTTTAAATCCAGCTTGGTAGCTACCAATAATTTTTTTATAGAAGGTTTGTAAACACATATTAGGAATTAAAGCAAATATCTTGTAGACTGCAATTAACAGGGTGATACCCCTATAGTTGCTACATTTTACCTTGCTATCTTTTTTGTGTAATGATACCATGGTGCCAACTGTTAGAATAGTTCATTGCTGCCAAACGTCTCTCCTAACATACCTTTTAATAGGTTCTAACAAGATAATTTCCAATCGGCCTAACAGCGACTCCGATAGCGTCAGTTATTATCAATTATATATATGTAGTTGTATATATTAACCTAATATTTTTATAAAAAGTGTTAATAGCTATGTAGTTAAAAATTTTGATTAGTTATAAATAGTTTCTTTTCTGAATTTTTTTTATTAGACATTTTAGGTCTCTGTCGTACACCAGAGTTGATATCAATTAGGTATATTTTTATTATTTAATAAATTACAACTTTTCGAACTTTGTAAACGGACAAGCACTAGGAAAATCTGAAAACCCATAAATCTTTCATAAAGAGCACTCAAAAAGCAATAATACGATTTCAACGCCATTGTGTGCTAAATAGATTCTAAAAAAGCGATACAAATTTCTCAAAACAATAGGCCTACAACGAACGATCCAGCTTGGCTTAGAATGGCTCAACATGACTTGACTTGAGTAAACCGGGCTCGGCCTGGCTGAGTTTGGCTTGTGCTGTGCAATTTAAGCAGACAATGTCACTATAATCATTGACAACAATAACAACTGCAACTGTGAGAACAATGACCAGAAGCAATAGAAATAGCAGCGGCAGCAGCAGCAGCAGCAGCAGCAGTTGTTGCATAATGTTTGCATCTTCTAAGGCTTGTACTGCTTTAACAAACTCTGAAAAAATATTAAAGAAATTCTTAAAAAGAAAATTCAGCAAAAATTTCATAGAAGAAAAGATGAGATTTAAACCAAAAAATACGCATTTTCATGATCATGATAAAATGCCCACGAGTAAGTAAACAATGTGGCCACATTGTTGCTATGTCCCATACATTGGAGAAGAAGAGGAAGAAGGAAGATGATTTTTGTGGAAAATAAAATATTTTGTTATGCCATAATCTAAGCTGAAAATCTAATTTTCTTCTTACAATGTCCACTTCGGATTTATTTATTATTTTTTTTTACTATGTATATTTTGTATATTTACTTAAAAGTATTTTTGTTGTTTAAAGAAAATTTAATTTGTACAAAATATTCTACAAGAATATTGCATACTTCGCCGTATGTCCTCAAACTACAAAGGGAAAACAATCAGTTTATGAGGCGTGCGACATTTGCAACCAGTCTCGGGCACATTCTGCCTTGTTTTGAGGGTGATTTGTGTGTGAAGGTGTGCGTGGCTATTTGGACAACCCACTGCGTAGGTAATCGGATTTTCAAGTGGTCAATATGAGTACATAATTTGTGGGATTTTAAGGATAAGACGGCTGAGTTTTGTCCAGTGCCTTTGACTACAGCTGCTTACGTACACTAATTAGTAGAGATTGTTTGCATATTTGTGGTTCTGTAAGAGGAAACGATTTCATTATTTTTTGTTTCGTCAGAGATTATATATATATGTGTGATTTGCAGGCTATCAGAGAAATTTATTTATGGACTTTTTAAAAGGTTTTTGAATATATTTGTTATTAAATTCGTTTTAATAACAACATTATGTTGAAATAAACTCTTTTTACCTATTTCATATATTTGAAATATGCAAGTTTGTGAAAAACTATCTCTTTATTGTTTGTTCCCATCAAAACTCAATTAAAAATACATATAATCAAATACAGATAAATCTATTTATTTGAATTAGCATCATTTCCTTATTTAGTGTAAAACACTAACATATTTCCGTTAGAAATTCATTGTACATTTTATTAAACACAACGGTTCATGAATGTAACCAAAAAAGTTTATTAAAGTCACTAGACAATCCATATTTGAAGCACTTATAAGTGACAATAAAGCTTCATCTATTGGAACTGACTATAATGTCAGACCCACAATGCATACTAATAAATTCACCAGATTCGACCAAGTGTGACTTTGTGTTTTTGAAAATAAAGCAGAAAACTTAATTGTGTACAAATAAAGGCATTAAGAGTCGCTATCAAAGTCTCAAAGTATTCATAGTATTAAATCAAAACATTAATAGTCTCAAGCTAACAGCCAAATATTTACGTCAGCTTTCCAATCATTTATTTTCAAATACATATAGATACATATAAATATAGTCACTTTAGTAATTTCGGGAGGCATCAGTCCCTTGAGAAACTACCCTGGTTGTATGCATGAACCGTCCACCACAATTTTCGTATTTAAGGTAAGAAAATACTTAGTCACTGATTTATTAAAACTTTTTCAAGTATTCTATACAATGTTTTAGAGGTGTTTTACAGGATTCTTTTGCGGTTGTATGATTACAAAAAGTAAGAAATTTTGATTTCATTGGGAAACTCATTTACTGTGTATTAAAGGTTTAACGATTGCTAATCTAGTGATCATATCGAATGAATACTAATTTTTTTAATATTTGAATAAATCACCATTTAAAAAGATTCTTTACACTATAACTGATATATGGCATATATACTCGTATCGACAAAGTGAAGAACGTTGAAGAAAGTTAAAAACAAACATCTGATTTATAAATCATTTTAATTATTTTAACTTCTAAGCATAATCCTTCAGTTAAACCGTATTTTCAGAAAAATGAAGTACATCATAAACAAATTGCAATTAGTCAAGATAATTGAAAAATAATTTAAATACAATAATTAGCTGGAATTGATTAACTGACTGCTTCTACTAATAGAATTACTGACTCACCGTGACTTATTAGATTATAATGCTAGATTATAATAATTTTATATATTTGTTTGTAAGTTTATTTATTTATAAATAGTTGCATTGCAAAAAAATAATGGTTATGTGCTAATTTATTTACCGCCTATAACCGCTTATTAGTTCATCTAAATTGTATCCATATTAAAATATGAAATGTGTCATCTCCATATCAGGAGAAAATCGGTATATTTTATTTTTTAAATAATAAATCTATGCAATCGATTGCACCTAGATGTCACGTCCAACAACTCAGCTCTTCTAAATGTAATTTTATTCACCAGTAATACTCACCTTATATTTGTTCAACAAAGTGTAATTATTGCTTTTTATTTTACAATTTGTATAAATTAAAAAAATAATTTTCCAAACACGTATAAATCTCTTCCCCTTTAAAATTTTGTGGTTACCAAAAGTGAACTTAATTAACTTGAAAATTTATTAAGTCCTTTATCGTCAAAATTCATTATTTTAAGCTAAAAGAAACCAGCACACAAAATTGGAGCAAAAAAAACAAAGAAGTAAAAAGATATCCTACATAAGCTACTACTGGTTCGTAATGCTTAGAAAAAGGAATAAAATCTGTAAAACAGAAGAAAACAACAAAAAGGATATCCTGCAGCCTCACTCGAAGCAAAACTGGGGTGTGCAGCAAAACAAAGATGCGCATTTTTAAATTTATGCGCGCGAAAGATGATTAATAATTGTTTTTTCTACATGCAGACTTACAAAAATATACAACATTTCATAGATACTAGATACAAACATAATGCACACAAGTTCAAGTCAATTTCCTGCTATGTGAAGAAAAATGTAAGAAATGCGTGGTCTGTTTTATACACAATTTACTTCAAAAAAGGAAAGGAAAATTATACCACATTTCGAAAAGGTACTCTAGATTTTGTAGAATCACTTCTTAGTTTATTTAGAATTTACCAGATAATAGAAAAAGAATATATATTGCTCTCATTAAATATTTTAAAATTTTCCTTAACTAAATATCTGTTAACATATAAAATAGATATGGAATACAGATTTTAATTAAAGACTACTTAATTCTTAAACCTTTAAATGTCCAATGAACACTATTAAGAACTTATTTCCAGTGTTCATACTTAACAAGTATTTTCGAGCAAAGATTTTTTTTCCAAGATATATAATGCTAACTGTATTGATTACTTAAAAAAGGCAGTTAAATAGAAAGACGCAATAAGTATTTCTCTTCTTTTTATCATTACAGTCCTTGATGGGCCACTGCTTCCTCAATACGTTTCACTTCTCTTATTCTAATATAACAGCTTCCTTATCACGCACATCAATATTTTTAATATTACGTACAACATCATCAATCCATATTTTCCTCGTCCTGTATTCCACCATCCAACGCCTTCGTAAATATTAGTTTTGCCACTTGCTTAGGATGTATTCTTTGAAGATACCTGAGACATCTAAAAAGTTGGAATTTTGTTTATTGCATTCAAAGTTCCATTCAGTAGCACTAAGGTATATATTTTTCAACTTAATCTCTTTAAAACTAGTGTAGTTGATGTGATTTAGAAATTCATTCCTCTCATCTATATTTGAGTACTGGACGAATCATAACTTTACTTATGAGGATCTTTTGATTTCTTAATACAATTAATACACCTTAATACGGTTTTGATTTTACTTTATGTCCACTGATAATATTAACATTAATTTACTTAAGCGGAACTAATTAAAGTATATGGCAAATTCCATCTCTCTTGAAGTGAGTTAAGTTTTATCACTTAATCTATCTCTTCTAATTTTAAATTAGGCTTAAAAATCTACTCTTTATCTTTTGATACTGAATGAATGTTTCAATAAATAAACTTAAGAATAATTGAAATATATTTGTAAATGGGATGACGAATGATGGTAAGGGATGATGGTAAGAAATGTAGAAAACTTTTTACAGCTCATACTTCTGTTAATTAAGCTAATTAAGTAGTATTAAGTAGTAAAAACACAAATAAGAATAACTGACCTAGTTTCATATTTTTATAATTGCTCTCAAAAATTTATATATTCAAAGATTTTTTTCGAACAAAGCAAAGTAATTATAGTAGTAAATTCTAGTATCAAAGTTATTATTAAGAATCGTAATTGTGTCTTAAAAGTGATTATTGCATTGTAAAGTGATGTTACATATTTAAAATAGGCTAAATTGGTTATAAGACTATAACTCGGACCAAATTGCACATATAATATGGAATCTATTGATCTTTATCTCTTCTCCCTGGTCCATAAAGATTCTATACTATTCGAACACTTTATAAAGTTGACATGCCGACCAAATGGAAACTTCCTTTAAAGACTACTAAAGTTGTGGGTTAAAGAAGAAGTAAGTAAGAGTTGCTCTTTTGTTCTTACTCTACCGGAAATGCGCCGGAAGCTATATAGAAATTCCCATATCGTTAAGTATCTTCTTCGCATTAATTACATTCACATTAATTACATTGTTCGCTGCATCACACGATGCAGTAGTTTTTTGGATCAAAATATGAATATCATCCATCAGTCTTCTTGCCTTAAAACAGCGGGTCGACATCTCATGATCTCACCTAATTTTATGTAAGCGGGTTTTTTTCTAAAACAGAATACTTTTGGGTAGTTAAATTTCTAAATCTACCTATATTATATAGTATAGCAATAATAAATATTAACGATGAGTTGTTATTTATGTAGCGTACTTCTTAAGTCTATATTGCCTTCGAAAATTCGAACAATATTTGAACTTTTTTCTCATTTCACATTTATGAATAATTGCTGATTTTGTCAACTGTTTGCAGTTGATAAAATTATTAGTACCAAGGATTAATTCATATTTTTTTCTTGGATTTTCTTCGTTTTTGTTTCAACCGATAATGAAGGGCAGTGAAATTTTCAGATTTATATGCAAATTTTTTAATTTACTTGTTTTTGTTTTAATAAGCAAAATAATAATTTTTTAATTTATGTTTTTTAGCACATTTCCTGCGGTAAACATTTTTATCAACTCTGTTTTAATTTTTTTGATTGCACTTCGCTGATGATGAATAACCTTTGGTAATATAGTGGTTGGAACTGAGTGTTTTCACTTTTTCTCAAAATAATAGCAAAATAGATATTTTAGTAATAATTTCTACTTACAAAGTATTTTATTATGAAGAATTTAAAGCAAATTTTTAAGTCATCAGCACAGTATAAAATATTTTTTAAACTTTTTATTGATACCATTATATAAACTCGTGATTACAATTAAAAATAACTTCCAAAATAGATATTTTCGATATATACATATATAAATAAAATTATCAAAATATATCAAAATATTATAAAATTACTTTCAATTTTATTTAGTAGATTATTTACTTTATCATCTGTGTGATGTTATTTGTTATATTTGTCTATTCTACATTACTTAAAGTGCGTGTTTCTATAAGTTTTGATCGATTATTGGCAAATAAATCTTTTTATGAAAATAAAGAAATATATTTAAGGAGAAAGCTTTCCTAAAAATTACAATAGTTAAGAGTTGCTTTAGTAAATAGCAATCATCAATCATATTAAAACTATTACTTTGAGTAAAGTTTTTTAGTAAAATAGTTAAAAAGTAATGCGTAAACTCATAACTGAAAATAGTAGTTGGAATATTTTGCCACACGCAGATGACGACCACATCCAGTAGCTGAATGTGATTTTAATGAAAAAATATACAACAATTTTGAGGAAACCATAAAGCCAGCCGCAAAAGTTGAGCCCATTAAACTTTTTGGAGCTGTGAACGAAATTGTAGTTGCTATTGAGTTGTCAATTATGCAGGGATTTGAACCTATAAATGTTTTTTATTCTTGCAACTAGTTTATATATAAATCTTAATTACAACTGAAATATAGAAAAATGAAACACTACAATCTTGCTAAACGATTGCGTTCTTGATACGAATTTTCACGAAATAAAATATCCTATCAAATTCTTGCAGTTGATTATGATGCTATTAATGTACATTACCCGATATGTCAATTTTGGATTGTAGATGAATCAGAAAAATTTTAAAATACACTATGTGACTAAAAAAAATTAAGCACAACGATATCCATATTGTGAACCAAAAAACCACCGTATGGTTCTGAAAAATTGAGCAATCTTTTTGTGTATTAGGTCGGATAGGCATTTAAGAAAGTAGGAACCTATAAAGGACAGAGATCTTGAGGCATGTGCCAGTCGTAGAACCGATATGAAAAATTCGTCTCTTTCTTTTCTAAACGACATATTCAACAAAAATCTTTATTCATTAAGTGCATACCTACTTATTAGACTGTGTACTGTTAGTATAGTAATATGATTGGATATCGAATAGCGATCATAATCAATCATTTATAATTGTACCATAACCAATCACTCTAAAGTGATTTTAAGTGGGCGATGTTGTACATAAGCATTCTTCTTGCAACAAAAAATAAAATATATGAAAAAATAATATGGCATTGAATAAAAAATATATTTATATTTTCGGACCATATTCGGTGATATACGAGATGTTTTTTAAAGGAAGTAGAATTCTAAAGTCCATTTTTTTATCAGTTATACAAGTATAATGTCATGTCAGTAGTGAAGACAAAATATTTCGGACATATAATTGCCAAGGAAGCGCCTGGGGAATTGGAACCTACATTTCCAATTGTCGACCTGTGTTTGCAAACATTTGCCACCAAACCCGAAATTGAAACTGACTTGTCCAGTATCCGTTCGATATATCCACAACTTAAAAATTGCACTATTTTGAGAACTATATGTATATAAAAAAATGAATTTATATTTGAAACTAAATTACAAAAAACGTAAAAAAAAATCAACCTGTATGTAGAATATTTAAGGATTGATAAAACACCTTGTTTTTTACTAAGCAAAAAAAATAGTTTAGCTCTTGTATTAGTTTAATATTAACATTGATTTATGTTTGCTATTAACATTATTTTTGTTATCCACTGAAGCTGTTTGTAGACCTTTTACATGTGCATATTCTTACCGCCCTATGCATCATTACGAGCGATAGGTAAACACACATCTGTGTATTTATCATTATGGAATTAAAAAAAAAACCTCTATATATGTATTTCAATATTTTCGAATTCGAATATCATACATATTTGTTCCTTGTATGATCAGGTTGTTGTAGCTGGTTCTTAGCTGTAGTGACTGATCGGTAGACACCCTTTCGCCTCACATAATCAGCTATTATTTGTCATCATAGTACTTTTGTTTTTACTGATTAGGTACTTTACATCTAGTTATAGTCTGCGTCATATACGTAAAAACCAAATTATAAAACTCTACTTAATCTTAAGAATAATCGTCTGTTTTTATTTGATAATTTCTTACCAATTGAACTAGTATTTAAAATAGGCTTAATGTGATTTACAAAACAAAAAAAACATTTATTGCATACATTTCTAGTTTATCTTTACTCTCCCACTAGCTTTGAAATATTGTTTGAAATTCTTATTATTAGGAGTTCTTTAAGAACTCGACTTTTTTGTCAAATATCTTTCACTGATACTACCAGCTAGAAAAACTGTACACAAATCATCTTAAGTACTTTAGACATTCACGCGGACATCTTTAGAAAACTGCGTACTGAACTCGTAATCGGACAAAAAAATTCTTGAACATTTGTGGACATTTTTCAAGTCTTTTGATAGCGACTAAAAATTATTATTTCTAGCGTTAATGCGCAAAATGCGCACTTACCTGGGTGGCTTTAGTCCAACGGTAGAAGCATATGCAGCATATGTGTGAGCATTTCCTCGTGGCGGGTGGACCAACTGGTGAGGTGTTGTTTGGTGAAAAATTATGATGAAGCAGCTAAACTAACAACAACAATCGCAATGACAACAAATGCAGCCATAAGCAACATGTTGAAGCAACAATACGAGTAATGTGCAAAGCTCGTTACAAGTTGTTTGTGCTGCCATTGCTGTTGTTGTTACTTAAGTTTTGATAGTCTACATGTTGTTAAGTGAGCATTTCCTAAGGTGCAATACGCGCTTTACACTACGGCACACTGGGAGGTCTGTACCAATCTACGAACACTAAATTTTAAAACTGCAAACAAAAAGCCTTAAAATCGTTGAAAAAAAGAATAGTCTTGTGAGCCATGGTAGGAACCTCAGCAACATATTGCGCTAGCAAAACAAAAAAGTGTGCAAAAAATGTTGCAGAAATTTTGTGAATTTATATTTTTGTACATTTTGTACAGTGTACGCGTTTGTTATAAATTATTAATAGAAAGTATTGTGAGGCTGGTTCTTCTTGTTGTTGTTGTTATTGTTACTATGACAGTTTGTTGCATTTTTGACATATTAAACATATTTTGCATGTGGTGTGAAATATAATTGAAAACGAATTCTCCATTGTCTGATTTATGAGTTACGATTGGTAAAGGAACTATGTTAAAACCTCTTAACAAAGGCCAAAGAAACGATTGCATATAATTCAAATTGTTGCATATTAGCATTTTTAACATAAATCTTAAAATATCAATTATAATTTATGAAATATCATTAGACAACCGAGGTAAAGCTACCCTATAATGGTGAACAAAAATAGCGTCAACTAATTAAGCGAATTTATTTACATACAAATTCCTTCTAACAATAATTGTACACAAAAAATACACGAACTAATTCGTATGAAACTAAATTAATTATATTAAAAAATAAAAAATTTTGGTGTAACCTATTCCTATCGCTCAAGTTGGTACCTTGCAACTACAGTGATAAACGTGGTAAAAACTTAAAAGTATTGTCCAAAAGTGTTGAACCTTACAGCAAAACTGCAAGTCTAAAAGAAACCGAAAGCAAACAAAAGGATAATATTGAATTTCATATGTTTTACATTTTATGCAAATGAAGACATGTGACAAGCGAACAGATTTAAATGACAGATTTGCTGAAATATCATTTCACAACAAGCGTAAATTTATTAACAACGAAAAAAAATTGCAGAAAAAGGATATGAAAATGAAATGAATGCCAAGGAATGAAATAATGGGTTAGATGGTCGCGAATCTGTCAGAGAGTAGCCACTGTGGTTGCTACTAATGAAATTGGACACCAGCGTTGAAAATTAAATGAATTAATGAATGTACCAACAAAAAGAACGGAGCAGACCAAAACATATATGTGCCCGTCTATATGTAGTCCTGTGATTGTCTACAACGCCCAAAATTATGCAAATGAATTTGTGGCATTTAGCATGTAGCTCGATAATTATGCAGCCTCGTGTATGTATTAGTTTATATAATGGTGTACAATCTCTATGAGTATATGCAAAAGATGTTTAACCCTAATTGGCGAACGTTTCCTTAACCATGTCGCTTTGCCCAAAGCGTTGACATCGATACTCAGGCTCAGTGACTCTGTGCAAGCAGCCACTTTGCATATATTTTTTAATTATACACACTGATTTGTTGCCTGACTGCTGCTTCATGTGCATAAAATGAGGGAAAATTATTTTTCTACTTGCTACCAAAGTTTAATGTATGCAAAACTTGAATGCTGCAAATGATACTGACTCGCGGGTGGATATGTCATCAACATCATTAACACTTTATTCATTATCGTTTTAGTCGTTATCATTATCAGCATTTGTCGTACATATGAAGAAATTATGGTTTCGTTAGATTGTTAAATATTTACACATGAATTATCAACGGTTTAGTGAATCAAACATTGCTGTCCAATATTTGACAATGTTGCCGCAACATGGCTGACAGCTGATACATCATTTTACTGACCATTTTTAGCTAATGTGTCCATTTTTACGATATGGCCATTTATTTGCATATTTGAATTTGATGTTTCAATTGCTTTAAATTTATGCAAATTTTTCTTTTTACGAACTTATACGTCGAACTAATACAAGTTTTTTTTCCCTTATAATATGGAACTAATGCTTTATAAAATAACTATAATGAATTTGTATCGAATTCAGTTCTACATTTGTAGCAGACACACATCATTATAATGTGTGGCACACAAAAGTCTGATATTTGTTTTTGATGATAGCATTCAACAACTAAGATCCATTTTGATTGATATAAAAATGATTGAACAATTTTAACATTAGCTGAAAATTCGATTAATTTTTATTTTTTTATATACTAGTGTAAATTATTGTCATGTGTAACTTTCTAATTAACATGACCTTTATATAACAACTCCAGATTTTAGGTACTCATTAACTTCCAGAACTACAGTTTTCTCTGATCACTGGTGTGGAGGAACTCACGCAAAAAAACTGCGCATTCCTTTCAAAAGAAATAATTTGGCATTTTAGCTGTGACTACACAGTCACCCAGCTTTCAGGAGAAACAGGTTAAAAGGGAAGTATTTTTTTGGCAATTGCAAAATGTTAATCGATCAGGTTGAAAGATCTGTTATCACCCAAAATCAAAGTGATGAACTACTTTTTATTCATTTTATTTCTTCAGCTTTCTTGCGAGAAATGTGGAAAATCGCTAAATATGGACAGCTAAAGGATATCTGCTGACTTGTCGCTACAACTGACCGATTAGTAACTCGTTTTATCATCTTTGTTATTAAAGTACAACTTGCCGAATGTAGAATCGTTACTAGAAGAAAGTAATAAAAATTTTTCCAACCTCTATTATTCGAGAAAATGACTCTAAAGAGGAAGGCCAAAATATATCACTGTTTCCATATATTTTTCTGATGTGTAACATACTTATAGTTACTAAAGTGCTATTTCCATGTCATAGCTTCTCATAATGGAATTTCCAATCATAGTAACAAAAGAAAATATTGACCATCTAAGCGCTTTTGTCTGTGCTGTTTTTACAAGTAAAGTTTAAGACTGTCAAATACCTCTGGTCCATACCTATCGCATTTTATTGTATAGTATATACATATTATCTTTCAGATTTTTAGTATTTGAAATTAATCCAAAGATGAGCGAGTAAGTACAATACAGCACTTCGTTTTATCTTCCTAGTGATGAGATTTGAGAGTAAGAGCGAAATCTAGTGTTAATGGAGGATCTGTAAGCTCATCTGCATCTATGTTAGTTATTAGTTGCTATGTTAGTGTATCTAAGAACTCGTGATTATAGTTAAACGTATAAACTTTATCAGCGTTTTTTTATTTTATTTATTAGTAAAAAGTAGATTACACTATACAAAAAAATAGAACGTTTATATTTTTTTTTTTTGATTTTTTGATGGTTTAGGTGTTATTTTGCTGCCGCTATGCTTAAATCTGTAATTTGTTATTCTTCTAAACTTCTGTGCCTTGGCAGTAATACCTAGGAGAACAACGGGTTGCAGTTCAATCGGCCGCCTATTTTCGTAACAGAAAAGAGAACTTACTGCTGTTTTAGGGTTTTGGTTTTTTTTTTGGAAATACGTATACATTTATTTATTGTATCGTGTATCGTTTATTTATTGTATTGTAATGAAACAACTAATAAGTTTTAAAATCTTATCACTATGTAATTACATGATACTACACTTTGGTTTTGATAATTATTTTAAGCAAAGAAAATTAAAAAGGAACAATTATTGATCTTGTTAAAAGTTGAGTAAAAGTATAATTCAATTAAATTTCTATACAAATAGATCGGTAGTGTGGGCTGCAAAAAATCCAAGTTAATATTAGCCAAGTTTGAATATACTAAAAACAAGGGTTGTTCAAATAAGGTAAGTATCGAAGGGACAAAATCTCCGGATATATCACCAGTAACTATTATATCAAGAGATACTAGATATAAATATAAAATCGTCCAATTAAAAATTTTGTATGCAAACATGCAATACATACTAAGACATAGTAGGAAAGTGACCTTGCACATATTAAGCAGTAAATGAAGTTCTGCTACCATTCAAATCAAATAACAATTTTGGGTGATTACGTTTCAAGTAGACAAAACTGATAATGGAAAAATATTTTAATCCTAATATTTTCACTACTGAAGTAGAGTTAACTCTATAGGTTATTGTATATTCTCTGAACTACAATGTTTTAGAAATATGTTTCTTTTTAGAAATGTTTTTTTCTATTATTTATTTTGAAATTTCACTTATGGTCTACTTATCGTACTTTGAAAAATTTGCTAATCATATCTGAACGAAATGTAAATGCTGTATCCGCTGTAACATATCTTTGAATCTGAGCAAGAGTTCCTAACTGCCATGTATCATATGAATCTTATACTCACAGATACATTCTCATAACGATCGCAAAAGCTTAAAGCGTTAATTCGTAATTTATGTGTCACACAAAAAGAAATTGAATGCCAAACGAAATTATGAAATATTTATCATTTCACGTTGAGCCTGAGCTTAAACCTACCATTCCACGCCAAGTCATACTGCAACTCAGATGCGCGGCATTGCCAACAAAGAAAATAAAAAAGATAAGGTGGACTTTATGCCCTGAGACCAAAACTTCACCTTCCGTGCTTTCGCATGTTGTAGTGCGAACCTTTTCGACTATCTGTCCGCGCTGTCCGTGTATGGCAGTGAGTGAGTTTAAGTGTGCCAGGGCTTAAAAAAGTTTGCCTCATTTAAGCCGCATTTATTCACAAAAGCGAAACGTTTGTCAATTCGATTTTTGAACAAATTTATGAAATCGCGCATATAACTTATATTTTGGTCAAAGTCCCAGAATGCACTACACTCTGGTCATATATCCAGTAATAAAACAATTTTTTAGCCACAATAGCAAGCAATAAAGTTTATATCATGCCAATATAATTTATATAAAAATATTTGTATATAACCGAACGCTGAACGCTGAACGCCGAACGACGAAAGATACTACGCGTACTCATGTGTACGGGTATAAGGACAGCAATGTATTTGTGCGGATAATGCGAAAGGATTGGCTTGCATTGGGGCATTGTTGCCGTCGTGGTTCCTGCGGTGGCAAGTGTTAATTGGAATCAATTTGATAATCTGTATAAACAGTGTGGCACTTTATGAGAAAGTTTACGCATTTGTTGCTGTTGTGTGCGCTGAGTCCATGATAATTTTTCGGTTGTATTACTGATTGAAAATTACGCTGTGGGGGTTCTACGTTATGCATAACTCAGCTAAGTAAAAACGTAATTCAAATTGAATTAAATTAAATGCCAATTTATTGCCGAAAACCGTTTTAATATGAATTATGATTAAGTACTCGCATAAAGTAAGTACTTAACGTTCGAGGAAACAGAAACTTTGGTCGTATTTCGTTTATAATTACGCTTCTGGCGCGATCGCCGCATATTTTCAAATATTCGCATTAAGACACTTGTAACTGAAAGGTTTAAGAGGTTCAAGTAAAGGGAAATTGTTAAGGTAACAGCTTTAAATTATTTTCATAATTCGATTGTACTTTATTAGTGACATGACTTCACTCTGAATGTCGAAGTTGCACTTAGGTTTATGTGTTACTTAAATAAAAACGCCTAATTGTCTTACTTCAATTAACTCCTATTAATTATTTAAGTACAAAAGCATTCATTATACATGCAAAACGTGATATTTTCTCTTTAAAATCAGCCAACTTATTTATTTATACATTCATTTATACAACTGTTTTTAACTAAATGTTACTACTCACTGACAAAATACTGTTATAAAATAATAAAATAATTTATATATGTATTTCCGTTTCTAAAAAAAAAAACAGATGTCAATAAAATAAAACCATATACATATATAGCTTTTATTTCTGTTTTTTATATAGTCTTCTATATCAATATCGCCGGATATTCGAAGTTTTTTGATCTTTTCCTTAAGGCGAAGTATTCGTCCTAAGACAGGAGCTTTGAAACGTCAGCAATATTTATATAGACGCACGTATATATATATATATATATATATATATATATGAAGACAGACATAAAAAATAATTTATAAGCTTTTATTTCATTCACATAAATACTGAAATATTTAAAAAAGTGAACTCACAACTACTCTAATTTATATATTATTGAAAAGAAGAAGATTCTCTTCATTTGTGCAAATAACTGCTAGACTTAGAGCTGAGTTAACTGATCGGCTATAGGAATGCGCATCCACAGTAGAAAAGAGTTGAAGTTGCCAACAAGTTAATTTAGGAATTATCCAAATGAATGCTATTATCTCTATTTTGGAGTTCTAGCCAAATACTTTATGTCTACTTGGCTTTGCTTTTGCTCATCTAATATTAGAAACTACCCAACATAGGGTATTAATATGGATGCAGTGCTCTACTGGAATCCTACGTTGCAATCATATCCCCATTTATTTTTATCATATTTAAATCACATTTAAATAAATTAAATTATTATATATTATGTTTAATTATTTGAAATGTGATATAAAAATAATGTTTATGTCAATCTTACCAATAATATAACCACATGATAAAATTTAAAAACTTATTTTAAGAAATAATTGCGAAAGTAGTAAAAGCTTTATAAGATATCAAGATTTAATATGTACTCGTAAGTGTGATTTCTTCTCTCTTCTTCTCTCATCTTTTTTTTCTTTTTATTTTATTTTCTTTTCTTTTCCTTTCTTTTCCTCTCTTTTCTTTTCTTTTCTTTTCTTTTCTTTTCTTTTCTTTTCTTTTCTTTTCCTTTTCTTTTCTTATCTTTTCATTTCTTTTCTTGTCTTTTCATTTCGTCTTTTCTTTTCTCCTCTCTCCTTTTCTTTTCATCCTTTTTTTTTTTTTGTTTTCTTTTATTTTCTCATCTAATCTCTTCTCTTCTCCTATCTTCTCGTTTCTTTGTCTTCGTTTTTGTTTCTCCTCCTCTCCTCTCCTCTTTTCTCTTCTCTTCTCTTCTCTTCTCTTCTCTTCTCTTCTCTTCTCTTCTCTTCTCTTCTCTTCTCTTCTCTTCTCTTCTATTATTTTCTTCGCTTTTGCTCTATTCTCTTTTCTCTTCTTCTTTGTTTTTATCTACCCCTTTTTTTCATGCTTTGTCTTTTCTTGCCAAAGATGCCTTGTCTTATTTTACATACGCCAGAGATGACGTGTCTTTATATATTGATAATTCGTTTTCATTTTGATTATTGATTAATATATTTTCTAATTGTAAAAACTTAATAAATTTATGTAAAAATAGTTTAGTGTTTTTGTTTTTTGTTTTGTTATAATTTCTTATCTATAAAAAATTCCCACGTTTTTTTTTCGATCATTTTCAGTATAAACATTTCAATAAGCCGCAAAAACTAAATTATCTCATCAAATGAAAAAATCAGCCATGAATTGCTAGTTAACTGCGATTAACACCCGTTGGAATGTATGAAGACATGTATTTTTATGCACTTTTGTGTTATATAATATTCCAACAACAAAAATTGGCCACAAATTTAACACATTATCTGTGCACCTATATGAGTATACTAAAAAAAGCTCTATGACCGACTTGAATGGCGTTATTTCGCCTAAAACGTTAATTCTCAAACCAAACTGACGGAACCACAGTCAGTGGCAGTCATTAAAGTCAAATCATTTTTCACATTTAGAGATATTTTTGGGTGCTTGGTTAATGCCTTGAATTTTAAGATTGTACTAAAGCCAAAAAGGAATGTGCTGTTCATGCAATTGCAATAAATTTTACCAAAATCCAAAAAAAACTGCATATAAAATTGTTGTTCAATTGTGCATCACGATCCTCGAAATGTGGTTTGGTTAACTTATATAAAAGTAATCAAATCAACACCTTCAATAAAGCCACAATCTCAAAGCCGCAACATTTCCCTTTGCTATTGATAATATAATCGTTGTTGCTGTTGTTGCTGTTGTTGCTGATGTTGTTGCTGCTGCTGCTGCTGCCGTTGCCGTTGCTTTTCAAAAAGCAATTTTAAAACAAAACTATCAAAAATTATTTCAAATCAGACAAAATTGTAGCGTGATCGATCATCAACACTAAACGTGCTAGCAACACTTGTTACATGATCACTTTGAATTGCTATAAAACAAAAAAAAAACAACACAAATATAAGTAAAAACTTATAATCATATTTTCAAGCAACTCAACAATACATAACAACCATTGTTGATATCTGTTTGCAATTGTTTAAAAAAATTATTTTAATATTTTTACATTTCGGCGAACAAATTTGTCATTTAATGCTAAAAACTTTTAAATTGCGATACTGCAATTTGGATGGCAACATTGTGTCTGGTAACGTTGCCTCAATTTGCTACCAATAGACATAAGACGTCAGCATGCGCAACTGAACTGAACTGGATGCAACATTTGCAACGATATCGTTTTTAAGTGCCCGCAGCTAAGTAGGGAATCCTAAAATTACGTGCTCATTGATGGATCGATCGCACAATTTTCTTGTCAGCATTAAAACGGCATCAAAGCCTGAGTCGAAGCCCAAGCCTGTACGGGTATTGCAGCTGAGACTACATCTCATTTGTGTTTTACTCGAACGTTCGTTTGCTGTCTAATACTCGGTGTTGCAGGACTTGACCTGCAATTGTTGCCAATTCGGTGCAATCCATTATAGGCTAAGCACAACGTCTTATGTCTCATTATGGGCAATTTTGTTGTTATAGCTAAAAATAATTGGTCTTTCTTGCCTTGGTTTTGATATTTGGTTTGCTCTTTGTTATTTTTGTAATTATTGTAGGTGTTGCTATATGGATTTGAATGGCTTATAGGGCATACGTGCTTTTTAATCAAACCCTGGATTTATAGATTTTTTACAAGTTTTGTTTTTGGTTATGTGTAATTTGCAATTGATAGTAATTGATAATTCTATGAGAATATATTAGTAATCATACTGTGTGAAAGAAATTAGTTTACTGAAGCACAATTGATAAACAGTGGTTCAGTTATCATGTAACTCCAATGATATGTGTAAAGTATTTAAGTAATAAAATGTATTAACAAATTTTAGGTTTAATAAACCTTATGAAAGATAATAGCAAATTTGTCACTTTTATTTAATATACCATGTATCTGTTAAGGCAGACAAATTTAAATTTGAAAATGTCATAACAAAAATATAATTACTCCATCTTCCTTTTCGAAGATGGATTGATCCAAGATGTAGCGAAATGGTCAGAGAGGAAAACTGGCGAAGTAAACTATTACTTAACTCAATCCCTTTCTGGTCATGGATATTTCCAAAAATACCTTTTTCGCATTTGCAAAGCAAATGATCCGAAATATATATGCGGAGATGCAGACAAAGACAACACTGAACACACCATCTTCAAATGCAACAGATGGAACACCGCAAGAACATCACTTGAAACAATAGTCAGTGAAATAAATGTCGAAAATATCACAATGAAGATGATCCTTTCTGAAGAAAACTAGACCGCCATAGACCGATTCGTTACGACCATACTCAAATGGAAAAAATACTATCTAGAAATTGGCCAAAAACAAATAAACCTAAACCAGGCCTGGATGCAGGCTAATAAAGAAAAACAAAATTTTTTAATGAAAAACCAACATAGGGATCCTATCCTGAAGTATTCCCGTTAAAGTTGTAGGATAGAAACGGTTGATACGTGAGGAGGATTATGTTTAGTCCGTGCAAACCGGGTATACCACTATTGTGACGACATAATGACGATACGTTAGGCATTATTAAACCTCCTATCCGCTTTTTCATTCACTTCATATTTAAAATAAAAGACGAGTCATTCAAATACCTCTGTGAAGAAGAGTTGTTCTTCATCCTAATATTTTAATCAAAAAGTCTGAGTTATTTCGTTATAATTGATGTTAATTGTCATATAAAGTATATCTATCAAGATTGCATATTTATATCATTGGTGCTATAAAGGAAAATGTTGGCATTTAGATTTTCAAAAAAACTCTACTCATGTTCTTAAAAATACTCAATGCTCTTAACAAATATATAAAATAATTTTTGCTAATAACTTCAAAAGAAATATTAAATTAATTTTCTGGCAGCCTTATTTATAATTTTAAATATTTAGTTGAGATCATAAAAGGAATAATATGAATTTGTTGCCATGGATTAGTTTCGACGATTGAGTTTGATTGGAATTTTAGATCTTATGCGTTTTAGATCTTGAAGGGTACGTGAACGCCATTTAATTCTTTTTAATAAGTTTTGCTTGTTTTTTTGAACCCTTTGTTTTCTTTAATCTAATCTTAAAAACGTTAATCTGAATCTAATAGTAGATTTCAACCATATTCGCACAATATTTTATAAAAATGTAATACTGATATGCCAATGATACTAAAATTTTTGGCACCCGCACCGCCATGGCCGATTTTTCCAACATAAAAAAACGAACGAATCAAAGTGGTCTTGTTTTAAATTAGGAAAACTAAGTACTTTCTGTCAGCAAATCAATTCCTTGCGACGCTTGGAGCCCACGTCATTATTGGCAACTATAAGTTCGAAGTCATGAAAGATGTTGTTATTTTAGTCTAGAGATTGTCAGTCTAGAGACTCAACCAAAATATCAAGCAATCAAATAATAAGGGCACCTCTCGATAAACAAATATCACGCTTTATGAGTCTCTTCTCATGGTATGGTGCAGGTTCTGTTGTGTTCTGCAGTAGTATAGACAATAGCCAACAGTGATGAGAAAGGAATTAGGAACATTCTATGGTTCCTTACACCTTCGTAACAAGTTTTGAAGTATGTAGAACGAAGAGCTATGCTATCTATGTGTTACACCCCGAATTGCAATAGTTAAGCTCATAAAATTTATCGGTTTGGATTGATACCCGCTGGTGGAAAATGCAGTAGAGCACGTCCGCATCTCCGCTGGAAGCACCATGTATGTAGGCGCTCGGTATAACCAAATGGTAAAGGCAAGCCACTGATCGAGATGACGGGAGGAAGCAAGTAGACACGATCAAAGACAACTCAAGTCTTTAATGGCTAACTAACCAAACCAACCACTCACCCTTTTACTATTGCTATTACTTTCTCACCTTGCACTGCCAGAGTTTTTTAGGGTTAGCACAGATTTTGAATGAGTACTTTAATTTTAATGTGTGATGGTAAAGGAAAATTTTTTATCTAGACAGTTCCGTTTGGGTATCAGAATAAATTAATTAATGTTGCTTCTTCTGAAAGCCTTAAAATCTTCTAAAGAAATTAGCACATTTTAATTAATTAAATTAAAAAATTTAACATTTCAATTAAAAAATTTAATAATAAACCATTCAATATTGCTAACAAATAAATCAAAACTAATTTTTTTGTATATCAACTTTTTATTTAATATATCATTTATTTAAATTTTTTATTTTCTTGTATTTTTTATATAATAAAATTCATTTAATTCTACACATTTTTAAATAATTTATCAAAAAGAAAACAAATACTTTATTTTACGCTAATTTATTTATAATTAAATTATATTTAATAACATATATAACTGTAACTTGCTTGATTTATTCTTTAAAATATTATATTTGATTTATAAGATAAGGTTGATTATGCATTTAATTTGTTTTAAATTTTTTATTTCTTAATATACACATTTTTAATACACACAATTACATACACAAATATTACATCTAATTTAATGAGTATATATTTTAGGTAATGAGGATTTTTTATATATAACATTTTGTTTGTCTTAAATAATTTATTTATTAATTTTATTCGGTTCTTTTTACTAATATATTGAACTAATATTTACAAAATATTTATATGTATGAATAAATGCATTTATTTTAATAGGTTTACTTACAATAATGTTATATTTGTTTATAAGTGTTACGTTATATGTGATGCATTTTCGTTGCTTCTGATTTATTATTTTTAAAACTCAGAATTTTTAAAATTAACTAAGAGTAAAAAATAAAGATTTTTACTAATAATAAATATTTGTAAATAAATATTTTTAAACATGCCTTCCCATTTTTTCTTATCATATTTTTATATATTAAAGACAACACAAGTTCTGACTTCACAGAACTTTTTAAAAGTGCGTATTTTAAGTATGGCTATCTATTGTCAAAATTGTATGACAGTTATACAAATAGATCAGAACTATTAACTTTGTAGTGACAGGATGTTTGGGTTGTTAGTTAAAAAATGGGTTTCAAATAAAAATACTATATTAGCTTATGTTTTAAACTTGATTAAACTTTTATGAGAGAGAATGTTTCAATTGGGAAACCAAGTTTATACTAATGAATGTTTATACCGTGGATGATTACCATGAATGATGATATTACTATCAAGTGTAGACTACCTTTATCCCATGGCAGAGTACAGAGTATTAATGAATATATGAACGATGACCAACCAAAACCAATGATAATTGCAAATTTTAACAAAATTGGCCGCTACTACAAAGTGTGTGCAATGTTTGTTCCTCACAAATGAATTGAGAAACAAAAATTATTTTCATCTCTTCAGAAGAATACACGTGATAATGAAACGAAAAATTAATATCACAACAATGAAGACTCTGCTTTTTCAATGCATATATTATCCGATAGATAAACTTTAATAAATACCTATTTTAAAATGTCCTATTTACTTTGGAATGCCTTTGATAGTATCTGATATGTTGAGATAGGATAGTTTTAGATTTGATTTTAAGTCATGAAATTCCATATTAATATTAATATAGCCTTTTTTACAGTGTATTTAATAATATTCCAATAGTAATAATTTTTTTAGTTTTACGCAGTAATGTAAAATTATATACTCAGATTACAGGTATTTGGAAATTTCTAACAAAGCCTTCGAAATGTTTTTTCTGATTTGTGCCATATTGAAAAACCATGTATGTAATATTCCTTTTCTAGCGTATATTAAACTTTAGCTCAGAGTAAAACAAAGTTCCATATACTTTCTGATATAAATGATATTCTGTTATCTTAGAGAAGTACATTTTGTTTTGGTGGTAGCTGAGGCTAGGCTGTAGATCTAAACCCGATACTACAAAGAAATAATATCTTTTTGTAGGCAGTTTTAAAAAGTTTTTGTAGTTCCTTTGTTTAACAGTTTTTTTAAATGCTATACTTGTTATGACGGTTTTCCGTTTTTATTCTATTTTTATCAAGGATCTTAAATAAAGATTCTAAAGTAAAGTTGTATGTATAAATTTAATCATAGTCTAAACTTTATGATCAGGCATCTAAAAATATTTTGCCTTGCAAACAACTAACGTTTTGTAAATAAATCTTTGCTATTCAAGAAAAATTGTAGCTATTGTAAAACTCAAACTGTATAAGATATATGGAAAATAAAGACTATCAAGGATAACGAGTTGTGCTAGGATTGCTTTTTTTTAATCATACAGGAGTTATTTATTTAATTAAAATAAATGTAAAAAATTTTTAATATGTCAAATAATTCAAAACATTGAACATTTTTGAAAACTTCGCTATAGTGAATATAATATGAATATCTTGTATCTACATTTCAGATAAGCAAGATTGATCTCTTATATTAGAAATACAAAGGCTTCCTACAGATGGATTTCTCATTTAAATTTTCTCTTTTTAAAGGAATCAGCTAGCATTTCCTTTTTTAATTGGTCATTTTTATACAAATTTTACTTAAGAACATTGTTTATGGAATTCTGTCCCATTTTTTTAACGTGACCTTAGCTATCACTTTTTTGCAGTGTTAGTAATTTATATGAATAATCTTTAGTATATAGTATACAGTTAATATACAATATAATGGGTTTTAACATTTTAATAAATGGGATTGAGGATTTTTTTTTCTTTTTTAACATAGAACCTGTAGCGTTATCACTTAAAATTTCCACTGCCGAAGCTGGAAGACCTCCGCTTAAAACAACTCTTTTTAATCCAATTGAGAGCAAAATGTATGAAATGTTTAGAAAATAAAATAAATTGACAAAATTTGAAAAAAAATTGAAAAAAAACTAAATATTTTTATAAAAAGAAACAGTTTTTATTTAAAAAAAAATAATAATAATAAATATATATTTGTTTGTATAAATAAAGTTTTATTCACATAAAATTACACTTAGAAAATTTTAAACTTGCACTGGGTTTTTGATTAATAAAAATTTTGCTAAAAAGCATTTTGTGTTTTTCTTTAACAAACTTTTAATTTAAAGAAATTGTATCTTTGAGATATATATTTTTCATTTTGTTTGTGTGTTTAATTTTACTTAAAGTAAAAATTAAAAAATAAGTCTAAAGCATTTAAAAATATTGCCACAAAGAAAAATTTTAACTTAGAACTTAAGAATTTGATTTGTGATTAAAATTTTTTTCGTCTTCTTTTTTTTGGTATAATTCTGTAAACCATTGTAAAAGGATTTAAACTTTTAAACTTAAAATTAAAATTTTTAACTAAAACTTAAAGTATTTAAACATTCGTCAATATAAAAGTTAAGTAGAGTTCAGTGCCTTTCATAATTTACACTTACACATATAAATTTTAATTTTTATTAATTTAATTGCAGAGTACTTAGCTTAGTAAAATTATTTTACAAAAAAATAGTTTTTATTACAAAAAACTACGTTAAACGTATTTTTTTTTTAAATAAAACATTAGTTTAAAGGATATGTTAACTGAAGTCAAAAATTTTAAAATAATTATATTAACACTTTAAAGTGGTATGAATGTAGAGAATATATAAATTATACTTCATACTAAGCATATGAAGAAAATCAGAGGATACTCATAAACTTAAAGAAATTAACAAGTTTGCTTAGATACGTAGTAAATTCTCCTAAAAATTAACAATTGTATCTGAAGCTAATTTGGTACTCGAATTAGTGTTCCTTAACTACGAGTGATATTACTTTGTTTAGATACTTTTTAAATTTGTCAAGTTTTAAGAATGCCATAGATACCATGTTGCTTCAGCGCTATGTTGCAGAGCAGTCTTTAGCTTCAATATGTGAGAATATTCTTAGGCAAAGATCCTTCCAATGGTGTATATTTATATTACGCAGCAGCTTTTAACTTCAAGAAGTTCACAGTTAAATAATTCTGATATATAAATTAGATACTTTTATTTAGTAAAAAATCCGTGAAAAAATTTTTGACTTCAGTTGTGGAGTAACTACATTTCATTATCTTTACTTGCAATAAATAATTTGTTTCATATGAGTTTATATACATTATAATTACAGTTAAAACGAAAAATTAACACCCTAACTAAAACAGAAAAAGAATTTTCATTTACATAATAAAGTATAAAATTTATGCTATAGTTTATAAAAAATTTCATTTCTTAGACTTTTGAGATTTTTTTTATAATTTTTTTGTTTTTTGTGTTTATATATATTTTTTGAATCTATTAAAATTACACTACTTGACATCCACAATGAGAGGAACTTCGCTGATATCAATTAAATTTGGCGGCGACGGCATTTGATGTAACTTCGGTTGTTCAGTTTGTTGTTGTCCAACAGTAGCAATGCCAGCAACAGACGAGGACATTGTTGATGTTGTTGATGATGCAGACGACAGCGCCGATGACACTGTTGATGTTGACGCTGATGTTGCAGATGATAATGTTGCTGCAGTTGCTGCTGTTGCTGTTGCATTAGTATGCCCAGTTGCATTATTAGTGCTTGTCGCAATTGCATTTGGTGACATTTCAAGTATTAAACGATGATGTTGTTGCAAACATTGATTTGCATTGACAGCTGCTGCAGCCATCATCATGGCAGCATCACAATAATTTGATAGCATCGTTGTTGAATTGACATTTGTTGCTGGTGCAGCAGACATGAAACCATTTGCAACATTCGTTGTTAAATTGTAATCAGCTGCTGTTGAAGAAACATTTGCGACATTATTGCTACTTGCACTTAGACTATTTGCATTATAGAATAAACCAGCACTGCTACCTACACCAGCGGCATTACCCACACCTCCGCCAGGTATGGCATTAGCACCGATTTGACTATAACTCTGCAATAATTCATTGCCATAATTTTCAGTGCTATTGTTGTTGCTGCTGCTGGTGTGATTTAATAAATTGCTACCGTGCCTGAAGCTGCTGTTTATATTGTTGCTGCCGGCATTGCTATTGTTATGATTTATGAATGCAACGTTGTTATTGTTATTGGCCACTGCAGCTGCTGCTGCTGCCGCTGCGGCAGCGGATGATCAAGTTGTTGTCAATTGTCGCCACATTGTGTGTCACATCGATGGCAAATATGGCCAAGAGAAATTATTACCAGAAAGCACCATATCGCGGATTAACGTTTCAATTGGTGTTTTACCGACTAGACGCACAAAAAACAATTGCTCAATGACCTTCAATTAGAATGAGATGAAAACATTTGTACGATTAAAATCAATTTTCAAGAAAGTTATTTCGAAAAATATAGGAAAGGTTTCTGTTTGACTTATTAACAATCAGTTCAAAATTTTAATTAAATTTTTTAATTATTAATTAACATATAATTAAAAACTATGTGTTGTAATTATAACTTTGTTCTTAGTATTTAAGCTTGATTTAGGCTACTATACTAGTAAGTACAAACAAATCGAGAAAAAAACTGAAGCTTTGAAGAAATCTAAATTATTATAGTACATTAGAGTTTAATGTTTTCGACTGATTAAATACAGTAAACATGGCACTTTTACTCTTTGAAGGCTGGGTGGTTTTTGCACTGTCCCACCCATCTCATTGACTAATTTGTGTTTTCCTCATAAGCTTCGTGATTATTAAAATTGTTTTTGTTGTCTATAAAAAATGATAGATAAATCTTTATATACTTACTTGGGAGGAAACTGTTCTTAAAGATGGCAGCCTTAATAACAATTTTCCAAATCTTGTTGGTTGATTAGGATACTGCGTACGGCAATACTCCTCTAAAGCGCATTGGGATTTCTCTTGCAGGGATTCAATATGTGTAACATCGGAAAGACCACAGGCATCTATTAATAAAATAAAATATTATACTACTTAACAAGAATTCTCACAAATATTTATTATCATAAATATAAAATAGTTAAATTATTAAAGAAATAAAATAGTTAAACTATTATGGTTAACATATATTATTATATATTATATATCTATATACAATATATGGATAATATGAGATATATGGTATATACCTACATAATTTAATTTTATAAATACGTGTAGTTTTTTACTATATAAGGATCCTATATAATTTATAGGATCCTTATTTTTTTTATAATTTAATTTTATAAATACGTGTATATAAGGATCGATTTATGATATCTACACATTATTATTTCTAGAATAATAACTTTTCTTAATCTTACGCTAAATATTTTCAAAATACATATATTAATATAATATCTGAATCTTAATAGACTTATAATTATATTTATATAATATACATACATACAAACATTTATATAATATAATTATAATATATCAACTATGAATAAATATTACAATATTGCAATATTACAATATTGCTATATATTATTAAAGCTTAATAAACATTTAATGGGTTTTAAGAACATCATGAATCATCTTCTTGATTCATTTAGATAATATAGAGAATTAATATAGAGAATATTAATAAATATATAATTGTAAGAACATGAATCATCCTTTAGATTCATATACAGAATATTCATATATATGCATATTTTGTATAATATATGTACACATTTGAATTTCTTACTATATTAAAAACCAATATAGCGGATTGTAGATATTTTTGATGATACACATGCTACCGATTTTAACATCCTTGACTCCATTCCTTCAAAATCGTTATTAGCTATGATTTGTTTTAGATAGCTATCTATTACGTTTATTAACATCATATATTGTCGTTGATTATCGAAATAATGGTCTTTTGAAAAAAGGTTAGTGACGTAATTTAGGTCTTGACATTTTGTCAATTTAGAGACCAATTGCTGTAATATTTTATTACTTACGGTTTAGGCCTTACTTTGGGTCTAGACAGATAGATTTTGAACGTCTTGAGAACTTGTCACTGCATCCTTTGAGGATTATTGTGACACACTCACTTTAGTTCCATAGACGAGTAGTAGTTAAGAACGCTACATTGTGGCTAACTTTTGAAGCTTTAGCTAATGGGTTCAACACAAACTTTTTGTGGGACTCTATGAAGACTTCTATTGTCTATATTAAAGTTGAGATCTGGTTAAATTTTAAATTTTTATTTGGGCAAAACTTTTTGTGATTTGAATATAATAAACATAGTTTCGTGGGTTGATAAGTCAAAACTAGTTTAAAGTCTTCGATCACTTATAATGACTAATGTCATCGTATTACTTCTGATAACAGTGTGTAATTTTTATTTTATTTAAAAATGTTCTTGGTTTGAAACAGTTGACTTTAAATTACGCCATGAGAGGTATTAATATACACATCAGTTAACGACTTATATGACTGAAAGGCACGTATATTTCCGAGTTAGAATCTATATATATAAAGTCTAACTGAAACAAGTTATTGTGAATTATTAAAGGCAAAAAAAAATAACCGATTTACTATAGAGAAAACAACATGAATATATTATTTTATTATTGTTTAATCAGAATTTTATAATTTCTTGGCATATTTCTGAATTCACATTTTCGATGTAATTGACATTCTTAGATCACCATAATTTTTATAAGGTTAAGAGCTTATTATTCTCGTATATTCTCATATAATTGATATATATTGATTATCATATATATTGATTTATACAATTTAAGCAATTAATTAAATTAAAAAAAAATTAAGATTATAGTTATCATTTATTATATACTTGAAGAGTCACGTTGAAAGTTAGTTCAATTATGTTTTTTTCGAATATGTTATGTGTATTTTTTTTGGTTCAATTCTTAATTTTTGTTAACTTATTTATTTTTTTTAATTAATTTTCATTTTATGAAATTTCGCTATAATTAATTTTTTTTCAAATAATTTGTTGAATATTCTGTGGACGTCATATATCATTTCCGTTTTATTTTATTTGTTTAACAGCATTTTTTTATTGGCTTTATGCAAATATTATTTTAAATAAATAACTGAAGTCAAAGAGGTCAAGCTAATGGACGGGTACGAAAGGAAAAAAATTAAATAGATTTTTAAAATATGCAAATTTTTTCGCTTAAATAACTTAATAACCTATTTTAAAGTGGCTGTGTTAATAATACAATATATTCAGTTTTGCACTAACGAATTCCGTATCGCAAAATCGTAGAAAATTAATTTACGGGGAGTATATTAAAAATCATTAGGGTAGTAGGGTTGAAAGTTAATAGTTGAGGTAAAAAAAAATGTACAAACATGATAAGTATATAATGAAAACGAGCTTTATTTTCACCTTCACGCATATCACATTAAAAATTAATTAATAAAACTTTTATAAGTTGCATTGAAATCGAAATCTTTTGACTTGATTTAGAATAATATATGCTAAAAATGAATAAAAATTTTTTTAAATAATTTGAACCACTTATCAGCTTATCATTTAACTGCAATATATCTAAAACTAAAATATTTAAATGTTTAGTTTTCACGTTTTCTACGAAAATCATATTAGTATGGATCTGTTTCTTGAATTCACTTAAGTGCGAAATGTAATAAATCCTACACTACCTTAAACAAACATTTTTAAGCCATCACTAAAAAACAAATTGACGTTAACTTATTCAAAAATCACATATCTTTATATTTTAGATTAATAAAAACCCAAGTACCCATATTGCTGCAGTCTCTCTCAAAAACATACCGCCGGTTTTGATGAGAAATTAAAGTAAGGTAAAAAACTTAAGTTCCCAATATAATATACATTAAGACCGAAAAGTTTTCGGAAATTCTCATTTAAAATTCGCGCGCTGTATATTTTTCGATATT
>NC_051847.1:120907147-120915323 GCF_002237135.1 Teleopsis dalmanni
GTGAGTCAGTACTTCTATTAGTAGAAGCAGTCAGTTAATCAATTCCAGCTAATTTTTGTATTTAAATTATTTTTCAATTATCTTGACTAATTGCAATTTGTTTATGATGTACTTCATTTTTCTGAAAATACGGTTTAACTGAAGGATTATGCTTAGAAGTTAAAATAATTAAAATGATTTATAAATCAGATGTTTGTTTTGAACTTTCTTCAACGTTCTTCACTTTGTCGATACGAGTATATATGCCATATATCAGTTATAGCGCAAACAATCTTTTTAAATGGTGATTTATTAAAATATTAAAAAAATTAGTATTCATTCGATATGATCACTAGATTAGCAATCATTAAACCTTTAACACACAGTAAATGAGTTTCCCAATGAAATCAAAATTTCTTACTTTTTGTAAACATACAACCGCAAAAGAATCCTGTAAACCACCTCTAAAACATTTTATAGGATACTTTAAAAAGTTGTAATACTTATAGTTTTTTTTTGATAAATGCTATCTAATTAGCCCTAAAATTATTTGATTTTATTTTTGAAGGGAGGCATATTGTATTGCTCAGTAACATCTAAAATAAATTAAAAAGACAGTTTGCAGAAAGAATTAACACATTAGTTACTTTGCTTTTTATTAGGTTATATAAAAATTGAATATTTCGAAACATATTGTTTCACTGACTCCTGAAACGCCACTTATAAAAAATTCAGTGATTCAGTATTTTCTTACCTTAATTACGAAAATCGTGGTGGACGGTTCATGCATACAAGCAGGGGAGTTTCTCAAGGGACTGATGGATCCCGAAATTACTAAAGTGACTGTATATATATATGTATCTATATGTATTTGGAAATAAATGATTGGAAAGCTACTCCTAACGTTAATTTTTGGCTGTAGGCTTGAGACTGTTAATGCTTTAATACTTTGAATACTTTGAGACTTTGATAGCGACTCTTGATATCTTGATTTGTACACAATTAAGTTTTCTGCTTTATTTTCAATAACACAACGTCACACTTGGTCGAATCTGGTGAACTTATTAGTATGCATTGTGGGTCTGACATTATAGTCAGTTCCAATAGATGAAGCTTTATTGTCATTTATAAGTGCTTCAAATATGGATTGTCTAGTGACTTTAATAAACTTTTTTGGTTACATTCATGAACCGTTGTGTTTAATAAAATGTACAATGAATTTCTAACGGAAATATGTTAGTGTTCTACACTAAATAAGTAAATGATGCTAATTCAAATAAATAGATTTATCTGTATTTGATTATATGTATTTTTAATTGACTTTTGATGGGAACAGTCAATAAAGAGATAGTTTTTTACAAACTTGCATATTTCAAAAAGAGTTTATTTCAACATAATGTTGTTATTAAAACGAATTTGATAACAAATATATTCGAAAAACCTTTTAAAAAGTCCATAAAGAAACTTCTCTGATAGCCTGCAAACCACACATATATATATAATCTCTGACGATACAAATAATAATGAAATCGTTTCCTCTTACAGAACCACAAATATGCAAACAATCTCTACTAATTAGTGTACGTAAGCAGCTGTAGTCAAAGGCACTGGACAAAACTCAGCCGTCTTATCCTTAAAATCCCACAAATTATGTACTCATATTGACCACTTGAAAATCCGATTACCTACGCAGTGGGTTGTCCAAATAGCCACGCACACCTTCACACACAAATCACCCTCAAAACAAGGCAGAATGTGCCCGAGACTGGTTGCAAATGTCGCACGCCTCATAAACTGATTGTTTTCCCTTTGTAGTTTGAGGACATACGGCGAAGTATGCAATATTCTTGTAGAATATTTTGTACAAATTAAATTTTCTTTAAACAACAAAAATACTTTTAAGTAAATATACAAAATATACATAGTAAAAAAAAATAATAAATAAATCCGAAGTGGACATTGTAAGAAGAAAATTAGATTTTCAGCTTAGATTATGGCATAACAAAATATTTTATTTTCCACAAAAATCATCTTCCTTCTTCCTCTTCTTCTCCAATGTATGGGACATAGCAACAATGTGGCCACATTGTTTACTTACTCGTGGGCATTTTATCATGATCATGAAAATGCGTATTTTTTGGTTTAAATCTCATCTTTTCTTCTATGAAATTTTTGCTGAATTTTCTTTTTAAGAATTTCTTTAATATTTTTTCAGAGTTTGTTAAAGCAGTACAAGCCTTAGAAGATGCAAACATTATGCAACAACTGCTGCTGCCGCTGCTGCCGCTGCTATTTCTATTGCTTCTGGTCATTGTTCTCACAGTTGCAGTTGTTATTGTTGTCAATGATTATAGTGACATTGTCTGCTTAAATTGCACAGCACAAGCCAAACTCAGCCAGGCCGAGCCCGGTTTACTCAAGTCAAGTCATGTTGAGCCATTCTAAGCCAAGCTGGATCGTTCGTTGTAGGCCTATTGTTTTGAGAAATTTGTATCGCTTTTTTAGAATCTATTTAGCACACAATGGCGTTGAAATCGTATTATTGCTTTTTGAGTGCTCTTTATGAAAGATTTATGGGTTTTCAGATTTTCCTAGTACTTGTCCGTTTACAAAGTTCGAAAAGTTGTAATTTATTAAATAATAAAAATATACCTAATTGATATCAACTCTGGTGTACGACAGAGACCTAAAATGTCTAATAAAAAAAATCAGAATAGCAAAAATTATAGAATAAAACACTAAGTAAAAGAAACTATTTATAACTAATCAAAATTTTTAACTACATAGCTATTAACACTTTTTATAAAAATATTAGGTTAATATATACAGCTGCATATATGGAATTGATAATAACTGACGCTATCGGAGTCGCTGTTAGGCCGATTGGAAATTATCTTGTTAGAACCTATTAAAAGCTCTGTTAGGAGAGACATTTAGCAGCAATAAACTATTCTAACAGTTGGCACCATGGTATCATTACACAAAAAAGATAGGAAGGTAAAATGTAGCAACTATAGGGGTATCACCCTGTTAATTGCAGTCTACAAGATATTTGCTTTAATTCCTAATATGTGTTTACAAACCTTCTATAAAAGAATTATTGGTAGCTACCAAGCTGGATTTAAACCAAGTGATTTTAATAAGTGATCAAATTTTCGTCATAATTTTCGACAAATTATTCAAAATTTGAACAAATGCAGCCGAGATATATATATATATCTACTATTTATTAATTTCAAACAAGCGTTTGACACAATTAATAGAGGTGCACTGTGGAAAATATTGAGACATTTCCACATACTACAAAATTTTATAAACTTAATCAAGATGACAACAATGGGCGTGTCAAGGTAAATCATTTATCGAAAAGTCTTGAAACGCAGAGTCTTACACCATATACTTGGTCTAGTGAGAAAAGGCAACTTTTATCAGCTAATATATTCCGACGAATGTCAAAAAGAGTTTAGTGAACCAACGATAAGCAATTGAGTAAAATTAAAGCAATTAGGTTAGGTGGAGAATGTCCAAAAAATGAACCTAGATAACCCAACAAAAAAAATAATCCCATGCGCACCAGAAGGAAGAAGAAGAAAAAGAGGTCAACTAAGTTTATGCTGGATAGACAACGTTGAGCACAACGCAGCTGTGTGGAGGAAGAAACTGAAGAACTCTAGCAAGCGACAGAGATAATAGAAACAATTACAAATGGAAGCGCCATTAATGACGATGAACTGTTGAAGTAATTATTATTTAGAATTTTTAAATATCTAATTAATTGTAGATGTATTATTACTCATTTGTTACAACTTTTCATTTTCATTTAGAATAACATCATCGCTACTTTCTTACGTTTTGTTCCCTTTATTAGTATATCTCGATACAATCAAATTAGATACAAATAATTTATAATACGTCTTATAGGTAAACTTAAGTTTTATTTCTTTATTCACTTTGTTGTTTCTAATATGTATTGACTTTGCGATTTGGTCTAAGTCTTATATACTATATCATTTTTACATATCATGTAGCTACTATAATAGAAGTTCATTGTTAAGTCAAGATTATCACTATATAAAAGCGTTACTAACATTTTTTATTCATTATGTTGAAAAGTCTATATTGATAATTTGTTTAGTCATTTAGTTTAGAACGCTATACACGAATTCCCATATCTTCAGTTTTATTTGATTAATCTGCAAATTCGCTAATTATACGAGTATAAACGATTTTAAGGCAAATTAATGCTCGTCCGAAATCGTAACCATTGTTTAAAATGCAGGTGTAAAAATTATACTTATTGCTTTGCTAAAGCACTACAAAAATTTAAATTCTTTGCCATTCTTATAAATACATCTTCCTTACTAAATTGTCATCAAATCTTCATAAAAAAAACTAAAATTAATGTTACTTAATTAATAAGAAATCAAAACTACAAAAATACAATAAAAATACAAACATAACAACTGGAAACTTAATAAGTAGCGTAATTAGCTATAAGAAACAATGCATACTATTTCCACATAGTACATATATAACTTTTTTAATCACATAAAATAAAGTTTGAGGTTAATTAAATCTACAGTGGTTCGCGTATTAATGTTGTTAATCCCAGAAAAGAATATTAGAAATGAATAATAGGTCTTTTGTTTTACAATAATGATACTATTTTAGATTAACTGGAAGTAGCACCCATTGCTGCACCACGTAGTCTCCAATAAATAGAGCTATACTCAATAATCATTTAGTAATACTACATTGATAATTTTCGTTTTAAAAAGCTAGTTGATTTTATCGATATCCGTCAAATGTAGTAATGTTTGACGTAACTTACAAATGCTTATGCGAACAAGGTTCCAAGGCAAGGTGAAAAGTCCAAGCATTTGCAAATACGTGTGTTCTACAGTTCCTTGCAATATCTTTAGATGATGGTACCCAAAAAACGTAAATTAGAAATTGTTTGGGATTCTCGTTAACGCATATATACCAGATATCTATAGTTCTTGTTCTTTTATTATTAGTATTTGATTCTAGTATGGAAACAGTTATGAAAAATATCATAACTTTTGAAATGATTCGAAAATCTGTTTATTCATTGTAATCTAGATAACAGTTTTAAGGATATCAACGCTTGTAATTAGTATACCAAGGAGACGCAATATTAAATGCAAAGTTTACCTGGTATTTCTTCTTCTAGAAGTCAGTATTCTTCACTATAAGTAAAAGATGTATAAACAGTGTATAACGATTAATTAGGATATGATATGTTTAGCGATCAATTTGTGTAATGTGATATATATGAATATAATATTTAATGTGTACGTTATAAGATTACATATTTATGAATTCTGAATTATTGTGATTATTTCACAGCAAATATTTATGTACTGTTCACTCATTCAAAAGGATTTCTGCTCTAATTGATGATATAAAACAAAAGATATTCTTCTTATAAGGAAATATTTTGCTATTATAAATAAAACAATTAAATGTTTGAATATTGGTTATCACTGAAAATTCAATAAGTATGTGAAAGTCATTTGCATGACCTCAACTCGCTTTAATATATAAAAAATATCAATAAAATTAAACTTGGAAGTAAAAATGCAAAAAAATTTTTATTGGCAGCTCTGAAGACTAATTTGACGTGTGAGTGCCAAGCTACGTTTCCAATTTATACGAGGGCTGTACATAAATTTCTTAAAATTTACAATATTTATACAATCTTAAAAATTCATACATAAATACATATACATACACACATATATATATTTTATTAAATTTTTGTTAGTTTAATCTCTTCTCTAATTTGGTAAAAAGAAGAAATTGTAATAAATTTTTTCGGTATTAAGTAATTTTTAATAAAAATTAGAATACCATAAAAATTTGTGTTATCGATATCACAAATGGGTTGTATGAGTAGCATTCCAAGAACAGATATGTTATACGTCGAAACAGTATCCAAACAACTAAAACTTGGTAGATAACAAACAACAAACGATTTATATAGCCTTTACTTGACATTTAAATATTTCAAAATAGTTGGATAATGTATTATGGGTAGACTTGCAATTAGACTAAATTGTCATATAGGTAAATGATTTTTGTTGATAGTTTATAATAAAGAGAAAGATAATTCAATTTATAATGACATTTTTTTATATTCAGTTGAAGCAAATATCTGGTTTTTAAAATTTAAGTGTTAAGAACATATTATTCTTTTACAGTTTTAACAAACTTTTTCAATACTTTTTTTAATAGGGAGGCCTGTCTTTTGATATCAAAATATGTCAAGTCACAATAAAGCCTATTTTTACCTTAACATTTTTGGGTTTTTTGAGTATATTTACACGACAACCTAACCTTATATTAGTATTTAAAAATTAGTTTATACTATATGCCCATTACCTTCATTAAAGCAGTTTATTTGATTTAAGTCGCTAATTACACTGATTAACCGTACAAAGAGCTTTAGTACTTTTTAGCTTATGCAGCATTAAAAAATACATTTCCCAAAATGGAAATTATCAAAATTTGACATATTTGACACCTGAAACAAAATGTAAATAAATAAAAAAACAAAAATTAAAATAAACAAGAAGAAAGAATTCCAAGTACAAAATGTTTTATTTTATAAATAAACATTCTTATAACTTTCTGACACAAAAAGCTCTTTTACATGCATGAACGAACTTATGCTAATGGAAACGATCAATTCATAGTTTGATTAATATATAATACATTGATTTAGCTGCAGTGGGAACATGGTATTAGTTTAATTCAAATAGGTATTGAAAGAAAATGTAAAAATAGAATCTATATTCCACGAAGAACATATTAGTTAACTACTTTGAGCAAGAAGGATATATAATACTGGATTAGAAAATACACTTTAAAAACTTTACTTACATCCCCCGTTGTATTCACTAATATACAAGTACGTGAAATTTTCGTATATAAAATTATTGAAATAAATTTAATAAGTTTGGATATAAGCACGCATTGCTTGAGGCACCCGGAATTCCAATTTGCCTCACATATTGCCTTATGCGAGGACACTCATCTAAAAATAATCATGTAAGAGAAGCGTCAAAAATATCAAGAAAAGCCATAAAAACATTTGAAGTCAATTTTCTTTAAAGCTTCACTTCACTGCAAAACGAGACTCTGCCGTTGGTTAGTTCATCAATTCAACTTTGACTGGTGTAAAATACCGAAAAACGGAAATTATAATGGACAATTTCTTTTAAAATATGGAATATTTTTGGGGTCTGTTTTATATCAAACTTTAGGTTGCCATAATTGAAAAATTATAAAATAATTTATTATAAAGAACTATGTTTTCCATTAAATTTATAAATAAATTTTGTACAATTAGTATATATAATGAATAAAGTACAAACAAAATTTGATCCATCCTACTTAAAACACTTAAGTCAGGTTTAAGAATTAAAACTATTACACGCCTCATTGTAAATCACTCCCAAATACCTGTAAATATATTTTTAATAACAATTTTGTTTTTTTTTTCTTTTTTAGTTTAGTCGCAACAACAATAAACAAAAAGACAATTTACTTAAAATATTCTTCCTCATGCTGAGCGCGATTTGAAATGTCGATTAACGTAAGATACGTAAATTTACAGTTTTCATTGGAAAAAAATTGCATAAAAAAATTATAAAAGTAATGATGAAAAGCGCGCTTGGACTCGCCTTCACACAGTTTTCAGTTGAATTGCACACACTTTAGCCTTTATTGTGAGCCAGCCGATTTACCGAAGACCTCAAACTGATTTCAGCAATAAGCATTAGTAAAAATTGCAATTGTTCGGACCGCGCACATGCAGCGCTGCAGCGCTGCAGCACTAAGTTCATTTTGATAAGAGTTACGAGTGGTGTGAGTGAGCGAGTAACCTAACCTATGCTGGTAAGATTGCACGATTCCAATGGCACATCACACATAGTAAAGTGTTTCATCGAAGATCGATGAATGCTGCTGTGACGCTATGCGATTGAAGGTATCTGCTCCTAATGGCCTTTTAACGAAATCGAAAAAGGAAAATAAGTGCTGAAAATTGAAAAATAAAAAACGAAACTCTAAACCAAAAATAAAGTGGAAAAATCGTACCGTTCAATTGCAACTAACGAATTTCACTTCACTATAAAAGCAGCCTAACAATCTGAGGTGTATATTGAAATAA
>NC_051847.1:120915423-120922577 GCF_002237135.1 Teleopsis dalmanni
GCAATTACCATATTCAAAATTGGCATAAACACCAATTTGATATAAAAAGACAAAAGTGTTCTTATTTTTTTTATATGTAAGATCTTTATTAACTTACTACAACTAGTTTTTGGTAGGTTTCTCGAAACCTTCCCTAATTTTAACCCAATTTCTCTTTAACCCAATGTTGCTTTTTCAACTCCCAAAGCCTCAGCACTCACTTTTCAAAAGTGATCTCGGTTTTATCTTCTTGTTTTGTAACGAAGCAAGACGATATTCAAACGACGATATTGAAGTTTCTACTGAAATTCGGCTTATGGCGACTTCATATGGTCATTTGTTGCAACAGTTCGAAACAATGATAGCAGAAATTATCTTCATTATATATGTTAATGATTTCCAATATTTGTTTAAATCGATTTCTTTGTATAGAAATATATAAATAAGTATTTTCTATAAATTCAATAAAAAATTTTTGTAACAAATTGAAATTTTTAAGTAGAGTATTCAACTTTTGAGTGAAAAAATTTCTAAACAATATTTTTTAATCCACTTTAAATTAACTTTTTACTTAATGACTTTAAGGATTATGAAAACAGATGCTGCTACTTTGTTTGTGGCATATCGAAAGCGATCTATCAAGTCACAATTGAGATGTCAAAATTTTTGACAGTTCAATTTCTTGCAAAAATACGCAAGACAAAAAGGATGTTGTTCGCACACAACACTGTCACATACTTCCATATACAAATGCAAGAAGATATATATTATATATTCCGCTGGCAATATTTATTGTAGTTATAGGTGCAATAAGACAAAGATGCAGAGATGCCAACGATTGTCAACAAATGTCAGACATGCGTCAAAAAGATGAAAATAAAAAAAATCAAATGTAAGAAAATTAAATTGAAAATTCATTTTAAAATTCAACGCCAACAAAGCAACCAGGTTGCTCCTTTTGTATATCCTTTATTTGCTACTTCATTTTTTTTTTTGTGTGTGTGTTGATTATGTGTATGAAATGCTTCAGCACTTTTTCTCTGTGACAACCTTTTGATAAAAATTGTACACTGATTGCATCATGTGAGCACATAACCACATCAACAATTCGCATTTTCCATGGCCGCGCACAAAAGCAAAAAGCATTTCCGTTTCTTTTTTGTGTTTGGCGTAATGGCGGTAGCTCGGCAGCTCGGCATGTGCGAAATTTTTTGCGAAAAAGGAACTTCAGTTGTGTGTGTCCTGGCATATCAAAAAATTCTGCCGCGTTCGCAACTGAAGTCAAGATTTCAAAGTGAATGTCAACAAAATTAAAAATGTTCTTTTTAATTTTTTTTTGCGAGTTCTAAAAGGAAATGAAAAAAGTATCTGTACTTCCTCTTTTGAAATTTCATATATATTTCAACTCTCTCTCTCTACACTTTATACTCCTACAAAATATTAACATTCTGTTGTTGTAAACAACATTAAGTATCCTGAAGCGAAATGGCAAAAAAATAATTATTAAAATTTATTAAATGTCACACATGCGATATATATCTATAGGTAACTTAAATAATCTCTGAATAATCTCTCACAACAAACGTTATTTTTTTGCAGTGAGTATATTGTATATATTAAACACTGTATATATAGTTTCCCAAATAACTATAAGTCACTAGCACCAAGTTTTTTTCTTTAATACGCAAAAATAACTGATTTTGATAACACTAATATAAATTTATTATATCGACATACTTGATCAAAATACCTTAAGGTAAATATTCTTGTTACAGTGGTTCTAAAAACAAAAATTTTCTTTTTTCGAAAAGCTATAGTGCGTAAAAGTTGTATTGAGGAGATAACTGTAAATAAATAAAAATTATCAGTTGATATCTTCCGTTCACGCATCGCCTCCAAAAAATGGTAAAAGTGATTAAATCGATCATTTTTCAAAAAAATTTTATACTTATTAGTATACATAGACATTATATGGTTCAATCAGACTAAGATCGCACATTCCTGATTTTTCACACAAATGAGATTATAACTTTACTAAACTAGAGTATCATTAAGGTCTTAAGCTTATTGGTATGGGCAACTGTGTGATTAAATATGAAAGGTAAACATGCGCGAACGGAAGATATCAACTGATAATTTTTATTTTTTTACATTTTTTTACTCTCTACTAAAGGCAACTTTTGCGCACTATAGCGTATAACTACCCTAATGCTTATTTGTTAAATAAAATTTTTAAAATCAAACATTTTTATAATTGTACAATATCCGAAATAGAGCTATTAGGCATTACATGCGATTTAAAAATGGTCGTAAATGATGTTCCATTTATCATAAAATTCAAATTAAGTATTTAAAAATATTAGTTTATCATATTTCGACCAAACATTCTAGTTTAACATAAGTTAACTGATAACCACAAATCTCTCTCCTCGATTTCAACATATTGGAAAAAATATATTTGTTGACGAAAGGGAAGTGTTTTATAGGTGAACTGTTCCGACATCCCAAAAGAATATCATTTCAGACTTAATAAATCCTATTTTATGCATGAAATGCATAATACATAGGAGAATACATCAACGAAGGTCTCACCTTACCGACGTATGTATTTGCTAACAGATGACCTTACTACTTTGGACTTTACCCATTATCTTCATTCACGTTTCTATTTTTTGTTTGACTTTTTTCTCAAAGTCTTTTAGCATAACAGCACTCTTATTCATCGATTTTGGTGCTGTTTTTTATTAATATTTTTTTCCAATTATTCTTCATTTTTCGTGGTTTTTACTGCTGTAACATAGCACTTTCATTTTCGTTTATTTCGCGTTTTATTCAGTTCATATATATATGTAAAAAAGCTATAAAAGAACTTTCTGTCCATCTAATATACATAGACCTCTACGTATTAAGCTTCTTCCTCACATCTTTCTCTCCTAATTACTAGAATAAAGTTTCCAATTTGCTGTTAAAGTCTAACACAGTGGCTGGCCGTTAAATTTATATACAATGTGATATTTTCAATGTATGACTTAATTAATTAATTAAATGAATTATCTAAGTCGTATAGGTGTCGCCCGTACGACTCGTTGAGTAACATTAACATGACTTTCTTAGTATTACATTCCTAGATTAGGTTCTATACGTAAGAAAGAATATATAAATCAAGCAACAAATAACGTCTCTACAAACTGAATAGTATTGAAATTTAACAATTATAAATAAAGATATAATTAATTAATTCAAATATTCTACAGCTGGTTTATGATTTCCTGTTAATATAAATACAACAAGTGAATTCAATAAAACTTTCACAGCAAAGTAACAAAACTCCAGAAAAATGTGCGAACATAAAAAGTCAAGTACGGCTTTGGGTTAAGGAGCGCTGATACTGAGTTTCAAATTAGGCAGGGTACGACTTCGATTCCTGGTAGTTTCAGTCTCAAAAAATTATTTACGAATAATTAAATACAAGAATTATTTCTAAGATCACTGATGATAGGTATTTGGCAATACTCGTCAGCCAAAAATTCAACTAATTAAAATAATTTGAAATTAATTTTTGTTGTTGTATTTCACTACTGTTCAAAAAACCTCTTTATTAAATGTTGGTATAAAATTTTACAAATCAAAGTTTTTGCAAAAGTCTAATTTTCCGAGTAGGCTGTCGTTATATCAGTTGCGTTTTACTTCTACATAACCAACCGATTGATTTTCAATTCATATTCCACATAAAACGTGATATTTATGTGATTCAAAAAAATTAAAAATTATATAATGATACCCACATCTCTTCTAACATGTTATCTATATTATATGTATATATCTCCAGAGGTTGTTACGTAAAGTTTTTTTAACACCTAAAGCGAACACCTGTCCTTCAAAAGTTAACTGTCAATCTAAATTGAATGCTGGAAAACAAGCAATGACAATTCAAAGCCGCAAAACCGATCAACTAAAAGAGTTGTTCAAGGGACCAGAAAAAAATAAAAATTTTAAAATTACAAATCATATTTCCTGTAACTAACAATAACTTCCCGCAAGTAAAGTAAAGTAAATATATGTATATAATTACATATATTTAAAAAAACTTCAGTAAAAAAATCACAAAGTCATATTTTCACACAGACAGCCAGAAACTTATTTAATATGCCAGTTGACGCTGTCAACTATTTTCCGCTGAGTGTCATTTGATTGTCATGTACCAAGTATCAAGTCCAGTCAGTCACTCAATCTGTAATAATGAAACAGAGCAAAAATTATGAAAATTTAAAAAGGATATTGCACCCAACTGCACTGATATTTACTTAGGTTGCAGTGTAAACCACAGCGCGGTATCTTAACAGTAGCGAGAAATTACCGAGTAACGCAACCGCGACCGTTTCGTCAGGCTCAATTGAATTATTGCGCACCCGTACACCCTCGCACTGAATTTTTCGTGCTTAAACTTTATTTTTATCAGTAGCAGTGGAGGGTGCAATATGCGTATATCCTTTGTGTACATTATCCTTGCATGGGAATTTCACTTTGTTGTATTTTTTCTCATTTTTGGTGTGACTATTTGGTTGGCGTGCACAAGATCCTTGCTTCCTTTTTTACTTTATTTACACTCAGTGAAGCGCAACCAACAATCTGGAAATTGTGGTCCCGCTGTTGATAAGGAAAATATAATTACGTATAATGTTTCTTTTTATTTCAGAAAAAGTAGTTCAGAAAAAGTGTTTAAAACGATTTAACGTGAGTGACTTTGTTGCAAACATAAACTCCTAAAAATTTTTTTCATAATGTATTCATTCTAATTCCTTCACTATTACAATAAAAATTAGAATAAAAACTAACTTTAAGATAATTAATTCCTTTAACAGTAACATACCTATATCTAAGTTTTGACTCCATCAATATAACGGCTTCATTCCCTTCGCTTTGCCGTCTACATGGTACATCAACAAACTACGGGTAGAACTAAATCTATCTTTTTTACATCTTTCCAATATATCTTTTTACTTCGATGACTTATTTCTATTGCAATTTCCTTTAAGTCTTAATTTTTACAAATCGAGTTGTAAATTTTTTTATTGTTTTAATACTAAATTAAGACATTCAAAGTTCAATTAAAACGGCATGAAAACAATAATTGACACAAATTCAACAAATGTCGGGCCACTCGCTTTGATCTGTATCTGTACGCGCCGTTTCTTTGGTTAAAAGAATTTCACACATTTCGGAGTGATGATCAAATATCGTGTAGTTCATATATCATGAGGAATGGGCATGTGGGCGTTGCGCCCAGCTAATGCTGCTAATCTTAAATTTTATTATTGTGCGGCAAGTTGACTTAGACAAGTCAAATGCATTCACAAAATTTATTGGATCAATATTTGACGGGAAGCTAAATAGATTTCCGTTTTAAATTTAGATCTTCTAGATACCCCACTAAAATTGATTAGCATTCAGATTTAGGAGAATTAAGTTTTTGCTGCTCATAGCTAAATAAATTTCAAACTAAACTACATAAATTTCAAACTAAGTTAATGCGTTTATTTAAGATTAATTCTTACACTTACCAAAGTGTGATTTAATTTTCATTTGAATTTTAAATCAGTTAAAAAGTATTGTAACATCAATTACTCTCAAAACTTTAATTTTTTTACAAAATATTCCTCCAAGCAAGCCATGCAAGCTAATATGGTTAGCAAATATATCTTTGAAATAGTCTTTTTCAAATTTTCAACAATTTGAATAGAATTTCAATATTCTCCTTTGCAAGAGTATTAAAAGTTTTATTTACTCTAGCACAAATGAATGAAACGAAAACTCTGAATTAAGTAATCTAATATTACGAAGATTTTACGATATAAAAGCCAGGTAATATTATAAAGCATTCTAAAGTACAATGGCATACACACAGCCATATTTTAGATTTCAACTTTTAGACGTTCACTGCTTTTTTAAAGTCATAAGTATAATAATCCATATATTTCAAAACAAAACATGGATAATCAAAGCCGTCTTTTATATTGTAATATATAATTAAAGTTCGGGTGTCTCCCAAAAATGACCACAAGTAAACTCGGAAGCAATCCATAATAGATATAAATTATAAATTATTGTTTCGGAAAAACAATAATTTTGTACTTTGATTATATAGATTAGATCTAAAAATACTAAATCTTTAAATACAATAATATCCATTTTATGAACCTGAAAGTAAATGTGAATAAACAACATTCATGATTAAAATTAAGTTGAAATATTCATTATAACATGTATATTGTATGGACTTTATCATTAAGTGTGAAGTACAATATCATTGAAATATAGTCCACGAGATATCTTAAAGTACTGAAATTTTTGACGTATTTTTCGATAGGTTGCTGGGACAACGCTGGCAATAGGTCGGCTAAAACTTAGAGTGAGAATTGTCCGCATAATCTTGATGAATTGGTAGACAATTAACATCATTAAAACAGGAAAATAGACGTGAAGGAAATTTCTCGTGCAACAAATTTTTTATGGTATTATTGAAACTACAAATTTTTCATACCTTTGTCTATAATTTTACGCATATGTTAACTTGATAATCATATGACTTTAGTGATAAGAATCATTCGCAAAAAAGTACCTTCAAAGAAAATGCCAAACCAAGCAATAAGTTTTTCTGGATGCAGTAGTCATTCGGCAGTCAATTGTGGATTTTCAGTGCCCAAAATGTAAAAATTTCTATGTTGACATATCTATCAACTAAAATATTGCCCTCATCAATGAAGAAAATTTAATGATTCTGTATTTAACATATTTTCAAAATTTTACAATTTTAGCTCGTTCACCGGTTATTAAACCTGATATCTTGGATGGCAGATACCCCTGCCATCATCAAATAGTAGCTTATTATTAAATAGTAGACAAATCTGGACCACGAAATGAAAAGTCGTATTGTATCTTAAAAATTGGCATTTTTGTCTACTTCATTTTATTTCTATTATTCAAATTTAATACATTCCTGCTTAATTTAAATAATTAAATGTAAAATATAAATAAGAAAAATAAATAATAAAAACTTCTAATAAACATATAAATTGAGTATAATAAATAAAATTTTTTTAATAAATTTTTATTCAAATATGTCACATATATTTCGTTTATTGCTAAAAAATTTCATAATTAAAAAATATTATATT
>NC_051847.1:120922677-120935992 GCF_002237135.1 Teleopsis dalmanni
ATAATTAAGTTAACATATCCGGTGCAGTTCAAATTTTATAGGAATTTTAACTTTATTTTATTATTAGTTTTATTAATTTAACTTTGCAGCCTTAGTTCCGAAAATGTCTTAAAACAAAAAAATTGTAATTTTTAATTTTATGACCGTTAGCCCTACATATTTGTGTGTCTTCTGAAATTGTTTTATGTGCTCTTAAAAGTTGTTTGTCAAAATTTTATTATATTTGTCTCATTAACACTAACCTTTGTCAACTAAATCTCAAAAGGTGCATAAGTAATAAAACCAACTAATTTGTTAGTTATCTGGCCAAAGTTTAAAAGCAAAGTGCTGCGTATGTCCACTATAACGCATTACAAAGCACTAAGAAACATCAATAAAAATGTTAGAGAAACTGTGTAGAAGAAAAGTAGTGTACTTACTTAGCAGAGTCATAGTTCTTATAACTGTTTATGACTGGAAATATCATGTAGAATATTAAAAAAATTTGAAAAAACATAAAACATAGAGTAGTTTATATGTAATTGTATTGGTATTATAACTTGGTATTATGACACGAGCAGTTGGTATATGTAAATTCCGTTCATTTTTAATTAAAGCGTTAAACGATAGACAAAATATGAACAGAATGGAATACATATCCATCCATAAAATAAGAAAGAAACTTAATTGTCAAAATTACTGGTGTATATCTATTATCAATGATACATGCTTTGCAGGACTATAGGCGTTTATCGATCTATGTTAACAACAAACAAGTCTCGTATAAACCAATGATTTTTGAAGAGTCTAATAAGTATATATATGAAACAGTATAAAGCAACTTGTTGTTTCAAGCGAGCGGATAACACTATTGAAAACGACTGTTAGAATATTATAGCGTATTTAAATTACAGAACAACAAAAAGAAACGAGTTACTTTATAAGAATTGATCGAAATGAAGAACACATTTCTGGAATTATACTGCAGTTCCGGAATCTGTGAACGTTGGACACAACAAAAAGTACATGGAATTTGGTAATCTGGTAACGAGCATTGGGATACAAATTCGGTTTTAATTTGGAATTACATTTTCAAATTGAGACTTCTGGAGATCCAAAAGTGGAACATCACTACATAAAAGTGGTTTTAAATCTTAATAATACGCCATAAATTAAGACTAGCGTCCACGTGTATGAAAATTTGCATACATTTCTAAGACAACAAACTCATTACATATATATAAGTAATTAAGTTCTTACTTAACTAATTAAATTAAATTAGATAAGACATTACTTTTTTATAAGTAATGAGTAACCTGTAAGCGTAATGGAATTAATTGTCTTTGCGCTCAGCAGAACAATATCTTATGTATTACTATTAACAACAATGTGGGTGAAATAACTATTAAAATAGGTGTATAAATTAAAAATTTTTTTTATTCAGACTCTGGTTTTTAAATAGTGAAAAAGAAGAGAGATAAATAATCTATATGACAATACTGAATTTTAATTTTTTCATTTCCTTTTCCATGAAATTTTAAATAAATTTTGTTTAAAGAAATTCTAGTAGAATGCCAAAGGTATCGTAATGATCGTAATAAGATTAATTAACTACAATGTTATTAGAAATCAATTTACTTAAAGCCAGAAACAAAAATTTACATAATTCATAAAAAAAATTTATAAATCTAAAAAAAAATTTAAAAAAATTTAACCTTTCGACATTAAATGTATAAAAAAAACAAAAACACAGTTCTCAAAAATTATCAAAATTGCTTGGAGATGTGAAACTTCAGACAGTTGAGACACAATCATGCTTTCTCTATAACTGCCACTTTCGAGTACTGCTATGTAGCCTTACTGTACGATGTCAATTTAATAAATAAGCTGAAATCATAATAATTATAGTAAGGAACATTCTTACAAGCTAGATGGCATTCAAAAAATTCAAATGACATATCCCATTTCCTTAGCATCCTTAAAGTGAAGCGGCGCACATTTCTTAACAAATTTTAATGATGTTGTTTTCAATGAAAGTGAAAGTAACGCGCTACTACAATTACATTCACAGCAACTGCATTTTTTATATTACAATTTCTTCTCATATAATTTTTTTTATTTTTCGGTTTGTTTTTTTAATTTTAATAATTACCTCATCAACTTGACTGATGACGCAAATGAATCTCTGTCTCGCGCTACATTCGATATGCATAAATTATTAATTTATCTTTTGTCTACACGCATTTTATGTAGTAACAGGATACTATATTACCAACGTGGTAACCCTTTGCACCCTTATCCTTGCAGCGAGTCATGTAATCAAATGTCGTTACCTCGCGTTATGTATAACTGTGGCTTGTAATACTGGACCTTTAAATTAGAATCCTTGCAGATAAAATGCATGCACTCGAAAAAATATTGAAGCTCAAAAATTTAATTATTTATTATTGTTTGCTTTCATCTCTAACGCTATAATTGAATTTTATTTAAAAACAATGGACAGTTAATTTATGCGATGAACTTAATTTATACGGATACATATTAAGCTAGATAAAAACAGAATGAAATCGTTACTTTATATACTAATATTACAGCAGCATATCTTTTCTTGAGCAGAAATATTCCTAAATACTACTACAAAGCTGTTCAATATCTCTTATAAACTGTTTATCTATATTATTGTATTATTCCTATATAACGTTCGTACATATAATAAAAGCCGTCGAGTGCTTTTATAAATAGTACATCCATATAATGTGAATACGGAATATACTATATTGAAATCTAATTGTTATAATTAGTAAAATAGTTTGCTGTACTAAGTTTTAATTTCTAAGAAACTATTTTATTTGAATTCATTAATGAGACACGATAACTTTTAATTATTTGGTGTTGATGACATAAAATAATGTAGAAGAATCTTTTAAATAGTGAAGAAAAAATTAAATTCGTAAGCTCTTCTATGAAGATGAAGATGTTGACCCGTATCAACAAAATGGAAACCGCGTTTGGTAAACTTAATAGTATATGGCGATCTAGTGAGTTCAGTAGGCAGCCCTAACTACGAATCTGGAACACAAATGTGAAATCTATCTTGTACTACGGCTGTGAAACATAGAAATACTCCAGACATATAGAGAGCAAGATGCAAATGTTTAATAAACAAGTGTCTACGTAGAATTCTCAAAATATGGTGTCCAAGTTGAATATCAAATGAACGTCCGTTGAATCAAACGAATCAAAAAGCAGCACAAACTAAGATAAAAACAAGAAAGTGAAGTGGATAGACCATACACTTATACAACCGATAAATTACATAACGAGGCAAGCTTTGGTATGGAATCCACAATGTAGCAGAAGACCTGGTGCGCCATTAAGAACGTGGAAAAGAATGTTCGAAAATTAACGGACCAAGTTCAAGCATGATATACATGAAACGACATCTCTAGATCAACACCAAATAGAGTCAAATTTAAAATAATTATTGAGTCCGTATCTTTCATTGGGGGAAAAGGTCAGTAATAGATAAGATAATGTAAAATTGTGTAACCTTAAAGATTTCCGGCCGTAGAGTATATATGGTATTGTGTTTAGTTAAAAGTCAGTTATTTAAAACAAAGGCTGGTGTCGTAGAAAATATTTATATCATCAATGGAAAGAAATTTGACTCTTTGAAACCATCTCATGTTCTGCACTTCGAATAAGTATATTGTAATGAATCATAATTGAAGAAAGCGAAATGGGATAATATCAAATTTAGTGATTTAAAAGCCTTAGATGGAGTTGAAAATATAGAATAGAAAATAAAAAGTGCAGTATAGAAATGTTTTATAAATATGAATTTTAGATATTATGACTGCAAGGTGTAATATATGCTTTGTCGAAAAATTAATAATTATTAATAATAATAATTTCTTTGGAAGAGAATTTAAATAAATATTAGCAATGAAGTCTTCGGATTGAGTATCAACCCGTAGCCAAAAATTTAATTTTTTAGTAGGGTTTTACATTGAATTAATTCAAATAATTTGTTATTGATAAATATACATACATATTAATACAGTTCTTCGATTTATATCGAGGGAGTCTAATGGACTTTTTCATTTACTTAAGCATTTTTAGAGCTTTAGAGTCATATCCTATATACATTTAAGGTATCAACATTGAAGCTGTTTGTATGCTATTTGAAAAAATATTCCTGAGTCAGAGGAACATCTTAGGATATTAGAAAAAATAGTAAAAGAATAAAGAGAAGCAATCGACGAGCTAAACCGGTTGGCCGACTGGGTTCCTGGGCATAGGAACATCGTAGGGAATGAGAAAGCTGATAGTTTAGCCCGCTCTGGTGCCTCCCTAGATGTGTCACTGGCGGTATCAGTCTATATTACCCTGGAGACCATCAAAAGAAGTACCTTTCTTTACTTTCTGCAACTCGCCAATAACAGATGGAAAGCACTAAGGTCATGTGCAACTTCCAGGTTAACGTGGCCCACTTATAATAAAAATAAATCTCTGGAACTCATCAAAAAAGATCGCGTAAACACTGCAAGGCTTATTGCGGTTCTTACTGGTCATTGGTGGTTAGGAACTCACGCAGAGAAACTGCGTATTCTCCATAACTCTCACTGCAGAAGTTGTGGTAACCCGCGGGAGAAAGAAACAATAATACATTTTCTCCGTGAATGCCCAGTTCTAGCATCCAGAAGATATAGGTTCTTAGGAAAATACTTTTGTGATAGTTTATCAGACTGCCCAATGGTAAGGATAAAAGACCTGTTAAATTACCTAAATTCGGTGGGATGGATTTAGTCTCTACTCTTCTATACTAGGGTTCTTGCGAGGAATGTGGTAACAAAACGGCGAAAAATCGCTAATTGAGGTACATTTGAAGTTACCTTATGACCTGCCACTGCAACCAACCAACCAACCAGAGGAACATCTACTTAATCGGAAAATATATTTTAAGTCATTTTCTTAAAGATAATTCTTAAAAATCTTTCGATTCACTTGTTAATATCGTCTTTAAAAAATAGATCTAAGAAGGAGTCCAAACCCAATCTTTAATGTCGAAGTATTACAATAGTAGGATAGGTGTTGTGCATTCGAAAGCTTTCTGTAAAGTGAACAAAATTACTCGGATAGAACAATAGAATACTTTTCCTTAAATATATGTTAAATTCAATCTATACTTTTCACATGATACGACAAAAGAAGTCTTAATTTTTAACCTTTTTAAATAATGATTTATTTTGCTATGCTTATCTACACGCTTGTAAAATATCTTTTTAGTCAATACATTGATAAAATATAAAAATTTGCTTTATATGTAATAATACGAAATGTATATCAAACAAATATTTTCTTCACTATATCTAGGCACACTCATAATTTGCTCAAAATTTCGTTGTTGTATCAAACAAAGAAACGCATCCAAGAATCAATAATGCGCAATATGAAACTAGCTAATTAGGAATTCCTTTAGCAAACATTTCTTCAACAAACATGAAACCAGAATGATTGATAAGCCCATTGTTGGACGTTGTCATTTATGGCCCATGGAACAAATTTTAAAATCTGCACAATCAGTACCTCCAGCAAAATGAGCAGAAGCATATTCGTTTCGACAACTTAATGCAACAGGCAAACAATAATGAGTAAGTAGCTTCAAATTACACCTGGTATACAAGCCAAACATGATTCTAACATTAATACCACCTCAATATGTATATATTGTGATACAAAATAAGCATAATATAATTTAAAGCATGAATTCATCCTTTCATGTCCTTATATATACCTTGCAAGCATCAAAGCTTACTTATATGCAAACAGATTATTTTCATAAATTACTCTTTATTAATCGTAAAGACGACAGCTAAAGGAACTCTGAAATATTCTCAGAAATATTGCCACAAGGATATGTAATTAAACGTTCGCAAACTGGACACTATAATAGTCAAAGGATATGCTTTGTATATGCTACTAAGCATAAGTGAATTAAAAAGGGGGTATGTGCTTAAAGTATTGAATCCTTTGGTCAGTTTACACTTTTTTTCGTTTTCAAATAAGAAATTCAATTTCGTCCTTATTGTGCTTGCTCGTTTTCGAATGGTCAGCGTATTGGTCAGTCACGCACGTAATTTTGCATTTTATGCGTTATCCTTTTTTGGGACATGCTACAAGTTCAGAGGTCAACACCGTATTTTTGTTAATTTCTTCTCACAAAACAGCGGGTATCAGATTAAACCCAGAAATGTGATTTTTTCTTGAATTTTAATGAATTTTATATTTAAATTAGTTTTCGCGCCTTTTGTGCAGTCCGTTGTATATTTTTAGAAATTCCTTCAGTAATGTAGAGTTGAAGTATGTACTTTTAAATGGGAGTGTCCTGTTATGGAGTTATATGTGAGTTATACAAGAAAATGGCATATGTCCAAGAACTTGTTTAGGTATTTATAGAAAACGAAAAAGAGTGAATTGCAATATATTTTTATTCAATGTTTGCAAAACAGAAGTTGCAAAATACCCGCCATTTTATATGCGAATATACTTCTTATGTGTTGTCTAATAACAAATATATTTTTGCAATTCAAATAAATAAACGGGTATAAAACACATTAAAATCTTTACTATCTACATCAAATAAATTACAAGGGAAGTAGATTATTTAAATGGAACAAAACTTGCTTTACGGCAACAAATTGAATTTATACAAAAAATAATTTCAACAATTTCTGAAGTACATAAGGTTATTTAACCAGAAAGGTGACAAAGCCTGTACAATTTTGAAGGACAATATTAGTTGCTTTAACAAAAGACCGTTATCATTCATATTTATTCATATACACGAAGTGATATCTTAAATGAAATATTAGCCTCCTTCACATCTAAGGCCATATTGATTATATATATAAATCAAACAAATAATCCATTACTAAAAGTTTTACGGTCCGGAAACACGGTTTGTAATAGTCGCAATTACAAACTAGCTATAAAATTTTAAGAACATGGTGACCTAGAACGAACGACTATGGGCTATAACAGAACAAAAACCAATTGATAAACAAATCTTAAAAAGAAACTATTAGTGGTGGAGCTACACTCTACGCAAATAGTTCAACGATATCGTACATGTCACTCTATAATAAAATGGGATGCGTAAGGAAGAAGTAATCGCGGTCGACCAAAGACTACATGGAGAAGGACAATCAACAGAAAATTGAGCATTTCTTTCAATGAACTAAGAACTGTAGCGCGTGATAAAAATATGTGGAATTCTTTTGTGATTAGACTAAGTTGTTAAATTTCGATTTTTGAACATGTTAATAATAATAATAATGATAATAATACTAGCAATACTAAAAGTTGTCACCTGGTTAATCAATCAGCTATTCCCATAACTACACTTTTAATATTTTGTTTAAATTGTGTGTTTTTTTCCAGCAATTTGGTACAATGCTTTATCAATATAGTACCTGTTTTTGAACATTTTCGGCATTTTTGTCAATATTTTTATCACTTTCGCGGCTATTTTCTAATATCCTAATATCCATAAAGCATTCTTGACTAATTGGTGTAAATCATTAATTTCAAATAACTCTATAAAAAGTCTTGGGGTTTCATTTCAGATAAATGCGCCGTATAATCAAAATTACTATTTTGTGATCTTAAGCTATCGTCAAAAAATGGGTGTCAGTAAACAGGTGCATATTCAAAATTTTTAGTTCTCTATAACGTAGAACCGACAATTTTGTTTGTTTACAGTTCTGTTTAGTATGTAATGCGCTGTGTACTACTCCATAGTACATACGCTCATTCTGTTGTTCTTTCAATTCTTTCAAGGTCTTCTTCTTCTCATCATATATAAGGTTAAGCGATTTCTAATCCTTCTATGATTTCCCTCCAAAGATGTTCGATGGAATTAAGGTCCATCGAAATCTATATATAAACAATAATTTATATATATTCTGCGATAAAGATCAGACCCAAAATGTTAATTTAAATGTGACGATAATGTGTATCTGTATATTTTTTCGCTCTTGCGTTCGCAACAGTTGTAAAATATCTTATTAGACTTTCATCTAACTGAAAACATACCTTAGCCTCTTCAATTTTAGCAAGTGTAACAGGATCAGTAAAAATGTATGAATTAACACTGAAGGGCCTACGAACAAATAAATTCTTCTTCTGTTGACAAGTTTGTTATTTTAAATACTTATTTCAAATGCAGCTTCCTAACTTTTGCAGTTCATCCTTGGAAATTATTGACTATGTTGACTATTTAAATAAGAATACTAAAACTAATTTAACAGGTATAACACAAAATAATTAAAAAATAAAGAAACATGGAATCAAATATTTCATTTTTATTAAAATAACAAGCAAAATTCTACAGGATCTTCAATGAGGAAAGAAGAAGAACATTAAACAATAAATTAGTTCAGATATTGTATCAAATGAAATAAAGTCTATATTCTTCATACAAATTTTCTATCTTAACTTTTAAATTATTGCACTTTTATACTCATTAATTTTTAATTGTGGCACGTGTAGGTTATACTCTAAGACTTTACCGTTTTCTGGAGAAATTTTTAAAAAAGACTAATTTTCACTCTCAAAAAAATGATATCAAATAGAAAAGTGCAAAAGTCAGCATCCCATATCAAGATTTGAAGTCACGGAATCAAAACATTACCTAAAGAATTTCAATGAATCTGCTAAAACGAGATCAAGATCAACCCTTCATTCAGCGCAGCAAACATTTTGATCTGAAAATGATCAATGATGAATGAAAGAAAACGACCTCAATAATTTAACAAACCGATTACTGCCCTAATTTGAACAAACCGAAGAAAAAAGTTAAGAATATGACGCAGTTGCTGCTACGGCTGAACGGGGCAGCAACCAACAATCTCAAACCCTAAAAATGGGTTAAATGTGAAACAGTTCACATATAATGTTAAAGATCGTTTAACGTAAATGGTCCATGGAAACTGATCCATATAAGAAAACAAATACAAGAGAACAGGTAAACTATGGGTTGTATGTATGACAAATAATAGCAAAGGATTGCGTTGAGCAAGCAAGGGGAAAAGTATACTCAAACAGGATACTTTTTATTTGTTTTTTTTTTTATTTTTTAAAGCGTTCTATAAGGAGGAAATATAAGAGAAGCTACACTTAAGCAGCTTCTTGAAAGATTTGTTTTGTTACGCATGATCGGCTTAAGTGGCACATTGAAAGGATTATTATGTCGATTGTTGAGTTAAGTTCGTGTGTAGTTGCCGTGCGTAATTGGAGTGAGAGTTCATGCTTTGTGTATTGTCCTGCGTGTGTAATGCCTGGCATCCTGCTGCGAGTGCGCTATGCATGCATTTTTTGAGATACGCTTTTTAGGCTTGCAATTGTAGTGCGTATTTTGGTTAAGTTCCTTTTTTACTAAACAATTGTTATTGTAATGTATATGTATTATTTTATTTTATTATTTTTTTTTTTTTGATATGTTTATGTCACTGAAGGGGATGTACGATAATAGCACGATTTACACAAATAAGCGATTAGCATAGCAAAATCCGATTTACGGTATTAATGAATAAATTTTATTTGTTTGATTTTTTGTTAACGTTTTACCGCAGAGTATTAGATTCTTTTTACTGTACAATTTTTATTTTGATGTATTCAATGCGATTTACGAGGGCGTTAGACGTGTTAACAAGTGCCTTTTATGTTTTGTTAAATGCCATGACAACGATTTTCCCACACTTAAACGCCTAAATTATTGTGTCGCACAAAATAAAAGCAAACTTTTGTGTGTTAAAAGTGTAATTCAGTAGGCGTTGAAGTGTAAACTTTGGTTATTGTTAAAAGTATTTATTAAAATCTCATATAATTTTAAATACTTTGCCATAGAATGATCCGCTTAAAATGTTACCACTTTAAACCTTTTAATCCGATATTATTAAATATCAAATTTATCTATGGAAAGATACATTGCAGTCGTTCAAACTAAAATCAATAGCACGAATAAGAGGTTACCACTTTTATAATGTATATGAACAGAAAAACTTAAGTATCAATGTATCATTTTGGGAATGTCATATTAAGAATTTTCTTAAGGGACTATAATTTATAGCATCACAAGTCTTAAGATTCAGTGATCTATCAATTTGAAATATTATATGTAAGTAGCATGAATACAATTAATTTTCTTTAAGTATAAAAATTTTAAAAATATATTGCATACCCAAACAAACCACAAATGTGAATTTCAAAACAGTAAACTTAGAAAAATCCCACGCTATGGCAGGAACTAAACAATGCTTACCTTTGATGAAAATGTAATACAAAGAACAAAACACAAAATCTTTGGGTGCATGCAGCGCAGTTCCATTAGAAATGTATTAGAACCCACTCATACGTACTACAATTGCTAAGGCAAAAGATGTGCGAAAATATTACCATAGTCCAAGTTGCAACAAAGTAGAAGAACACAAAGCGACTTTTGTATCTAAAAGTCTAAGACAAAACACATTTGTTTTGTCTTAAACGGAACCACAAATATGACGCATTGCGCAATTTACCCACACAAAAAAGCAACAACAACAAGTATTGCATTGATGGATGGATATGCAGCAGGACACATTGTAATATTAGCCGGTAAGCGCCACTGCATGCTAAGATAACAAGATGTACATCCAGAAGATAAAAGACAAAAGATACTTTTGTTGTCGTAGTTAGCAGCACCAACGGTGCGTAAATAGCCACAAAAATACCGTTTAATGAGCACAGCTTGAGCAGTCAATGATGAGCGGTGTTTATTGAACAGTGATCAGTAATCAAAGAAAGATCAAACAAGGATATTATAACTGATTTTTAAGTAGTAGATAATTTATGGGTATTGCGGTTTAGGTTGCCTTTAAACAACATCAGCCGGTACTCCATAACTTTGCTACTTTACGACCAGGCATATATATCCGTATACCTATAGTTAGATATGAAACTCAAAAGACTATTCTGTAGACAACAACAAAAAAGAGAAATGTCCTTAACAACAATAGTTAATTTTGTCTATTTAAATTTATGTGCTTCTTAGTACTTCAAGGGTTTTATGCTTCAAAGTTATTTCCTTATTGTCTGCCTTTAAACCTTTCGTTCTTTCAACTTAGTTGCATATTTTATTACTTCCTGTGTGTATAATTTTTTAATGCAGTCCATTTAATTCAATTTACAGTTTTTACATCTAACATAAAAGTATTGTATCTATATTCTACCAAAAAAAATGGTAATTTTCTTAAGCACCCGCTTAGGCACTTATGAGAAAATGACCATTTTATATCACATGTCCTATGTCCTTGCGAAGAAAAGCGTTTTTGCATAAAATCCAATTAGGCAAAGAAACATCAGGAAATAAAACTGAACTAAGAAAAAAACGGAAACATTTTTCTGCTTTTATATACGAAAATTACAACAATTTAAATTTTGTAGCTTATCATTGTTATACGGAATCCTTCTAGAGCAACTCGAATAAAATATATTTTATTATAATAAAATCTCATGAATACAAAACGCACATTTTTTTGCGTTTTCTGCTTTTTATGACAAAAATTCATACAAAACTCAACTTGGCCAACAATTCAAGCACGGCAAATCGCATTGAAACGCCTTATGCATGTACTTAAGTGTTGCTGAGCTAAGGATAATAATCATATTCTACTGAATTTATATTATTTTATAACTTTTTTAACCACTACTCTGCCCCACACCCGCTACTACTATTCTATGACGGTTGATATGCACATTTCAAGTAGCAGGAAATGTCGTCGAACCTTTTTTCTCTACTTACAGTGCAAGGAAAAAAAATTTATTGTGACAATAGCAAAAATCAAGCTCTATATGGGCATATTACAAAATCTCATAAAAAAGGATAACACTTAAGTACTTGAGACCCATCACTGCACTTTACCCACACGCTCGTACATATTCATGGCATCTGTTATTGTTTAGTGTATCTGTGCCTTGCATTACGACTACATTCATATGTATCTTTAGCACGTTAAGTGGTCATTGAAATCGAGGCTTAAGCTTTTAAACATTTGAGAAAGTGTTACAGTTGTTTTCGGTGAAGCCTTAGAGGAGGGTTAATGAAGCACAATGAAAAATATAATTCATTATAATTTTTGCAACTTTTTTAAGGTTTAACTTGATGCTATTATTTATAATATAAAATACAATTAAAAATGTACACACATTTAGAATTATTATTATCTCTGAATCAAAAAATTATTTTGTTTTAGTGCAATTTTTTAAATAAGAAAAGTTAGATACTTTAATGCTGTCATATATATTAACTTTTAGCAACTACAATCTTGTCTTTTCCTAAATTTATATCTTGTCAAACAGTCGTCTGTTTCGTTGGATTAAAAGTTTTGACAATTTAGTTTTCTTAATTTGTTTTCTAGGAATATAAATACATATCCTTTTTCCCCGCCGTTTCATTTATTGAAATTGTGGGAAAATTTTGCTCAAGATATTTATTAGTCATTTATAATAAAATTTTTTTAAGAACATCAAGTTTTCCATTTATATTTTATTACTTTACATTACTATTTATTTTTTCTTTGCAAACGGTTTGTATTTATAAAAATGATTGTAAATCCTATGAAATTGTTTGTTAGTAATATCAGAATCTCCTTAGACTTTTATAAGTATTAATACCATTCTTCTATAATATAGTTTTGAAGGAATATCTAACATCTATCGTTTGATTTAGTACTGAGAAATTATAACAATTTAATTTTAAATCAAAATTTTGAAGTTATGATTTTCACTTCAAATAAGCTAGGTTCTTGCTGCACCGAAGAGCATATGCACTAGAAGACCGACTTCTGGGAACAAACACCAAGCACGACTTAACACTTCAGTGAGCAAATAAAATGTCTTAATTGGTTTACAATTCCTGTTGCTTTGACGGTTGTATAATAAAGTTTCCTAATTTAAAAGACATTCATTTGTAAAATCCTCAACTATTTGAACTTTCAACTTACAACAAGTTTTTCGATCCGCGAATCAGTAAAACATCGCTTTATTTAACAACAATTTCCTTCAATAATCAGTATATAAAATTATTCAATACAGCTTTATATATAGCAACTACACTTCCATACTACCTGAAATTACATTTCTCGTATAAAGTATTTGGAAACTTGTAGTTAAAATTTACTTTAGATTCACTTCAAAATCAATTCTTCCATCCATATTTCCTTTACGCGATATCTACTTTGTCAATTTATTTGTGAGGTTCTAATATCTTTTTTTTAAAGCCCTTTTGTATAGTGTA
>NC_051847.1:120936092-120943199 GCF_002237135.1 Teleopsis dalmanni
GAAGTATTCCACCATTAGGCCTATATTTCTCTGTAAGGTGTTACTTACATTTATGGCATCCCGGTCAGAGTAGATCAAGCACGTGTCATCTGCGTAAAGTGCAATTGACAAGTCTACGTTCGTAAAAAAATATATATTTTTTTTAATTTATTCTTAGTAAATATACTAATTTGATAAAAATAATAAATTTCTTCATATTTCTAAATTATTTCAGGAAATGAAAAATAATGTTCATGCTTCATCTTTTAGTATCTGTGTATATACAAAGACATCATTTTAAATTTTAGTCTATATAATGTATAAACTTTCAAACATTCACGAACTTCAAATGTAGATTTCTGAAAGGTAAATGTCCAATAAGTTTCTTATATATTTTATTTGTATATACTTGCATATCTATAAGTATATGTGCTTGACTTAATTTGCACTGAAATCAATCAACTATGGTTCGACCTTTTAATTTGACCGAAGTTTAAAAAAAAACTATCAAAATCATTACTTTCACTTGTTATCTTCCATAAATTATAACTCATAATGAATTATTAAAAAATTATAGTTTTTGATATTTGGAAAATGCATCTGCAGCTGCATTTTAATACAAAATTTATCTGCGGATCCATTACGGACGATTATGATTCGATTTGCAGCAATAAGAAAACAAAACAAATGCGGAATAAGTGCACTCAAATCGAAAATATTTTAGTAAATAATATCGAAAAATAAGGAAAAACACAAGTTAGATTGTGTTGTGTCAAGGTTCATGGCTATGGTACGTGCTGCACTTTCGGCCAAGACTCCGGTCCCAACGTTCACATGGAGTGCATGCAACAGAAGTCGTTGCAGTAGCCAAGCACATAAAACAATCACAAGTGCATTTCAGTTGCAATTTTTTGGCCATGGAGCAGCTGAGCAAGCGACTCTATGGCAAGTTTGGAGGTGCGCATGTGAGGATTTACTTCTGACATGTGGCACGCTGATCATTCATGCGTTTATTTGTTGACATTTTAACCTCACGCGCCATTGGAAATTGTACACAAAAAACAGAATGAGATGAGGATTTATAAAAATCCATTATTTTGCAATATTTTTGTGAATTACACATGTGAATTGTAATTTTTATTAATTATATGCGCCTATAAGTAAGGTTAGTTTTTCTGCGGGCACAACTAAATTTACAATAAATTCGAAACTCTTGTGATTTGTTGGCTTGGCACGTGTTTGGTTAATTTCATTTTATTTCATAAAATAAATTTTAATTCTTAAATATTTTTTAAAATTTTTTTCAATACATTATACAAAAATATTAGCTACATACTTTATTAGCTAAGGTTAGTTCTTAGCATTGCATTGGTTAAAATCATTATAAATCACGTTCGCACCATAAGTCGCTCCAACATGACAACGAACTGTCAACTGTCGTGCACAAAATGGAGCTACCACAAAATATTGAATTTATAGCAGTGGTGCAAAATTTTCTGCCCATGCAAAACCTATTTTCCAATAGCCGCAATCAGTGGCAAATTTGATGCTGCCAGGCTGCTGTTAGCCATAACAAATATGCCACCAACAATTGCAGCACAACATTTACCTAAGATCTTTTTGAATCGGCTTGGTCGACTCATAAGACACAGTACAATAGTCAAGTTTTGGAGGAGTATAATATAAATACAAGAGACTATTATACTACTGAGTATTGGAAATAATTTTAGTTACGAGTATCATTATATACGGTTAAAGTAGAACTCCAAAATATAATTTATGTGTTCTGGAAAGACAACAACATCAACAACATCAACAACAGCTCATTATCATTTGTTGTCATAATCAACATAATAAACATATTTTATTATTATTGGTACTTAACTACTACACTTGATGCATCTTCATTACATGGTCCAATATTAGAACGACTATTCGCAGCGGTTACAGCTTAAGTTTAGCCATGGGCATTTAACAATAAGCAATTTATAGCTCTTATACTTAGCTTTGGTACACGTGAAGTTCCTTGGTTTAGTATCTAACAGTATTATCCCATATTATAAAGAATAATAAAAAATCTTTTTAGCTAAATGATCTGTTGATAATTGTCCTTGCCCGATAAGAATGTACTGTAAAAAGTATTTTTATTAATACGCAAAACATTACTCAAAATTCACAAGTCTTAAAATCTGTACAAGACTTCATATATAATGGATTGTTCGGATAAAAGATTCCATTATTTTTATAGTATGCGATTATAAAAATTTTGTTAAATTGTATATTATTAACTTTAGTCCAATAACTTTTGCCATCTTTCTGATTGTGTCACAATATGTTGAAATTCATTTCATGTTTTAGTATTATCCGCAGCACGGTGCCTAAAGTTATCGATGTCTTTGATGGATGGTCTTAAACGAGGTCTGATTGCCCGTCTTCTTTCTGCAATATCTTTTTCTCACTCAAATTAAGAGAACTATTAAGGTACTATAAGCAATTGATTGAATGATTAATGACCATTTTTAAATAAATATATAAATCGTTATCTCTACAATTAAAATGTATATTTCTATATTGGAGTCTCTCAAATTTAATATCACAAATAAAAAAAAATGTTTGCTTTTATTTCCTAATGTAATCAAATCAATATAATGAAGATGACACACTGCATATAAATTGTATTCCTAATTGAATGCATACCAATACAAAGTAATTGTTCTTATTAGGAATTCCACATTATTGCAGTGCTGATCTTAAGCAACATATACTCGTATAAATTACATTAAACAAAAGTTAAAAAACCACCTAACATCACCAAAAAAAAAAAACGAAAAATAGAATAGAATTTTCATCACTTAAAGGGCTTAATAAAAAAAACAGAAAATAGAAATTAATTCCACAAATATTTTCTATAGTAAATCTGTACAAAAAGTGCTAATTTACTGCACTTTGTGTTAAAAATTATCACATTTTTTAAACAACTTTTATATCAATACATGCAAACATGAAATATTTACAAAGTTTAATAGAGATATGTATTGAATGATAATGAACTCTCCTAAGCAGGTGTGGTATATTCCAAATTATCATTTCCTGATTAGTTTTGAGGTCAATGTAGTTGAAATCTTACAGAAATATGCATTTTGATAGAGATCTTTTTATTTGACAGCATTTTACTTTACAAACGATTATTATTTTCATTAATTATATTATCTATTACAAACTGTTGTTTTTCCGTCTTCTAAATAAGCTTAGAAGCCGTTCCACAAATGTAGTTCAAGATAGTTTTGAATATCAACTTAAAAGCTACACTTAGAGTAAATACGGCAAAAACGGTTTTTAGTGTGCGCAGGCTTTAAACATAAAAATGATAAATTATCTGACGTTGCCAGTTCGATGTTGTCGATTTATTGTAAATATTTTTTCGTTTTTTTTTAAATTTGCTACGACACTAACGGCTCCATTGACTGTTATACCGCATTTATGCTTTTAGGCGCATGTTGCTTTCCGTCGAAAACATTAGATCCGCCACTTGTCCGAGTGGTGCTCGAAGCGCCACTTTGGTGGTTATTGTTGCGGCCACGGACTCAGTTGTGCGGCCTACGGGAAGAATGCGATTTGAGGTATTTTCTTTTTTTCTTTTACATGTTAAGTCCTCTGCGTCGCTTTTTCTCTTTGCCTAGTTGTGTTCATTGGTTAACCGGTGAGGTTACATGTATTTGCAGTTTTCGTGTTAATTGAAAATTGTTTGTTAATGTTTCTTATCACTTGTCGCATGCTGCTGCTGTGAATGATGTTGTTGTTGTTGTTGCTGTTGTTACTGAGTATGGTATCACCGGTTTATAGTTGTTGTTCAAGCTTGGGTATGGCGTGAAATCCAGCATACCGAACCAAGTTTTATTAATTTGGTCATCGTTAGTGCCACACCTTTAACTGCTAGACTTATGCTGTCCATAAAGTACGCGTTTACATTTTGTCATATGCAGCAGCGGCTCAGTGCGTATCGTGGTATTAATATCACTTTGAAAACCTTTGACAACAAACACTATTTTTACATATTCAAGCAATAAATGCACTTTAAATTATCAACAACAACCAAAACATATTTCTTTTGACAGTAATTACCATGCACTGACGTAGTTTCTAACACCTTCGGCACTTTATCAATTCAACGAGATATTAAATAGGGAATTAAACGTGTAAGCCACGGAGAAAGTTATTCCGTGGTGCAAGCTTTGATGGATTTTTGTTATTACTGATGAGAGACGAAAGAAATTGTACTTTGTAGATTAATAAGACTTTCTTCTATAACTACTATACATTTCTTATTTTTGAATTGTGGGAACTATTCCTTACAATCGTTTTTCTAGTATTTTCAATCATTTTCATAATAAATATAACAATATACTAGTATTGATAAAAGGAATATACAATTGTAAACAAATGGTTTATAATCTTGTTTATATATTTGTAATGCCATAACGAAAAAGTTGGACCCAATATTAACCATATATATTATTGTTTAAAATAGCAAACCGCTTCGATTTTGCAATCTCCAACTGTTGAAAATCTACTCTAACAAAACCTAGCTAAATTAATAGAATAAAACTTTGGGAGAGTATTTTTTAAAGAGGTTTTCGAACAGAAGTGAAACAACAACAAAAATTTTATTTATTTTTTATAAATCCAAGCAGTTGAAGTCCATAAATTGTTTAAAGGGTTGACGATTTCTAAAAGAGCACATAAAAATAATAAAAAAAAAATTATATAATAATTTACTAACGGGCTAATTAATCAATTTAAATAGAAATAAAAACACTATAATTTATTATTTATATTTAAAAACTGTTTATATTTTATTGAAATATAATATTATAATTGATTTAAAATAATCACAAATAGTGTGAAGATTATTAAAACTCTAGCAAAGGGTAAGATACATTTCATATTTTTTAAATGCAAGAATTAAGTGATATACTTAAGTATTGTTGCATCATTTCAAAATCGAATATATATATTAGCATCCTAAATTTTTAAATATCATGAGCGATTTATTTACAAAAATACATTCATTCAACATCTCATAACTTTTTTTTTCCTATAGCGCCCCTTGTAATTAAAAAAAAAATAATAAATGTAAGTATTCATAACATTTTCTATATTTGGAGTTGAAAAATCTATTCTTTAATTTTTATTTCTTAATTAACAATACCATTTCCACACAATATTACTCACACTAAAATGTATGTATGTATGTATGTTGATCCTTTTTTCGAGTCAGCGCAACTGGGCACTTTTACTCTTTGATAGCTTGACTAATTTACGTATTCCTTATAATTATTCAGTGACTGATCTAAGATCTGCGTACCTCCCCGTGCGAAGAGTGATTACTCTAAGATTAGATAGTGCTAAGTAGGATAGCCTGTCAGTTTTCGCATATAACTTCAGGGCTCTGTCCCTTATGTATTTTTTAATCGAGTCTATTTTAAGGTCTCTTAGCACGTCGTTTGTGCGGACTTTGAAGAGTCTTCGGAGAGCGTGACTTTGAGCAACTTGTAGCTTTTGTATAGTAGAGTCGGCAGCTTTGCTATACGCGACACACCCATAAAGTAATGCTGGTCTAATTACCTGGCTATAGATCAGTTTTCTGTTCTTTGCGCTAAGGTTGTTATGTTTGAAAAGTGACTGTAAGCATTGCAGTGTTTTAGCGCAACTGCTTCTTTTGACTCACACTAAAATATAACCACTAAAAAGTATTACGTTTGAAATACTTATATATTATTATCATCATTTTGGAATGAAACATAGATTCAATATCTATAGCTTTTATCTATAAAACTTCAGTCTCTAATGATATTATATTATTATTATGACGTTTTCCAAAAGTACATACAATTAGAAATTGATTGCATATCAAACAAATTAATCTTTCTACAAAGAGTGTCTAATTGTCTATATTCGATGCCATGTACCTAAGCTAGTTAAAGTAAGCTGGATGTATCGGTGAATACTGTTCGCTTCCATGTTGTCTTTGGACGTCCTCTTCTTCTTAATCCAGCCTGAATCCATTCTAAGGTTGTACGAGCTATACTGCAGGTATCTTTTTTAGGGTATGACCGAGTCTCCCGTATTTTCGTTCCCTGATATCATTTAGTATACAAATTTGCTTGACAATCTCCAAAAGTCTAGCATTCGTGATGGTACGTGTCCAGTAAATACTTAAAATGCGCTATAAACATCAGTTGCATTTTATCAATGACGAAGTTTGTTATATGCCATGTAATATGTCATACAAAAACACAGTCTTTATACAGGTTTTAAAAATGTTCACTTTAGTTTCATCAATATCACAACCATAAACCATAAAGTCATATAAATTTTGACTGCAGACACGCATAGATTTTGATTTTGACGTGTTCATTTTAAGAGCAGTTTTTACTTTTCACTGTGATTAGAAGAAAGCAATCCAACCAAGTGGTTTAACTTTTCACATAATTTAAAATGTATGCCTAGTCCTTTAAGTTCAACCACGTTAAAGATCATATCTAGTGTCATTATGAGACAAAAGGTCCAGAATTTTACTAATGTTGTTGCTACTTCTTGCTACGATATTGCATTTTTGATTACTTATAAAAACAATGTCAATGTCACATGTATCCACTTAATTTATATCAGCAAGATTAGAGAATTATTTCTAATTAAAAAGGCGGATAAATAATGCATCACACTGTTTAACAGCTATTATTATTTGGAACAGATCTACTGGCTGTTCTTGAGCTATAATTTTTGACCGGGTGTTTGTGAGAGTCATATTGACAAAGTTTATAAGTTTTTTGTCTGCCTTAGTCGTTAGCTGATAAGTTAACTGGTACGTTAGCTGTTTGTGGAAAAACTTTCCAGATCTATATATATAGATTATTTCTTTCTTTTGTTTTAAAACTCGCAAAGAAGTGCTCAATAGCATAAAAAGGAAAATTTTAAAGAATTCTGAAGTTAGTGCAATATGAACAATAGAATAGCTTGACAATTATATTAATGGAATTAATAATATTAATTTTTATTTTTATTAGGTAAAAATCATATTAAATTCTTGGTTAGTATTTAATACTTTAATATATATAATACTTTAAT
>NC_051847.1:120943299-120952403 GCF_002237135.1 Teleopsis dalmanni
TTTAAAATTTTCTAAGTGTAATTTTATGTGAATAAAACTTTATTTATACAAACAAATATATATTTATTATTATTATTTTTTTTTAAATAAAAACTGTTTCTTTTTATAAAAATATTTAGTTTTTTTTCAATTTTTTTTCAAATTTTGTCAATTTATTTTATTTTCTAAACATTTCATACATTTTGCTCTCAATTGGATTAAAAAGAGTTGTTTTAAGCGGAGGTGTTCCAGCTTCGGCAGTGGAAATTTTAAGTGATAACGCTACAGCTGTTATGTTCAAAAAGAAAAAAATCCTCAATCCCATTTATTAAAATTTCTAAGTCATACATTAAAACAATTATATTGTATATCAACCATATACTATTATATATACTAAACATTATTCATATCAATAGCTAACAATGCAAAAAGTGATAGCTAAGGTCACGTAAGAAAATGGGAGAGAATTCCATAAACAATATTCTTAAATAAAATCTTTATAAAAATGACCAATTAAAAAAGGAAATGCGTTAAAAAGAGAACATTTAAATGAGAAAACCAACCATAGCAGTAGGAAGCCTTTATATTTCTAATATAAGAAATCAATCTTGCTTATCTGAAATGTAGATACAAGATATTCACATTATATTCACTATTGCGAAGTTTTCAAAAATGTTCAAAGTTTTGAATTATTTGACATATTAAAAATTTTTTACATTTATTTTAATTAAATAAATAACTTCTGTATGACTAAAAAAAGCAATCCTAGCACAACTCGTTATCCTTGATAGTCTTTATTTTCCATATATCTTATATAGTTTGAGTTTTACAATAGCTACAATTTTTCTTGAATAGCAAAGATTTATTTACAAAACGTTAGTTGTTTGCAAGGCAAAATATTTTTAGATGTCTGATCATAAAGTTTATACTATGAATTAATTTATACATACAACTTTACTTTAGAATCTTTATTAAAGATCCGTGATAAAAATAGAATAAAAACGGAAAACCGTCGTAACAAGTATAGCATTTAAAAAAACTATTAAACAAAGGAACTACAAAAACTTTTTAAAACTGCCTACAAAAAGATATTATTTCTTTGTAGTAGCGAGTTTAGATCTACAGCCTAGCCTCAGCTACCACCAAAACAAAATGTACTTCTCTAAGATAACAGAATATCATTTATATCAGAAAGTATATGGAACTTTGTTTTACTCTGAGCTAAAGTTTAATATATGCTAGAAAAGGAATATTACATACATGGTTTTACAATATGGCACAAATCAGAAAAAAAATTTCGAAGGCTTTGTTAGAAATTTCCAAATACATGTAATCTGAGTATATAATTTTACATTACTGCGTAAAACTAAAAAAATTATTACTATTGGAATATTATTAAGTACACTTTAAAAAAAGGCTATATTAATATTAATATGGAATTTCATGACTTAAAATCAAATCTAAAACTATCTTATCTCAACATATCAGATACTATCAAATGCATTCCAAAGTAAATAGGACATTTTAAAATAGGTATTTATTAAAGTTTATCTATCGGATAATATATGCATTGAAAAAGCAGAGCCTTCATTGTTGTGATATTAAAATTTCGTTTCATTGTCACGTGTATTCTTCTGAAGAGATGAAAATAATTTTTGGTTCTCAATTCATTTGTGAGGAACAAACATTGCACATACTTTGTAGTAGCGCAAATATTCTGTTAAATTGCTATAAATTGAATCTTTTTGAGATGTTCACTTCCAATCTTATGAAATTTAATGAAACCTTGATTAATTTTTTATGAACTCGTGCCAATTTTGTTAAAATTTGCAATTATCATTGGTTTTGGTTGGTCATCGTTCATATATTCATTAATACTCTGTACTCTGCCATGGGATAAAGGTAGTCTACACTTGATAGTAATATCATCATTCATGGTAATCATCCACGGTATAAACATTCATTAGTATAAACTTGGTTTCCCAATTGAAACATTCTCTCTCATAAAAGTTTAATCAAGTTTAAAACATAAGCTAATATAGTATTTTTATTTGAAACCCATTTTTTAACTAACAACCCAAACATCCTGTCACTACAAAGTTAATAGTTCTGATCTATTTGTATAACTGTCATACAATTTTGACAATAGATAGCCATACTTAAAATACGCACTTTTAAAAAGTTCTGTGAAGTCAGAACTTGTGTTGTCTTTAATATATAAAAATATGATAAGAAAAAATGGGAAGGCATGTTTAAAAATATTTATTTACAAATATTTATTATTAGTAAAAATCTTTATTTTTTACTCTTAGTTAATTTTAAAAATTCTGAGTTTTAAAAATAATAAATCAGAAGCAACGAAAATGCATCACATATAACGTAACACTTATAAACAAATATAACATTATTGTAAGTAAACCTATTAAAATAAATGCATTTATTCATACATATAAATATTTTGTAAATATTAGTTCAATATATTAGTAAAAAGAACCGAATAAAATTAATAAATAAATTATTTAAGACAAACAAAATGTTATATATAAAAAATCCTCATTACCTAAAATATATACTCATTAAATTAGATGTAATATTTGTGTATGTAATTGTGTGTATTAAAAATGTGTATATTAAGAAATAAAAAATTTAAAACAAATTAAATGCATAATCAACCTTATCTTATAAATCAAATATAATATTTTAAAGAATAAATCAAGCAAGTTACAGTTATATATGTTATTAAATATAATTTAATTATAAATAAATTAGCGTAAAATAAAATATTTGTTTTCTTTTTGATAAATTATTTAAAAATGTGTAGAATTAAATGAATTTTATTATATAAAAAATACAAGAAAATAAAAAATTTAAATAAATGATATATTAAATAAAAAGTTGATATACAAAAAAATTAGTTTTGATTTATTTGTTAGCAATATTGAATTGTTTTTATTAAATTTTTTATTCAGATTTTAATTGAAATGTGCTAATTTCTTTAGAAGATTTTAAGGCATTTAGAAGAAGCAACATTAATTAATTTATTCTGATACCCAAACGGAACTGTCTAGAAAAAAAATTTTCTTTTACCATCACACATTAAAATTAAAGTACTCATTTAAAATCTGTGCTAACCCTAAAAAACGCGGTGTAACACATAGATACATAGATAGCATATAGCTCTTCGTTCTACGTAATTCGATACTTGTTACGAAGGTGTAAGGAACCATAGAATATTCCTAATGCCTTCTCATCACTGTTGGCTATTGTCTATACTACTGCACAACACAACAGAACCTGCACCATACCATGAGAAGAGACTCATAAAGCGTGATATTTGTTTATCGAGAGGTGCCCTTATTATTTGATTGCTTGATATTTTGGTTGAGTCTCTAGACTGACAATCTTTAGACTAAAATAACAACATCTTTCACGACTTCGAACTTATAGTTGCCAATAATGACGTGGGCTCCAAGACGCGCAAGAAATTGGTTCGCTGACAGAAAGTACTTAATTTTCCTTATTTAAAACAAGACCACTTTGATTCGTTCGTTTTTTTATGTTGGAAAAATCTGCCATGTCGGTGCGGGTGCTAAAAATTTTAGTATCTTTCGCATAGTGCAATCAGCATTACATTTTTAAAAAATATTGTTTGAGTATGGTTGAAATCTACTGATCAGATTAACGTTTTTAAGATTATATTAAAGAAATCAAAGGGTTGAAAAAAACAAGCAAAACTTATTAAAAAGAATTAAATGGAAAAAATCTAAAACGCATAAGATCTAAAATTCCAATGAAACTCAATCGTCGAAACTAATCCATGGTAACAAATACAGATTATTCTTTTATGATCTCAACTAAATATTTAAAATTATAAATAAGGCTGCTAGAAAATTGATTTAATATTTCTTTTGAAGTTATTAGCAAAAATTACTTTATATATTTGTTAAGAGCATTGAGTATTTTTAAGAACATGAGTAGAGTTTTTTTGAAAATCTGAATGCCAACATTTTCCTTTATAGCACCAATGATATAAATATGCAATCTTGTTAGATATACTTTATATGACAATTAACATCAATTATAACGAAATAACTCAGAGTTTTTGATTAAAATATTAGGATGAAGAACAACTCTTCTTCACAGAGGTATTTGAATGACTCGTCTTTTATTTTAAATATGAAGTGAATGAAAAAGCGGAGAGGAGGTTTAATAATGCCTAACGTATCGTCATTATGTCGTCACAATAGTAGTATACCCGGTTTGCACGGACTAAACATAATCCTCCTCACGTATCAACCGTTTCTATCCTACAACTTTAACGGGAATACTTCAGAATAGGATCCCTATGTTGGTTTTTCATTAAAAAATTTTGTTTTTCTTTATTAGCCTGCGTCCAGGCCTGGTTTAGGTTTATATGTTTTTAGCGAATTTCTAGATGGTATTTTTCTCATTTGAGTATGGTCGTAACGAATCGGTCTATGGCGGTCTAGTTTTCTTCAGATAGCACTATCTTCATTGTGATATTTTCGACATTTATTTCACTGACTATTGTTTCAAGTGATATTCTTGCGGTGTTCGATCTGTTGCATTTGAAGATGGTGTGTTCAGTGTTGTCTTTGTCTGCATCTCCGCATATATATTTCGGATCATTTGCTTTGCAAATGCGAAAAAGGTATTTTTGGAAATATCCATGACCAGAAAGGGATTGAGTTAAGTAATAGTTTACTTCGCCAGTTTTCCTCTCTGACCATTTCGCTACATCTTGGATCAATCCATCTTTGAAAAGGAAGATGGTGTAATTATATTTTTGTTATCACATTTTCAAATTTAAATTTGTCTACCTTAACAGATATATGGTATTTTAAATAAAAGTGACAAATTTGCTATTATCTTTCATAAGGTTTATTAAACCTAAAATTTGTTTATACATTTTATTACTTAAATACTTTACACATATCATTGGAGTTACATGATAACTGTACCACTGTTTATCAATTGTGCTTCAGCAAACTAATTTTTTTCACACAGTATGATTACTAATATGTTCTCATAGAATTATCAATTACTATCAATTGCAAATTACACATAACCAAAAACAAAACTTGTAAAAAATCTATAAATCCAGGGTTTGATTAAAAAGCACGTATGCCCTATAAGCCATTCAAATCCATATAGCAACACCTACAATAATTACAAAAATAACAAAGAGCAAACCAAATATCAAAACCAAGGCAAGCAAGACCAATTATTTTTAGCTATAACAACAAAATTGCCCATAATGAGACATAAGACGTTGTGCTTAGCCTATAATGGATTGCACCGAATTGGCAACAATTGCAGGTCAAGTCCTGCAACACCGAGTATTAGACAGCAAACGAACGTTCGAGTAAAACACAAATGAGATGTAGTCTCAGCTGCAATACCCGTACAGGCTTGGGCTTCGACTCAGGCTTTGATGCCGTTTTAATGCTGACAAGAAAATTGTGCGATCGATCCATCAATGAGCACGTAATTTTAGGATTCCCTACTTAGCTGCGGGCACTTAAAAACGATATCGTTGCAAATGTTGCATCCAGTTCAGTTCAGTTGCGCATGCTGACGTCTTATGTCTATTGGTAGCAAATTGAGGCAACGTTACCAGACACAATGTTGCCATCCAAATTGCAGTATCGCAATTTAAAAGTTTTTAGCATTAAATGACAAATTTGTTCGCCGAAATGTAAAAATATTAAAATAATTTTTTTAAACAATTGCAAACAGATATCAACAATGGTTGTTATGTATTGTTGAGTTGCTTGAAAATATGATTATAAGTTTTTACTTATATTTGTGTTGTTTTTTTTTTGTTTTATAGCAATTCAAAGTGATCATGTAACAAGTGTTGCTAGCACGTTTAGTGTTGATGATCGATCACGCTACAATTTTGTCTGATTTGAAATAATTTTTGATAGTTTTGTTTTAAAATTGCTTTTTGAAAAGCAACGGCAACGGCAGCAGCAGCAGCAGCAACAACATCAGCAACAACAGCAACAACAGCAACAACGATTATATTATCAATAGCAAAGGGAAATGTTGCGGCTTTGAGATTGTGGCTTTATTGAAGGTGTTGATTTGATTACTTTTATATAAGTTAACCAAACCACATTTCGAGGATCGTGATGCACAATTGAACAACAATTTTATATGCAGTTTTTTTTGGATTTTGGTAAAATTTATTGCAATTGCATGAACAGCACATTCCTCTTTGGCTTTAGTACAATCTTAAAATTCAAGGCATTAACCAAGCACCCAAAAATATCTCTAAATGTGAAAAATGATTTGACTTTAATGACTGCCACTGACTGTGGTTCCGTCAGTTTGGTTTGAGAATTAACGTTTTAGGCAAAATAACGCCATTCAAGTCGGTCATAGAGCTTTTTTAGTATACTCATATAGGTGCACAGATAATGTGTTAAATTTGTGGCCAATTTTTGTTGTTGGAATATTATATAACACAAAAGTGCATAAAAATACATGTCTTCATACATTCCAACGGGTGTTAATCGCAGTTAACTAGCAATTCATGGCTGATTTTTTCATTTGATGAGATAATTTAGTTTTTGCGGCTTATTGAAATGTTTATACTGAAAATGATCGAAAAAAAAACGTGGGAATTTTTTATAGATAAGAAATTATAACAAAACAAAAAACAAAAACACTAAACTATTTTTACATAAATTTATTAAGTTTTTACAATTAGAAAATATATTAATCAATAATCAAAATGAAAACGAATTATCAATATATAAAGACACGTCATCTCTGGCGTATGTAAAATAAGACAAGGCATCTTTGGCAAGAAAAGACAAAGCATGAAAAAAAGGGGTAGATAAAAACAAAGAAGAAGAGAAAAGAGAATAGAGCAAAAGCGAAGAAAATAATAGAAGAGAAGAGAAGAGAAGAGAAGAGAAGAGAAGAGAAGAGAAGAGAAGAGAAGAGAAGAGAAGAGAAGAGAAGAGAAAAGAGGAGAGGAGAGGAGGAGAAACAAAAACGAAGACAAAGAAACGAGAAGATAGGAGAAGAGAAGAGATTAGATGAGAAAATAAAAGAAAACAAAAAAAAAAAAAGGATGAAAAGAAAAGGAGAGAGGAGAAAAGAAAAGACGAAATGAAAAGACAAGAAAAGAAATGAAAAGATAAGAAAAGAAAAGGAAAAGAAAAGAAAAGAAAAGAAAAGAAAAGAAAAGAAAAGAAAAGAAAAGAGAGGAAAAGAAAGGAAAAGAAAAGAAAATAAAATAAAAAGAAAAAAAAGATGAGAGAAGAAGAGAGAAGAAATCACACTTACGAGTACATATTAAATCTTGATATCTTATAAAGCTTTTACTACTTTCGCAATTATTTCTTAAAATAAGTTTTTAAATTTTATCATGTGGTTATATTATTGGTAAGATTGACATAAACATTATTTTTATATCACATTTCAAATAATTAAACATAATATATAATAATTTAATTTATTTAAATGTGATTTAAATATGATAAAAATAAATGGGGATATGATTGCAACGTAGGATTCCAGTAGAGCACTGCATCCATATTAATACCCTATGTTGGGTAGTTTCTAATATTAGATGAGCAAAAGCAAAGCCAAGTAGACATAAAGTATTTGGCTAGAACTCCAAAATAGAGATAATAGCATTCATTTGGATAATTCCTAAATTAACTTGTTGGCAACTTCAACTCTTTTCTACTGTGGATGCGCATTCCTATAGCCGATCAGTTAACTCAGCTCTAAGTCTAGCAGTTATTTGCACAAATGAAGAGAATCTTCTTCTTTTCAATAATATATAAATTAGAGTAGTTGTGAGTTCACTTTTTTAAATATTTCAGTATTTATGTGAATGAAATAAAAGCTTATAAATTATTTTTTATGTCTGTCTTCATATATATATATATATATATATATATATATACGTGCGTCTATATAAATATTGCTGACGTTTCAAAGCTCCTGTCTTAGGACGAATACTTCGCCTTAAGGAAAAGATCAAAAAACTTCGAATATCCGGCGATATTGATATAGAAGACTATATAAAAAACAGAAATAAAAGCTATATATGTATATGGTTTTATTTTATTGACATCTGTTTTTTTTTTTAGAAACGGAAATACATATATAAATTATTTTATTATTTTATAACAGTATTTTGTCAGTGAGTAGTAACATTTAGTTAAAAACAGTTGTATAAATGAATGTATAAATAAATAAGTTGGCTGATTTTAAAGAGAAAATATCACGTTTTGCATGTATAATGAATGCTTTTGTACTTAAATAATTAATAGGAGTTAATTGAAGTAAGACAATTAGGCGTTTTTATTTAAGTAACACATAAACCTAAGTGCAACTTCGACATTCAGAGTGAAGTCATGTCACTAATAAAGTACAATCGAATTATGAAAATAATTTAAAGCTGTTACCTTAACAATTTCCCTTTACTTGAACCTCTTAAACCTTTCAGTTACAAGTGTCTTAATGCGAATATTTGAAAATATGCGGCGATCGCGCCAGAAGCGTAATTATAAACGAAATACGACCAAAGTTTCTGTTTCCTCGAACGTTAAGTACTTACTTTATGCGAGTACTTAATCATAATTCATATTAAAACGGTTTTCGGCAATAAATTGGCATTTAATTTAATTCAATTTGAATTACGTTTTTACTTAGCTGAGTTATGCATAACGTAGAACCCCCACAGCGTAATTTTCAATCAGTAATACAACCGAAAAATTATCATGGACTCAGCGCACACAACAGCAACAAATGCGTAAACTTTCTCATAAAGTGCCACACTGTTTATACAGATTATCAAATTGATTCCAATTAACACTTGCCACCGCAGGAACCACGACGGCAACAATGCCCCAATGCAAGCCAATCCTTTCGCATTATCCGCACAAATACATTGCTGTCCTTATACCCGTACACATGAGTACGCGTAGTATCTTTCGTCGTTCGGCGTTCAGCGTTCAGCGTTCGGTTATATACAAATATTTTTATATAAATTATATTGGCATGATATAAACTTTATTGCTTGCTATTGTGGCTAAAAAATTGTTTTATTACTGGATATATGACCAGAGTGTAGT
>NC_051847.1:120952503-120958666 GCF_002237135.1 Teleopsis dalmanni
CGATGGTTTTTCTATATTTTCGTCAAGATCTACGACAGTTGCGGAGTTAGTGACAACTTTAATGCTTGAAGGATTAATAGCATTTGTATTAGTCGATGTTGTAACTATGTAGTCTATTATATTACTGGTTTGAACAGTGGAAGGCGAATTTGGGTCATTCATTTCATTAGGTTTTGTCTCCATAACATCTAAAGGACAATTTTCCATTAGATTTTCGGTAATTGCTTCAACTTGTTTAGCGTGTTCTCGTATAACAGATATGGTACTTAAAGGATCATTTTTAAGGCTTGTACGATCATCAAAGATATTAAGTGGTATAAAGAGAATTTTCATAGAATTTTCATATTTATCCAGGTTCACCAAAGCCACAGGAAGGACGTTTGATATATTTTTATTAAATATTGACGTTGTTTGTCCAGCTACACTCTCAGCTAACTTACCTGACTGGCTGTAATTCCTGTAGAAAGAACTACTAGGAGACATAGGAAAATTTCTAGTTTCAACTAGCCTTGGACGGTATGGACTCTCTTGTCGTGGGCGAAAATGTTGATGATTTGTCGTTGTATGTCCACGCAAACCGAAAGTTTCGGGAAAAACACATTTTGGAGAAGAACATATCGATAGCCGAGTGGATAGCTTAAATATAAAATTTAAGTAAAATAGAGTAAAAGAGAAATGAAATTATATAAAATATTTAAAATAAATTAAATTAAGCTTTAAGTTGTTTTTTTATTTTATATTATTTTACAAAAATATTCAGTGAATAATACTTAAATTATCTACGGATTGAAAATAGACAGAAATATTAAATTTATTTATTTATATATTATTTTATATAAATTTTAATTGCTGTTTAAAATTAATAAATAAAATTATTGGTTTTATTTATTTATTATTTATTTATTTATTTTAATTTATTGTTTATTTATATTTTATATGATTTAGAGTATATAAAACAGAAGAAAGAACAAAGATCATTTACAAAAAAAATAAAATTAATTAAATTAAATTATTTAAATAAAATAAATGAAGCAAAAATAAAACAAAATTGAAGCTTGCCAAAAACTTGAAGATGAAGTGTTATTTATGGATTTTTGTGGAAAAAAGTCCTGATAAATCCAGAGAATAAAAATGGAAGTTAGAAAAGTAACTGTTTAAAAATTGTTTTATTTAATCCTGTATATTTGTTATATTTTTATTATTTTGTACTTACTATTTATTTATTACTATTTGTTACTTTTTAAGTAATTAATTTAATTATTAAATAATCTGTTCAAAAATAATTTTAAATTTGATTCTAGCGATTATAATTCATAAAATAAGATTCACTGGTTCCACATTTATTTCATTTAAAAAACAATAAAAATATGAATACCTTTAGGATTTCAAGAAATGTCAAATCAAATTTAAAATAAAAATTTCATTAAAAAATAAAAGTCAAAGTCCATTTTTATGCATTCTTTAAATGATGATTTTTTAACAAACGCGTAATGTGAGTAATGCCGTACTTAAGGGATTTTGAACTATAATTTAGTCCACTTTCTAAATGTCGCACTATCGGAACATTTATTTACAAACTACTTCGGAGTTGGCAAAAGACTCTGAGAGGTGATGATGAAGAATCTTACAACATAACCACAACATAACCGCGGACGTCCAGGAGATCAAGTCATTTATGAAAACTGATTATTATTACTTACAGGCCAAAAATAAATATTAGCGACAAATTAAACTTTAATAATTTTTTGCAAATTTATTACCTTTTAAAGAGCAAAATATTTGCATAAATTAAAGCATTATTAAAACTTATTTAAATAGTTTAAGAAAAAAAAACGAAGTTTGTACTTACTTTGAATGTGTTGAGAATTTTGCTAAATATTCGCATGTTGAATATTCACTAAACAAATAATTTTGTTTTTGCCGGAAGATGAAAACGGTACTTATAAAAATAAACCAAAATTCTTGCAAATTTATCCAGTAAGCATTTTAGCTTTACTGAAACTGTTCGGAAGGAAATAAATTATAATGAACAACAAACATTTTTCTTTCTATATTTTAAATTTTTTATGTTAATATTTCAAAAAAAAAAAAGTAAACGCTTGCTTTTCTGCATTTCATTTATTTAATTAGATTACAGTATGTTTACACTGTAGCATTTAAAACACTGTAGCATTTCCACAATTAACTCACTGGTTACATAGGTGGGCGTTATCTGAATACTACAAATTAAAATTCCGATACTTAACTAAGGCACTGTTGTTTGATGGTCAGTATCCAAAACTGATATTCCAAAACTTAGTAGAATTCAGAGAACAGTTAAAGTTGGCATAATAAGCCCCCTTAGTAAATGCACTGTGAATGCTTTAATTGTGATGTTACATTATCTACACAACGATCTGCTTACAACAGCGCTGTCAGGATTAAAACAACAGATTGATTAACAGAACATACACAAGTACATAAGCGAGTTCTTAATAAAGTTTTCAACTTCCTGTACATACTATACATATAATGAAAACAGTCTATTTTATCTCATATTGATGTTTCGAAAGCTATTTCACAATAATATTTTTATCAAAAAAAAAAAATACAACATAACCAACTTTAAAAAGAATTATGATCTCAATTTTTACGGAAGCCACGAAAATATAATACGAGGTGGTTTTAGAAAAATGCTCTGTATTTGCATACATAAATTATTTTCTTTGGCTAGTATTTGTCCAGGCTAAAGTCTTAGTGGTTACGTACTAGGATAAGTTCGCCATTTTCATCAATAGCAAGAGGTGATTAAAGAATTTCAAACTTTTGTCATTAAATCGAAGCTAGTTAGTGAATATAAGCCGAAAATTGTGAGACTAAATCGATTCCTTGTCATCTTTTCTAATCACATTAAATATTTAAATTAGAAGTACATAATTTAGACATCTATCTTCCATGGACATCTCTCTGGGGATACCGGTTCACATTCTTTCGGATATCGTTCCTATTTTTGTTTTCTATAGCTAGTTCAAAATTTAACCTATTTTCACCTATTATCACTCAAAAACATATGTAACACTCAAGCCTCTGTAGACTAAGATTTGGCCTTGGGAACTTATTGAGACTAACTGCTACAATTTATTATGCTAAATGTAGTTCTTTTACAGAGAAGTTACATATTGCTTTTAATACTTGTATAAAAATTATGACAATTTAGACGAAAAAGAAACAATAGAGTTTATTATGTTACTACATACATTCCACTCTAATAATTATGTGCGCTAAAGATAAAGTTCACCCACTTCTATATGGGTGTGTAGCCTTCAGCACGCCCTCAAACAATAATATTCGTCAGCTAGAAATTGCACAAAGACAGGCTCTGAGAAGACTTTTCAAGGTGCCATGTTGCGTTAGGACGAATGACATCCTCAGGGACCTCAAGATTGATCCGATCAAAAAATACATAAAGGAGCCCTGAAACTATTTACGAAAACTGACAGATTTACCAACACCGCGTTATTAAATCTCAGAATGGTTACAGGCTCTTCGGGAAGGTATGCAGATCTGAAGTCAGTTATTGCTTAGTTATAAAACAAATTTAAAATTAAAGTCAAAAAAGAAATTGATATATAAAACTATTTTAAGTGAATAAAATAAGCCTTTAGGGGCCATGTTATGTAGAGTGTCTTGGGCTCGTCAAAAGAGGTAAGTATTTTTTAAAACATTTCTTTTTTACCAATACAATATATAATTGATACATAACAATATAAAAATAAGTTTATATATCAAATATATATTTATATATATATAATATATAATGTCATATATTATTTAACAAAAAATATTCATTTCAGTTGAATATCAGAACAGAGAATGGATGAGAGAAGAGCTCACAATTTGTATGGTGCATTTATAATGTTTGTAAATCAATAAAATAAGATATTATTATTAGGAAAAAAACAAAAGAATTGAAAAGATGTGGACTAAGGGCAGTAAGCATGCTTCGTTAGATCAGTTAACTTACTTAAAATTGCATGAATTACTTGAATCTCAAGTAAGTTTACTATTCTAACGACCTATACTATAAGTGACGAGGCACAGATAGCTTCAGCTCTCATGACCCAATATAAGTGACGAGGCACAGATAGCCTCGGCCCTCATGACCCTATTTGAACCGACATATTGTTTTTTCTCTCACTCTCAATTTTACAATTTACATTGATTTTGACGAGCCCATGGCCCTAAAGGAAGTTATTAAGGACGTGTGCCAGTGAGGCTAAGTTGATGCCAAACCAAATGGGACTTTTCTTGGGATTTTTTGCACTGCACACATTAAGCCATTTATCAATATGTATCGATACATCACTATATTATCGGCACTACTTAGAATTTCCCTCATTTAGAACGCAACTTATCCTAACTTGCACACGTCCTAAATTTAAATTAAAAATTTTTAAAATAAAGAAAAAAATTTATTGTTATTTATTTACTTAATTTTATTTTTGTAATTATCACTAACTGAAGTTCGCTTATTGTAAAGTGTAAACAAAGTATTAAACAAAAAATTTTTGTTTGCATTTATACCTTCGTTAACATCTACCATAGCAGGTTCCCACAGAAGTATAAAAGTATGAACAGCTGATTTTGTTTCTATTTGATTCACTGTCAAAACATACATATATAAAAGCGTTGTTTGCTTTTGTTGTTTTTTTTAATTTCCATTTATCAATAGTTCGTTATGAACACATCTCTATTGATGCCTTAGTTAGCTTGTCTCATAGTAAAGTTTAATAAAAAAAATGAACTTACTTGACAGTGAATTTAAATTTACGAATTTAAATAGACTTACTTGATGTTAAATTCGTAATTCGCAATAATTCAATTGTATAGCGAAATTTTGAATAATTTATCTATAGGCGTATTCGATGGCTAACAAGTATGGCAAAAAACAGCAAATTGCTGGCCTGTACTGGTTAAAATGTATGCAAAACAACAATAGGCCTTTTCGGTGGCTCGCAAGTACGGCAAAAAACAGCAAGTTGCTGGCCTATGCAGGCTTATACTGGCTGCAATTTACGCAAAACAACAACACTATTTTCTCTACCTCGGCCAGCTATGCTGGCCAACCACATCGGCCAGTAAAAAAAAATGTTACCAACGCAATAAGCGAACTATTGTGAACCTTCATTGAAAATTCCAACGAATAGTGCAATCCAATGTCAAAAATTGAGGAAATAAAAATTCAAACAGAATTCAAAAATTTGAAAAATATTGAAAAGTAAATAAGAAATAATAAGAATGGAGAAATCGTAAGTATTAAGCACATTGAATTTTTTATTATGTTAGTTATTACCAAGTAACATTTATTTTATTTCATTTAATTTGTAGTTTACATACGTAAAATTAATAAACAAACATAATTTTTGAAGTTTTTCTAAAAAATTTTTTATAGAAATACACCCAAACTAAAGGAAACGAAAGTGTTTTCTAGAGTGCTACTTGACACGAAAGGAAGAGAATCTTCAGAGGAGGTTGTTGCGGCATTCATAATATTTAAAAAATCCGTGAAACAACTTGCATCCCTCGGCCGCTGCAAAACGTTGCTTTCTTCTCCCAACATCGACAGTACCTACAAAAATTTACTTAGTGTTTTATTTTTAAATTTCCAATATTCTTACCATTCCTTTTAATTCCGTGTTCATTTTAATTTTATAATATTTTTATAAAAATATATTTGATTTATATGTACATATACAAGATTTGCTGTTTGTCAAAACAAAACATTTGGCAGATTGCAACAGTGATGCCAATGCCTAGCGTGGCCAACATAGGCCAACATGCATTTTTTGCCGTACTTGCGAGCCACCGAAAAGGCCTAATACTACTTTCTCTATCTAGGCCGGTAGTTGTGAAGTGACCAAGCACTTCAGTCAGTAAAGAAAAAAGTGTTACCAACGCAATAGGCGTACTACGAACCTTCATTAGAAATTCCAACGAATATTGCAATTATATGTCAAAAATCATATATAAAAAAAAAAATAAAATAAAATTCAAAAATATCATAAACTTGAAAATTGGGAAAAAAAATCAGGGTTTTATTTTGAAATTTTCAACATTCTTACCAATTTACCATCTTTTAATTCTGTATTCATATTAATTTTCAATTTGTATTAATTATTTATTT
>NC_051847.1:120958766-121078584 GCF_002237135.1 Teleopsis dalmanni
TTGAATATTATTTTTAAATATTAGTATTAATATTTCTAACTAAAAGTACTGAAGAAACTTTATTTGACCAATATATATTTACAGAAGCTTAATGAAAAGAATTTATCTTAAAAATTATAGTATATTATTATAGATGAGAATAAACATCCAGATAACAAAATTTTTTCATGTATTTGAGATGTCATTAATCATAATGTGAAGTTGCATTGTTTTCATTAAATTTAAGATCAAATAAAAAGCAGTGACTTATAAGTAAAATTTTAAATTTATAATACAAATACAGTGAAAACTTTCTTATGCCGACACTCATTGTCTGCCAGCCTTTTTTTTTTTAAGCGGGATATCGTACTGAAAGGGATAAGTTGTTGAAAATTATAACAAAAAAAAATTAATTTAGGAAAATTGATACACCCAACAGATATATTCATTCAAGAGAGTTATTTGTTAATATATATTTTTCATTATATATATATTTATTCATTTTGAAAATATTGACATTTATAATTGCTTAAAAATAAGAGATTTTTATTTTACGTACTCATGGCATTCCTTTAACTAATTATTTAATTTATTATTATTATTATTATATAAATCCTTTTACTGATGCGACTAGGCATATCAGAAAACGATGGTTTTATATTATAAGTTATGTGTAATATTTACTTTTAACTACATTTAGACTAAATTTTAACGACAAAAAATCTACAGTCAGAACTAAAAGAAACAACTGAATAAATATTATATAAATTTAGTGGCCTTTAATTGATTTAGTTGGCTCGTATGGCACTATTTGTCCGCACTGCATCACCGATTCAAACAAATTACTTAAATCATATATATCATTATCTAAATTCTTTTAACATTTAATATTTTATGAGAAGCGTTACAAAAAAAAAAGTAACAAAATTACTTATTCCAATATTTATATTCTTGATATGTCTTATTACATAATTAATTAATTTAATTTAATCGGTAAGTCACTCCATTATGAAATGAAGTCATGAAGTGAGATTATTAATTACTAACTAAGCAAGGCTAATATAAGTAGTGCCAATAATCGGGATGAATAACTAGCTTCTACCCCATACAGACATATCTTCAGTACCAAAATAACTATATTTATAATTAAATATAATTTGGTATTATTAAATTACCAACAGTACATTATTACACAGGAAATTATAATTACATCCTTATATGCATGTAATATAGTGTTTTTGATGTTGAACATGGCATTCCATTCCATGGCATTCCATGCATTCCTCGACTATGTTGCGAGAAAGCTATTAATCCCGTCCAAAATTAGGTGCTTTTAATTAGCGAAAATATCACTAATTAAGAGCAGTGTCGGTTAGGCTCGAAAAGCAGTGCCGGTTAGGTTTAGTAAATATCATAAAAGACATACTATGGATTATCGTATGCTCTATTCCACTGTTTAAATTATAAGTTTTTAATACTTTTAATATAACACACTTTTTATGACATATATCTATATACATATATATTATTATTTTTTATTAATATATATATACATATATAACATATATACAATTGAATACGTATATATAAATATATTCCATTCCCAACTAACATATTTGTTCATGTGAAACAATCTAATATAATTTGTAGTGTTGCTGACAATTTAATCAGGTTCCACACTCATATTAGTATTTCTCGAGTATTGGCATATCATTCAGAAAACATTCGCGATAATAACAAGATAAGATACGACACATAAATATTATATGAGATAGAACCAGCCTCTTTTTAAATAGAAATACATACATAGAAGATTACATGTTAAATAATAATATATTATTATTATTTTTTAATCATCTTATCAAGATAAATTTTCATAAAATTGTGAAACTCACTTAAAATGAAAACAAACTTATGAACTATTTCAGTATGAACTATTTAAAGATTATTTCGTAATCGTTCCAAAACATTTTATCTCAAACTTCCGAAGATATTTCTATATTCTTTGTTTTAAAACTAATAATCCTTAAAAAATCTTCAAAAATCTCTTTCAACAATCTCTTTCTCTTTTATGAAAATTACTATATTGTACAGTAAAGACCAAAGTTATAAAGTAGAATAAATTTTATATAGGTAAATCAAAATATACATTAAGACTGAAAAGTTTTCGGAAATTCTCATTTAAAATTCGCGCGCTGTATATTTTTCGATATTTTAAGTTTATGTAGTTTGGCAGCACTGTCCTTAATTACTATGCCAAAAATGAGCTCGATCTGTCAGACAGTTCGTTTACGGCAGCTGTTGAAACCAGTTCACCTCAGTAGTGCGTTGCGAAATGTCTTCGACGGTCGTACGACCGTCCTGGAAGGCTTTGTACCACTCATAAACTTGAGTTTTCGATAAAACTGATTCCCCATAAGCCTTTTGTAGCATTCGCAACGATTCTGCACACGAAATTTCGTTCGAAACACAAAATTTGATGCAAACTCTTTGTTCAATATTTTTTTCCATTGTTTTTTTCGCAACGCCCTACTGAGGTGAACTGGTTTCAACAGCTGCCGTAAACGAACTGTCTGACAGATCGCGCTCATTTTTGGCATAGTAATTAAGGACAGTGCTGCCAAACTACATAAACTTAAAATATCGGAAAATATACAGCGCGCGAATTTTAAATGAGAATTTCCGAAAGCTTTTCGGTCACAATGTATAACTGTAGTAAAATTCACTAAGTAGAAAAGGATCATATATTAACATCTTAAAGGCCGATAAGTTTGTGCATCGTCTGTCAAAATTTATAGAAAAAATCCTTATCTTAAAACTGAAGCGCCTTTACGACAATTAGCAACCTACCTATTAATCTAGTTTCAGAGAGAAAGATAAGATCATCTAATAAATATTGTAGAATAACAAACGAAATAAGAAGCGCATATGGCACTGAAGTTCGTCTTAATGTTAAGCAAGTTTTTGATAAGGTGTGGCACAAAGCATTTATACTTATCTTACCCTGAAATAGCTACTTACTTAGTTGGCCATTACAAACGTGAGTCGTCTTTGTCCTCGTCGAGTAGGCTTTGCCAGCCAGACCGATTAATCGTTGGTCACACAAACTACAAACTACATTCTTTCAACCACTTTATTCTATAATATAAATCACTTCGCTTCATCTAAAAATTTATTGTTTATTATTATTATTATGTTGAGGGAAGTTGAGTCAGTGCACCTGAGCACTTTTACTCTATATTAACTGCGAGGTTTCTTCAAAACCCCTCTTTGCGCCTTGACTGGATTATTATTTATCACATCATCAGTCTAAGTAATAATTGACCTCAAATCTGCATACCTCCCCGAGGAGCCTGTAACCATTCTGAGATTTGATAATGCGGTGTTAGTAAGTCTGTCAGATTTCGCAAATAATTTCAAGGGTCTATCCTTTATGTATTTTTTGATGGGATCAATCTTGAGGTCCCTAAGGATGTCATTCGTCCTAATATACCAAGGAACTTTGAAAAGTCTTCTCAGAGCCTGGCTTTGTGCAATTTCTAATTGGTGAATAGTTGTGTTTGAAGCTTTGCTAAACGCTACACAACCATATAGAAGTGACGGAAAAATTATTTGGTTATATATCAGTTTCCTGTTCTTAGCATTGAGATTTTCATTTGTAAATAGCGGTTGGAGTTAATGAAGAATTTTGGCACAGCTAATTCTTTTCAGTTGAACATGTTTAAGTCATGTGAATCGTTTGTCCAACGTGATACCGAGATATTTAACGCTATCCTCCCAGTTTATCACCATAGCACCCACTCTCACTCTCGACGGATTCTGTCTCCACTTACGCGTTATAAACAGATCCTTAGTTTTTTCATTATTGATTTTAATTTTCCATTTCTGAAAATACTCCAGAATGAGGTTTATATGCTCTTGAAGTGTGTTCGTTATGTTGAGAGCACATTTATCTGAGTATAGCATACACGTATCGTCAGCATATAACGACAGAGTCGAGGGACCTAACATTGGAATATCAGATATATAAATGTTGTAGAGAGTGGGGGAAAGTGGCGATCCCTGAGGAATCCCTGCTTCTATAGATCGGACTGACGAGAGAGTGCTGTTGATTTTCGTGCGAAAGGACCTCCCACGTAGGAAGCTGCCAATGATCTTAGTTAGTCTGCCTGGAACACCTAGATGAGATATTTTAACTATCAGACCATCATGCCAGACCTTGTCAAAAGCTTTAGTAATATCAAAAATGATCATTCTAGTTGACTCTCTTCTACTAAGGGCTGTTTGGATCGTTTGGGTCGTTCTAGCCAGTTGAAGCTCCGTGGACAGGTCATTCCTAAAGCCAAATTGTTCGTAAGGGAGTATATTGCATGAAGCCACGCAATATAATGATAATATATATTAATGTTGTTTCAAGAAACAAGTCATCGTATTAATTGTTATTGAAATTATGTCTTGCCAAAGAACTTCAAGAGCATTAATATAATGCAATAGTTTATCAATTATTAGAGAAGGAAAAACTTTGCCTATATAATCGAAAATAATTTTGAGCATAGTATTTGCATATAATTTTTGGAAATGGTTATTACTTAAGATTTATACTAAATGTACACAATTATATAAATTTTAATCATTTTTATAATTCTTAAAGAGCCATGCCACCAAATAACGACATCATAAATCCAAATGAAAATCTGGAAATACCAAAATGGATAACTACAGACTATTTTACAAATATTTTGGAAAAGGATGAACCAAATTATAAAAAGGTTATTAAATTTACACCGACGGCAGCGATACCGCCAGGGGAGAATTTTACATCCATAATGCTTCGTGTACACATCGATTTGGAAATGAAAGGTATTAAAAAAAGTTTATTAAATATTATTTATATTTATTATAACTGTTTAAAATTATTTCAATGAACTACCACAACTAAGCTCTATTTATATAATTACGAAACTATTTTAGATGGTAGCAAAAAACGTAAAACCTACGTCCTTAAAACTCAATTGGATGATGAAAAAGGTGGTAGTGATATTAAGAAAATGTCACTCTTCCCCAAAGAAATGGAAATGTATCGCACATATCTTCCCGCATTTGAAGAACTTTATAAAGCTGCTGGCTGGCAAGTCCAGTTATCTCCAAAATGTATTTTCACAGAACTTAACGATGGACGAATAAATTTCGTTTTCGAAGACCTTCAGACCAAAAATTTCAAAAACATAAATCGCTTGAAGGGCTGCAATATGGGAGAAATGAGACGTATTCTGCAAAAATTGGCTGAATATCATGCTGCCTCAGCAATTTATGCAGAACAACATGGTCCATATCCAGAAGACTTTCAAAGCGGATTTGTGCATAACAATGAAGGATACGGATTTCATAAGAATTTATACAATTCACGAGTAAATGCCTATAAGAAAGCTATAAGTGGTTGGGGATTGGAAGATGCTGACAAATATATTAAGAATTTTGTAAGTATTTTGTATTGTACAAATGTAAATTAATTTAATTTTCATTTAAATAATTATTTTATAGCCAACATTCGAACAATATTGGAAATGTTGTCAAAGTACTTTGGATACCTCAAATAATAAGTTTAATGTATTAACGCATGGTGATTTTTGGTCCAGTAATCTTATGTTTAGCAGCTTGCCTGATGGCGAAGTCGATGAGTTACTGCTGTTGGACTTTCAGATATGCAAATGGGGTAGTCCAGCTGAAGATTTATTATTCTTTATCAGCATTTCAGCTGCTAAAGATATTCGTATTAAAGAGTTTGATCACTTTGTGGAAATCTACTATGAACGTTTGATTGAGTGCCTTAAACTGCTTAAGTTTAAACAGCCGCTTCCACAGTTGCGTGAAATTCAAATGGAAATGTTTTCTAAGCACAATAGCTTTTATGGTAAGTTATAGTTTAAATATTTTTCTTTAAATAGATGTCTTTTAAAATAATTTACATACATTTGCAGCGTTCTTTGCTTGCTTTAATCATTTATTCCTTGTTTTGTTGCCATCTGATAAAGACAGCAACATTAATTTTCTTCTGAGAGACGATGAAGAGGGCGAAAAATTCAGAATGCGTGCCTTTATGAATCCCGCTTTTAAGGAAACAATGCGAGATTTATATCCGTTTTACTACAGACGCGGTTTATTCAATTTCCAGGACTACAACAATTAAAACATTTAATCAAAGAACTGAAAAAGATGCTTTTGCGTATTTAATGAAATTTCAATATTTAATGATATCAACTTAACTTTGAAACAACTACTTAGTCAATTATCTTAATAATCATTTCGAATGTTTTCTATATGAATGATATTAATATCAGAATGTTGTTTTTGGGATCTCCTCCTTTACCAACGCATTTATTTATTTCTTGGATCAAGGAATCACCTCTTGAGTTAAAATTATTTAATTAGGAAACATTCTGGATTCATTTTTTATATAAGTTTCTAATAAAAATTTATAATAATATGAAATTATAGTATACATCATAAGTTTTTAATAAAAATTTTCAAAACAAATAAGTCCCTTTAATAAAAATGACGATGAAGCCAACCAATATTGTGATAACAATCTGAAGTACTCTTCATTATTATAGAAATAAATTCTACACCAATTACTTTTACTATTTTATTACATTATAATTAGCTTAATTAGTAGAATGAAACAGAGCCACCAAATGGAGATTTCATATATTTCCAAGGCATAAACTAACTTTAGACCGTAATAGTTTTTATTTTCATAAACAAATATTAAACTTGAAGGTATTATTATTACCATATAAGAAAAATGCGGAACTGGAAAGCATGTCATCTGAAAATTATCTTAACTACAAGTGAAGAACATCAACTGAGATAATATATATATGTGACATATAATAACAGATATATAACAGTGCATCCCTACAGTCAAATCATACAAGCATAAAATAATGTCTACAAATTATCTAAAAAAGATAAAATATATCTAAAATATTCAGATACCAGTAAAAATCTAAACGCGACGGAAAGTTTCAAAAAAGTTAATATAAAAGGCAACATTTTATTTATATTCATAGTCTGTAACATAGTTAAATTAGTCAAATAACCATCCACTGAACAGTAAAAAATAATTCTTACATCTTCCAGAAGATTTATGATACAAATATAAATACTTTTAACAAATATTTAAATGCCTTTTGGTTTCTTCAAAATTGTGTCTATAAGCAATCAACCAAGTACTTCTTTTGAAAACATTGGTTCAAATATTACTTCAAATTCCAAATAAATAATGACCGTACGTATACCACATCAGAAGTGGTTTCACCGTCAATCAAGAAGTGATCAATCTCATTTTAAGCGATCAGAAGAATTGCTACGTAGGATTATGAATATCGCAGTGAGGGAGTCTAGTGTCACATACTGCCATGAATGTATGTCCAATTACGTGAAGACAACCAACATAGACAATTTATGAATATGAATCTCATGGAAGCTGCAGTTTCTTGTAATGGAACCCTAAATGTCTTCGTCTCTTTCTTGCTTTCCTTGAAATACCCAATCAAAATTTAAATGTTACAAATTTCTTCGAATCATCTTTTGAAAGCATTATTGGACGTACGCGCAAATTAGAGTAATGTTAGAGAAAGTGGTGTGGATAAAGTGGATAAAAACAAGCCGTTTGCTGGATTTTAAAGTTTATTATTTAATATTATTTAATAAGTCAGTACAATAAGTCAGTCAATACAACAGTGCTGTCGTCAGTTGTACTCTACCAGTGGGCAACTTTGTAATTTTGAGCAAGCTACGTCGTTCAGTTGGTGTTTGATAGCCGTTCAAAGCAGACAACCTCGTAAATTTTTACGAAAATGGAAAAAAGTGTGCAGATTAAGCATTACTTTTTACGTAAAACCTCCATCACTGAAACTAAGAAAGACTTGATAAATACTACGGGGACTCGGCACCATCAATTTCAATGGTTAAGAAGTGGTTTACAGAGTTCCTTTGTGGTGGTACTAGCACTAGTGACACCGAACGTTCAGGTTGCCCAAAATAAGTGATCGTGCCGGAAATCGTCGATAAAATCCATGATATAATATTGGATGATCGGAGAATGAAAGTGCGTGAGTTGGCTCATGCTGTTAGTATGTCAATTGAAAGGGTACATCATATTTTACACGAATGTTTGGACATGAAAAAACTCTCCGCGATATGGGTGCCGCGATTGCTCACACTCGACCATAAGCACAAGCGTATGACCACTTCAAAAGAGTGTTTAGCGATGTTCAGCCATAATCCGAACGAATTCTTGGCGCCGTTTTTTACTGTGGACGAAACATGGATCCATCACAATACGCCAGTGACCAAGGAACAATCGAAACAGTGGATTGCTAGGGGTGAACGTGGACCAAAGAAGGCCTAACAGAATTTGTCAGCCAACAAGGTCATGGCCACAATTTTTTGGGATGCAAGCGGTGTCATTCGAGAAAGATAAAACGATCACCTGCAAATATTATTCAAAGCTTTTGAACAGATTCGACGTTGATTTGAAGCAAAAACGGCCGCATTTGGCGAAGAAGAAAGTGCTGTTCCATCAAGACAATCCACGTGTGCACACTTGTCTAGTCACGTGTGCACACTAGTCTAGTCACCCCATCCAGCATATTCTCCACATTTAGCCCCCTGCGACTATTTTCTGTTTCCAAACCTAAAGAAATGGTTGGGTGGTAAGATATTTGAGTCGAATGAAGAAGTCATTACCGAAACAAACGCGTATTTTGAGAGTTTTGAGAAAACCTATTATTTGGAGGGAATAAGAAAATTAGAAAATCGCTGTACTAAATTTATCGAGCTAAAAGGTGATTGTATAGAAAAATAAAATCTTTATTTGCCAAAAAAAATTTGTTTTATTCAAAAAGTCACTGACTTATCAAACCGCTCTCGTATCCCAATTTGTTTTCTAGAACGGTAACGTCTATCTCACTATAATTGAAGGCTACTGCGAGTAGTAATTATGCATCTTAACTATAGTGCTTCAGAATATTAAAGATAATATCTGTAAATCATAGTTCGTCTGAGGAAGTTATCAACATTTAATTTCTTTTGAGAAGGTTAGATCATGTCTTTTACTGGCTGCTGATTTTAATGACGAATGTCAAACCCTACACACAAACTCATGAAGATGGGCACCTCGCTGTACACAGTTTTGGTTTGTTATTCAAAGACTACTAGATAATTATTCAAGAGTGCCACGTAGAAACGATGCTTATACTAGGATTAAAGCAGAGCAGAATTGTGCTGTCATTTATCGGCTTGAATGCCATCAGATACATTGCCTTATGTACTCACTCCCAGAGGCTAGAAATAAAACACAATGGAAGAATACACGTGTTATATAATTAACGTGTTAAAACGTAACACATTCGACAAACCAACATATTAATGTACAAGTGTACATAATATATATATATATATATATATGTATTTCATTTATATTATATATGATGGCAAAAGTGCGACTAACATTTTAATTAGTGATTCTAATAAATATTAAGAAATTGAATACGTTTTTATTAATTAGTACAATATATATTAAAATTTTGAGTTGGAAACTATAGTAATTATTTTAATATTGCTAATTATATATTATCACTGTACTATGTTAGCTTACACGGCATATGTAGACTCAAAAGAATACGTTTGGGTATATGGACTGCACAAAAATCTCATACTTTCATTTACCTAGAGATTATAATAGTTAACACGTCAATATCTATTTTATATTTATAACATATAAAATCTTTACAAAATTAATATAATTAAGAATTATGATGAAAACAATTTCTCCAGCGCTCATACGACTACTCCCTTGTGTTCAGTGCACTTAAATTGAGTGGAACAATAGTTGCCCTCTTACAACTAGAGCAGTTTCCTTATCAGTTTTCAGTAGAAATTCTCTAGTAAGAACCTGCTAATCAGTACGTTTGGTGTTTTAAATGCACATAACGTAACCGCATTATCTGCGAAAAAAAATATCCAAGCATTGCCGTTCTTTATTTAAAATTGAAATTCATTTAATCAACGGCTGAGTTACAGTCAAGCAAACTTGTCGACAAACAAACATTAAAACAAAACCGATTATTATCTGGGTGATATAAACAATTGTAAATAACACACATTTATATGTGCATATATAGATATATGTTTATAGTATTTATGTGGCTACATTTAAAATAAAAAACGCAGAGCGCAAAACGTTCTGCTAAAATAGTTATTTACTAAATTTAAATTGGAAAACGAATCGTAATTATGAGAGAGCATACAAAGTAGGTGAGATATTTCGTCAAAGGTAAGCGACTAGAGTTTTAGTTCCAGTAAAAACAAAGTAACTATCGGTTGACAAACGACAATTGCGGAATACCTTGAAATATTCAACAAAAAAGCAAACAAAAATAATCCAAGACAACCAACAAATATGCCAGATAACAGCACAAAATTTAATCCGAATTTGAATCTCGAAATACCGAAATGGATAAACGAGAAATACTTCGAAAAAATTCTACAGAAAGATATGCCACAGTTCAAGAAAATTTTAAAATTCACACCTACAGCTGCCACGCCACCCGGGGAGAATTACACATCAATTATGGTACGTATACACATGGATATAGAAATGAAAGGTAAGTTTAATTATCAAAATATATTTTCTCACCGATAACAACTCATATACTTGCATTGCAGATGGCTTTACTCAACAGCAGTCATATATAATGAAAACCATGCTAGATAAAGACAAAGGAGGTACGTTTATAAACACTCTAAATCTATTCCCCAAGGAAAAATTTATGTACGAACAATTGCTGCCTCAACTGGAAACGCTCTATAATGATATTAATAAGAAAGTAAAATTGGCGCCTAAATGCGTCTGGGTTGAGGAGAAGGCCGAACGCATTACACTTGTTCTAGAAGATTTAAACACTAAAAAATTTAAAAATATAAATCGTCTGAAAGGTTTCGACATGGCACATATGAAACGCGTTTTAGAAAAACTGGCTGAATTTCATGCAGTCACAGTGATATGGCAGCAGCGTAATGGGGCATACCCAGAAGAATTTCAAAAAAGTTATCTACCCGCAAACTATCAGAAATCGAAATCTTATCAAGCACGCGTGCAAAGTTTCAAAGCAGCGATGTCTACTTGGGGCTTGGAGGATTATGAGAAATACGCAGAGCGCATTGTAAGTAAAAAGAAAATCAATTTGTCTTTTAGTAATCATTCAAAAATGTTATTTTCTCTTCAGCCAAATGCAGAGCAATTTGTTAATGCTGCTATGGGTTGTTTTAACACTGATCCGAATGAATTTAAAGTTTTAAATCATGGAGATTTTTGGTCCAGCAATATCATGCAAAACTATACTTCAACTGGTGAAATCAATCAAATACGTTTTATTGATTTTCAGTTATGTAAATGGGGTAGTCCAGCACAAGATCTCTGGGAAGTCATCATGTGTTCATCAGAAAGCAATTTACGTATACGAGAATTCGATAATTTTGTACGTATTTATCATACTCATCTTCTCAAATGCTTAAGGCTACTTCAATCTACAAAGCCACTACCAAAGCTACGCGAACTCCATATAAGCATGTTGAAACATGGATTTTGGGGTGAGTATAGACATAATAATTAAACATATATAAATATAGTAAAGATTAAGTTAAACAAAAATTACAAAATTTTCGGCAATTTAAACAATTATACTAGGTCTATTTAGCCTCTTCAAAGTTCACTTTCTAGAAATATTGCTGTAGCAATGAACTCTTAAAAATAAAGATTATTAACATTAAGATATATCTAAATTTATGGCCAAAATAACTTTCATTAAAATATTGGCATGTAAAATGTAGATCTTAAAATTCATTTCATTCGTATATACCATGTAATATATTTATTTATATTATATACATTGATTTATATAGATATATTTTATATATAAATAGATATATACAAATAACTAATATATCAAATATATATCAACATATCTGTTGTTCATACCTATAAATAAACAAACATCTGTAATACCCTCAAAAACTGAGAAACTCCAATTTAGATCTGAAGTTACATTTGTATATGGGTCATTTTTTTTACAAATTGAATACCATTATAACCTCATCATCTCCAATTGGGCTGAAATTTTTTTTATAAGCTCCTTTCATAAAATGAGAAGACCCGTACCTCAGAAAAAATTTTTAAATTTAATTTTTAATTTAATTTTTAATTTTTTTTCCTAGACGATATGGGCACATGGGTTTTTGAGAATTGGCATTGTAGACACATTTTTAAACGGCCATATCTCAGACTATATAAATGATCGAAACTTTTTTTGAAATGAACAGTGAATAATATTTTTTTACATAGATCATAATTATTTATTGAAAATAAAATAGTAAATGAATAATTTTTCAATTAAAAGTTCTACACTGTTATTTTTGTTTATAAAAGCAGCTTTATATGAGTATTCCCATTTGATATGAAGGTTATTATATAAATTTTTCATGTACTTATCTAATAATTATCTTGCAAAATTTATTAAATATTTATTTTCATTAAAAATAGTACACATTTTTTTTATAGTTAATATGAATTCCTTTATTAAATTATTTTCTAAATTTACAGGCTATCTAACAACATTTACACATTTGGTATTGATTCTCCTACCATCGAACAAAGAAGCTAGTCTATTAAATTTAATGCAACCCGGAGAAGAGGGCGATAAATTCCGTCTTAAGGCGTTCACAAATCCCGTGTATGTTCGAGCAGTCTTAGATATTTTTCCATTTTTACTTCGACGTGGCATATTAGATTTTTAATTTTAGTTTAAATATAAGTGCACTAATGTATATAAATGTTTAAATGTATATAAGAAACAAATGCTTGTTCTACACAATACTATTTTTATGTTAATAAAATATCATTAAATAAATATAGCATTAGACGACAATATCATAAAATTTAATATACCAACTTTAAACACAAACGCCTCATTAGATGATAACTAGTAGAATCTTTGCAGCTACTCACACAATCTAGATATTATAATATGTTATAAAATTGTTATCAAGATTAATATGATAATTGGTTCAGAATTCATTATCTTTCCAAGCTGTCAACTTGATTGCAAACTGAATGTCGTATGAGATGAAAGTCTATATACTGCTTGTATTTTTTTATTTATAAAATTATAAAACTATAAAACTTATAAAACTAAAATATATAGTAAGTCTATGCATAATAATAATGCCCAATACTATATCAGAAAGTTAACAAAAAAACTCAACGCTGAAAATGTTCTGAGTAATACAAAATGAAATATCCTTGAAATATGTCTATTTTTCGATCCATAATTCAAACTGATTTAATGAAAAAATAACTGTGTTTTAATATAAACTTCAGTTATACATCTTCTCAAAAAAATGACATTACTTCGGATCTACATCATAGATGCTACATATATACTTTATTATTTATAATTAATTTAATTAATTAATTAAAGAATTTTCGAATAGCAAAAAAAGCAAGAAAGGACAAACACAAAATTTTTATTGAAATTTGGCTGAATATTGCCAAGTCTCTTCATCAGTGGTCTTAGGATATAATCGAATTTTTAATTAGTTTATAGTCCGTATATAATTTAATTGGACTGGAAGTGCCAGGCTTAGAACTCGTACCTGTCAAATTAGACGTGATGACTAATCGTGTTTATCCACAAGTAACCAAGGCTGCACAAACTTTCAATGCTCAAGTTCCAGGTTTTGTTGTCACATATTTTTATTGAATTAGTGACACCAACCAAATTAGAACGAGCTTATAAACTACAGCTTTATTTGGAAACACAAGTTCAACGAATTCAAAATTAACTTTTTGAGTTCGCCTATATTTTTATACTCAAAGCTATTCTTTTTGTGGAGTCATTTGTTATGCATATTGTCTACTTATTATATGTCAAGCGCAAAATTCTGGTGCTTATTACAAAGAAGCTATGCTATGTTACTCTACAGACTCGATTTCGCGATTTAGGAAAAGCTGAACAATATTATATATTATTGTTCTTATATTCACAAGTCTAATTTTTAAAATATGTATTATTATTGCTGGTAAAGCTACGCTTTCTTTATAGTGACGAAGAAGCGATTCTTTCTTTCCTTGCTATTCGAAAATTCACCAAAAAAAAATTTTAATATCGCTTCTTTGTCGCTATAAAGAAATCGTAGTTTTACCGGAAACAATAATACATACATTAATTGATTTAATTATATTAATTATTAATAATTTTTAATTTAATTAACTAGTTTACATTAATATAATTTAAATGAGTTTTTTATTTTTTATAGCAAAATTTTCTTACATAATCTTTTGCACCCATTGACACCCATTGACACCTCATATATGTTATGTATTTAATTCACTACCTTATACATCTATCAGATTTATAAGTGTTTATTATATCGTCTGTAACTGTAAAAATGTTTTATAACTTTATATTAAATTTTTTTTATTTTTTTAATAACATAAATAAGAACATATACGAATATATCTATATAGTAAATATTAATTCCAAATTTAAGCTAACATAATCAAGTCTTCAGCCTTTAATTGTGAACCTTAATATTTTGTTCTTTACATATGATTTTTATAAATTACTTTGGAAGAATTCAAAGTTCTTGAAAGTTTAAAAATTTTATTATTAAATGAGCGTTATTTCTTTATATTAAACTCTAAATCTTATTGTTTCTAAACAACAAGATATTCTTTAAGTACCCTAAACATACAAATTTTCTACGTAAATGATTGTCTTATCTATATGAATCTCGATTTCCTTAAAAATGTCTTCCATGAACTTAATAATCACTTTTAAGTGGCAAAGAAACACCAACTCTTACCTAGCATGCGGATAAGCTCAAACATTTTAAATTTCTTATATATTATACATCTACTTACTTACTTTACTTAGTTGGCCATTACAGACGTGTGCCGTCCTTGGCCGCGTCGAGTAGCCTCCGCCAGTCAGCCCGATTAGTTGCCTTCTGACGCCAGTTGGTAGTACCGAGCGCCCCCAAATCGTTGGTCACCTGGTCCTTCCACCGAAGATGCGGACGTCCTCTACCGCGTTTTCCACCTGCGGGTATCGAATCAAATACCTTTCTAGCCGGAGCACTTATATTATACATCACTATCTACATATCTATATCTACATCTACATAAATTTTCATATATAAATACGTTAGATGATGAAATAAATACTTTAAAATTTTTACACGTTATATTGCAATATTTTTAGTTAATTGTCTCCAGAATAGACATTTGTATTCAAAGTACACATTTATAGAGCGTGAAGAATTTATCAAAATTTATTCAAAAAATCACATTTCTACATTTCACACATTACTTGCAATCGACCTACATAATATTATTGAAGAATTTGGGTGTAATGGTAGTGCTCGAGAAGAATCCAATCAATTAACAAACTCCTAAATATACCGGTTCTTTAATAATAAGTATGAAAGAAAATAGACAACAATTAGTTCGACTTTGCTCTTAAGAATGGATTCAAATGTTTTCTACATGAAAATTTAAATAAGCGATTTTTACAATGTTCTTATTTGTAGAGGAAGTAATTTGCATTAAATTTAGTTTGTGAAATATTATATCTGCTACAGAAATGTTAAGACTACTGCAAAAGACCCTCAATGAATAGACTTTCTCGCAAAAAATGTTAACAATTGTTGTACACAACTCCAAGTAGGCAAAGAAAACGTTTAAGACACTAATCGGTGTATGGAAACATCATCATTAACTGCTGGAAATCATATCATCATATAGCCTTCTGATACTACTAACTTTTCAGTTAGAATTGTATAACCTATTTTGAAGAATATTTTATGGTTGAGAAGACTGAAAAAAATAACGTCACTTTGGATAAAATAAAATATATGATGAGTGGATATTAAAATTGAATCTATGCATGCGATCCGAAAACAACCAACCAATCGAGCGAATATATTGCAAAAGTTTTAAAATGATTTCTGTGATTATCGTGATGTGGGCCAAACAATCGTGATGTGGCTGTTTAACAAGAAATATTATTTTAAGATTATGCTCCCTGAAGGCAGAATTGAGAGCCTACAATTTTTCGTTTTTGCAACACGATAATGCCCCATATCACATTATCTTGATTCTTCGAAACCAATTCGCCAAAAACTCAACTAATATTGGTTCAAAACCATCGCAGCGTCCCGATTAATCCTGTACGGTTTGTGATTATTCCTTTAGCTATTCCTTTCCTACGCCTGTAGTTGCGCTTTGAAGGCCATTCCTTTAATGGCCTTAATTGGCTTTAACAATTATGTCTGGGATTCGCATAAATGAATTTGATCGAAATGAGAGTTCTTAAAAAACGATGAAATTTATTAAAAATAATAATTCCACTACTACTACTATTTTCCAATTCTCCCAGTGGGGCATAGGTCCTCAATAATTCTTCTAAATCTAACTCTATTTGATGCTGCTTTATAGATGTCGTTCCATCTATATCGTGCTTCAGTTAGCTCACTTTCGGCCAAACTTATTCACGTTTTCGCTGTCGCACCAGGTCTTCTGCCACCTTAAAAAAAATATTTTAAATGTTATAAACAATTTCACCATATACCCAGTGTTATTAAGTATAATTTAGATTTGCACTGACATATTTGTTTATATTTCGCATATGAACGAAAAACCCGTGCCTACAAACAAAATATTATGTAAGTTTTTATAAAAAAAAATTCGGAATATTACATTGATAAGTTGAATGAAATCAGTTGTGTTACATAATGAAATTTGCATATGTTTTACTTGAACAATACTCGTTTGTATAAATTAAAAATCTTAATATATTTTTTTCATATTTGCATTCTTAAAAATTCGCTCAGTGTACAGAACCTCAATAAATACACGAGCAAAAATTGACTTGATTGTACGGAAAGCTCTTATCTTGTACGGCGCTCTAAACGTTAAGCCGGCATATACTTTTACGAAAATCGGAGAGCAGAGAGTTTTTAATTAACACGTGAATATTAAAGATAAAATATATTAAATAAAAATTTAACCAAAATAACTTCAAAGGCATTTCAGACTCATTTTCGTTTAGCTTAATTTGGTGCCGGTCATTTTTGTGATCGTTATTCACACAAGTCAGGTGACTTAAAAAAAAAAATTTCTATTGTGTCGAATGTAATATAATTAAATTTATTTAAATACATTTAAATAAATTTACACACATTTGAATAAATTTAATTTGAAAACAAAAAGAAAATGGGTACTGGTGCTAAAGACTATCAACCTCCAGAATGGATTACTACTGATTTTTTGCAAGATGTTCTTAAGGAATACTTCAAAGACGATACCTTACAAGTCAGTAATCTTGTAATAAAAAGCACTTACACTGGTGACAAGCCCAATGGATTTGCTAGTGAAATGCATAGAGCTATCTTCCATTTAGCTCGCAGTGGCGTAGATGGAAAATTTTCCGTGATTATCAAGGTAGGACTTATATAAATCTGAAATATTTTTATATACAACAAAATTAAAGACTAGTTTATTTAAAACTAAATGTTAAATCGTACACATATAAATTATTTTCAATCACTTAGTTTCTTGTATAAATCCATATAAAAACTATGTGGTGAAAAAAATTTACTCAAATCCATTCAATATTTGTTTAAGAGATAAATAATCTCTAAAACTGACCTACACACAAATATTTATTGTGATAAATAATCAACAAGATATAGGTAAATAAGATTCATACAGTCTGTTGATCTAATTAAGTATGACGTGTCTGCCTTTACTTCTCCTACCGAACTGCTTGTGTTAGTGAATGGATGATCTGTTTCTTTTATTATGAACCAGTTTTACTATACCTATAACACACAGATCTGCCGGCTTACAAATTCGTAGACACTTAAAGTTCACACTCTTTTGATACAATGGGACTCTTCTGACAGCAGTACCGACTGTTAGGCGATTTCACGACAATAGTTTTAATAATTAATAATAATAGTTCAAAATCCTAAACTTATTTTGTTTAATATTAGTAATGCCTAAATTTCTTTTAAAAAGATCAACAATAATAATTTTTCTAGATCTTAAAGTAATTTAAACATTATTCATAGATCAATCACTTTTCTTAATTAAATGTGCTTTCAGAATATCCTATTCAATCTTATTTGAGTTTAGAATACAAATTAGATCTACATATAAATATTAATAGCATATTAAAATAATTATTAATAATGAGTTATGTAAATAAATAGTATAGTAGTATAATCGAATAAATAAAGTAAATAAATTAAAAATAGAATATAGGTATAATATAAGAAATATTAATATTGAAAGATATAGCTTTTTATTAAACTGGCTCTTTTATTTTTGACCCTGACGTCAGTCGGAGACAAAAAGTTAGTGCTTCACCCGCATATTAATTGGAAACAATATAAATCCAAATCCTATAAAATAATTATTAATAATGAATTTATGTGAATAAATAGCAATAGAAATAAATTGCGTTACATTGTTAATATATAAATATATAATTATAAATATTATAGGTGTGAATGCAAAGCAAACAAATTAATTCAAAATAATTAAGCAAACAAGCCCCTAAAATCAAAATTAATTAAACATTTATTCAATATAAATTATTAATTTTTTACATGATGAAATCTATCTACAAAATTGGATAGATTTTTAACATAGAATACAAAATCTATTTAAATTTATTTTTAAATAAAAAAAGTTGAAAATTAAGGAAATTGTAAATTACTTTCAATTTTCATATCTTCATTGCCAGACATAATTGTAAATATACCGAAACACAGATGTGGGCAACAAGCAGCCTAACATGGCTAACTATATGCTAACTATATATAAAGAAATTGAAACAAAGATTCTATATATATTGATTATTTTTAAAGTAAAACTAAATTTTTACAAATTTTAACATATTACTTTCATTAAAAATTTAATCCAACTATGATATTTGGTCTCTATGGTCAACTAATTAAAAGGTTTCCCATTTCTGTCCTTAACTTATCTCCTAAAAATAAGTAATCTGATAGTGTAAATTTTTTTAAATATATAGAAAAAATAATTTAAAAATAGAATATATAGTATAATAAATATTGATATTAAAAGATTATGGCTTCTTGTTAAACTGGTTTTGTTATTTTCGACATTGCCGTAAATCAGAAAAAATTTAATTATTGGGAACAATATCAATACATTAATTGGAAACCATATAAATACAACATCAAACAAAAAATAATAACTTATGATTTAACTAATTAAACAAACTTAAAGTTAACAAACCAAAATAACTGATCTTCCTTCTGAAGCCGAGTGACCATGGATGGTATTAGCCATCCTAATTAGCTAAATCGCGGTATGAAAAATATTAAGAATAATAGGTCGTACCGACAATCCCTAAGGATTCACTTTGTCCTATAGGCACATTGTGCTATAAAAATAATAATCAACTATAATAAACTAAACTAAATGTATAAACTATAATATAATTTTAATAGAAATGCGATTGATATAATTTTTCTGTCATTTTTATGACATATTTTCACATAAAAATAATATCATAAAAAAACGATTGCAAAAACAATCTATCGCATAAATAATAATATAACTACATATGAGAATCCATACATATGAAACACATATCTCTACTTGCCATGGATTGGTTAAACAACAATTATTGCAATAAACTATGAAGATATGTGTATTCCATTTTGATGAACTCAAAGATATCAAGTAGAGATGTAGTCAGGATTTCGACTTTGTGGAATAAGAGAACTAAAATCAATGCAGTCATATCAGCATGATCGAATTGGAAGGGATTTGAGTAGCTGAATACCCCTCTGAATTGATCAGACAAGCTATATGTACACATATACATCGATAGAAAAACACCGTTATCAATTGAACAAATTGAATATATATTACAGTGTGAAGGACTGATGCATCAACTCTGTTTTTAATATAGTTAAAGCACAGTGATGGAGTTTATATTTCTGGAAGGAGATATTTATTTTTTACAATTTCAGTTTTTCCATCAATCACAACAGTTAGTGTTGAGTGATCATTTCATATCATAAAAAAGAGTAACAACTCTATCAGAAAACCTAATTAGCTCTAATAAACTAAGTTACCTAGCTAAATTTTGGATTCAATAAGACATTGCAGTTGATCTAGAAGAAAATATCCACTATAGAGCAAAAATCTAGAAGAAGTCTTCAAAAATTATTTGCTTTTAAAACCTGTAAGCCCCTCTAAATTAATTTTTGGCCACAGGCCTGTCGTCAAATACAAATTGGCAACTCAATTCAATTTGGTCTATAGCCATCAAAGTGGTATTTTGTTTAAAAAAATAACCAATTTTAATTTAGATTAGTTTTTATGTTTCTAACTGGCAGTTTTTTGCTTTTATCTAATTATTTCTTTAGTTTGTAATACAGGTTTGTAATACAAATTCTTCTGCCGCCATCTTCCCAATTCTTTCCAAAACTAACATTAAGTATTTGTTAAAATTTTGTTTAAATTAAATAAAACATATTTTTCATATATTTAATTTCATTATTGTAAATATTACTTTTCGTAATTTAACTACAATAACTACATAGTTTTTTTTTGGTATCTACTAATTTTAGGACCATCCCAAGGGTCAGAGTGGGGTTGTGGCACATAAAAGTAAACTTTTCAAACGTGAAATTTTGGCATACAAAGAAATATTACCACGCATAGAAGAGATGCTCGCCTCAATTGGTGATAACACGAAAATTGCCCCTGCTTGTTACTACACCACTGAAACTCCAGAACCATTCATTATACTAGAAGACATGTCCGTGACTGGTTTTGAGAATTTTGAAAAGTGTCGTTTATTAAATTTAGATTATGTACTACCAACGATCGAAAAATTAGCAAAATTACATGCCTGCTCCGCTGTACTAGCAGCACAAAGGCCTAACATTATGGAATTCTTTGAAGAAGCAGCAATATCACGTAATCCTGATCGTAAGGACTTTCTCGTATTTTTTCCAGTTAATATACGTTGCGTTGCTGAAGAGCTGACGCACTGGAAAGGCTATGAGGAAATAACAGAAAAAATGTACAAATTATCTGAAAATGTTTTACAAAAAGCTGTAGAAATGTTTGAATCACACGAAGAGGGTTTTCGAGTTTTCAATTTAGCAGACATATGGGTTGATAATTTGATGTTTCACATAAACAATGAAACAAAAGAACCAGATGATGTCGTTATGGTAAGCTAATTATAATCGTAATAATTAATTTCAGGAATGATGCATAATAACTAATAATCAAATTAAAGATTTCTATGTGGCTATATACCTACCTACATATTCTATTATCTCCATTCTTTTAATACCGATTCTTTATCTTGTGTTCTATATCTTACAGTTGGATTATCAACTTTCATACTATGGCTCACCAGCTACAGACCTCAACTATTTTCTTTTTGGTTCCGTTAATGAAAATGTACGTAAGGTACATTTTAAATTTATTATCAGAGAATATCACCGCATTTTAAAAGAAACACTTGAAAAATTGAACTATACCGAACATATACCAACTCTAAAAGAAATCAATATAGAATTAATTAAAAATAGCTTACAAGGTATGGTTAAAATAGATATATATTTACAGTTTTAAAATAATATGAATTTACATTTATTTATTTATTATATTTTCAATTTTTTAGCCGTTATTGCTGCCACTTGTCTGACACCTATTATTTTGATGGATGCAGGTGCCATAACCAATTTGGAAAACTTATTTACACGATCGGAAGAGGGGGATCAGATCCGTCGTCAAAATGTGGAAAACCCGAAATATCGTGCCTTTCTGCAACGTACAGTTAAAGAATTTGAGTTGAATGGTTTTCTTGATCTATGAAGCACAACAATATATTTTTTTTAAAAACTACTTCCAAGCCAAATGAGTAATGTAAAATTTTCTAACTTGTAATTTCTTCAATTACATTCTACTACAAAGATTAGTTTTATTTCTATAATCTGACAGTTGAGGATCATATTCCGGTAATTAAGGACCACAAAACGTGATATGTATAACATACATAACGTGATATATATACAGAATTAAAAACAAATTTCTTGAAGTTTTAAAATTAAAACAAATTTAAAATAAATATCAAAATATAAATAATGTATGTACATATATATATTTAATAAATCAATAAAACACTATTCTATCTTAAGAAGAATTAAAGAAATAAAATTGTTTTTAACAAAATGTAGTTTTCGAATTTTCTTATATGATATTCTTATCTACAGTTATATGCCTAATAGAATTATCTAAAATGTTACTTAACAAATTATTAAGTGTAATTTTCGTGCTATTTTATTAAATAAATCCCTACCATTGATACTTGTCAATATAGTTCTCTAAACAATACTACATACTATATACTACTGTGTATTTGTTTTTAAATTTTTCTTTTAATTACATTCAAAGTCTCTGAGAAGAGAGATCTTGTCTCACTACTGATCAGGCTCCAACAAGCCCCTACGATCATATACTGGTAGAAACTTTTTAACAATTCTTTCACTGAATTCAGTATCATAGCAGCTGTCCTTAAATTTTACAGCGCGTTCATCTTCCAACATGAGAGCATTGAAATCAGCATCATGAGTATCCTCATTCCTTTGTACAGCCTGTAAAATACAGGATGCGCAAAATGCTAAAAAAAAAATGAAAATTATTTAATAGTTACAAACCATAAAAAATGTTTAAATTTAAATAAAATATATTTTCATATATTTAAAATATAATATAATATATTATAAAATTTAATAAAATATGTTATAATATAATAATATATGTCATGTTTGTATATCTAGAGTATAAGGACTAATGAAAACCCGACCTATTGGTAAGGTCGAATAAAATTTAAAACGTTTTTATATAGAAAACTTTTTTAATTTACACAAAATAAAATTGATGCCCCAGCTGAGTAAGCATAAATAATTAATTATCTTATTTTTTATAATTAATTAAAGCATATACAGTCATACTCACCATAAAAAGCTTTTTCTTCTAACTCCATATGGAAGCTGTGTAAACTTGGTATCTTAGCTTTGTAACGCAACTTTTTTAATGTATCCGCCAGAATTTCATAGTAATATTGTATCAGTTCATCTTCCACAGCTAATTGTAACTCTTCGTTCAATGATGTATTAAAGAAATAAAATAAATCAATTGCTGGTGAACCCCAAGCTGAGTATTGAAAATCAATTATAACTGCATCTAAAGGATTGCCACTTTCCTTATCATATTTTACCATCACATTATTGGTCCAGATATCACCATGTGCCAAGACATTCAGCCTACCTTCAAGTGGATCAAATACGCGTTTCGCTAATTCCATATACATTGGCCTCAGTTTTTCTATCTTTTGTGCATAATGCTCGTAGCCCGGCCATTGACGAAGACGTCTACCCATCGCCTCTAACAATCCCACAAAGCAAGGTGCATAATTGTCTGTATGACGATTATACATGCCGCGGTCGTAATGTTCTAAAGATCTAGGTTCACGTTCATTCAACACAGCACTGGCAGCATGCATTTTAGCCAATTTTTTTAGCACCATTTTTGATAAATTCTTATCCAAACCTTGCAAACGATCTGGATTGGTAAAGCCACGCATAGTGAGATCCTCAAAAATAAGTGCTGATTTCCTATAATCCACATTCATTGTTGCAGCAAATATTTGCTCATTATCGCCAATTTCACGTAGCAACGTGTTCAGTTTGGGTAGCACACTTTCATAGATGGACATCTCACAGTTGAAGATATCATAGGGTTCCATTATTTGTCGTGCCAATTCATCGCCCTCGAAACTTGTTTTCACGATATAATGACCAACTTGATGTTGGCCGGTCCCAGTGACATATTCGGCATTAATGCGCGTTAGAACGCCACCATAATTCTCACCACGTCCTAATGCTGGTGTTATATTGATATTGTTTACTTTAAGTGTGTGATCATTATAATATATACGTAAGCTTTTTTGTATATATTTTGTAGAAAGCCAAACTGGCGTATCCAATAAACTACTGCTCGTCGAAGAAGTCGACTCTCCGCGATTAAGACTGCGTATTTTCGATAGCTCCTCGGCCGTAGTCACGAAATGTGGTGCGGACATTTTGAAAGTGTGAAGCTTGTTTTATTAACTAGTTTTCTAGTTTCAAAATTAACTATTTTATAATTTATTCAGTAATTTCTCTATTTATATATGCGATTTTAAAAAAATCTCAAGTCAAACCTCTTTCGCGAAACGAAAAGTCATGCAACTACACGTGTTGGAAGCAGCTCGAAAACAAATTTCAGTCCGACTTTCGTTCGCGCTTTTATACTTCATCCCATCGCAATGCGTTGTTTGGATTTATCTAAAAATTTATGACATTGCAAAACAAGTTCTCATATTCATTTTAAATAAATTTAAAATGTTATATAGTTAATTATTTTCATTTTTCAAATCGAGAAATATTGTAAGAAATTGCGTTACAAGTGCTTAAGTCTATTAAAATTTATTTTGCTACTTTTTCTAAACACGTTTTCTAACTATTTACGAAGAAGAAAGCGGAAAGATTAATTATACGAGCTTCCACGAATTCTCAAAGTTCTTTCTGTAATAAAAATTATTAAAGTTTTATTTTAATTTGTTACTAATTAAGCATGTTTTGTATATTTTGTCGGTTATTGTTAACCAATAGAAACTAATGGGTAACGTTAACTATTATTATTCCAACTGACTTGAGTCATAGCCAAGGGTGGGACTTGAGTGGTTAAAGCCCCCTCCAAATTGAAACATTGAGCTGTACATGCACAAAAGCAATGTAGATAAATAATCATTGTCTGCAATTAAAGCCGAGTATGTATTTCGATGTGGAAGCATATCAACGAACGAGGCTCATATTGAGATTTTAAAATTAGTGGAACTTATTTTAGATTTTGACCCTACTGCCAATCAGAACAAATGGCTAGAATTTACAACAGATTGAGTGGGTTTACTACAATTTCAATACGTTAAAATGCTGCTATTGAACCAGATGAACTGATTGACCAGATGAACTGATTCTTTCGATAAAAGAAAAATAATCTAAACTACTTAAATTTTTAATTTGTATACCACTCTTGAGTATATTTCTAGGAAATGACCCATAATTGACTTAATCCCCTTTCAAGTATCAATCTTTCTTCTCTAATATAATATTATAAAATAATGATGTGGAATATATACCGTTTACATCATAATGAAAATAAGAAAAAAAGTGTGAGATAGAAACTGAGAAGGAAAGAGAGAAAAAACGGATGGAGTAAGAAAACATTTTTAGATGTATAGGCATAACTTACTAACCAAGATCAACCCCAACAAGTTTTCAGTATAAAATTATTCTTTCATATGTTTATCATTATTTCTATTCTCATTATTTGCTTTTATTTACTGCTTAATAGGGTTTGAAAGTTTTCTAACAGAAGTAATTATGAGAACTTTTCTAATATCACGAAAATAGGACTCATTAGTTTTAATAGCAGATATATTTTCTAAAAGGGTTGGGAACTAGTCACCGCGTCACTGCATCCTCGAGGATTATTGTGATAGCAGATATAACTTCAGTACATAGGTCAGGTTAACTAGAATTATTTCGAATTAAAACACTAAGCAAAAACTTTCGTTCCTTAATAACACCAATATGATATTAATAGAATTGAACTACAATTCGCAATTATTGCTACATTATAAGAACATTATAGTACCCTCGAAATATTGTCGAAATATTGATGTAAATAAAAAAATTTCTTAAAAACTATAAAAACTATATAAATAAAAATATATAATCATATTTTCGAACTTCAGGCAAAGTACAAAATTAGTGTCAAATAAATTTCACATCCTTAGAAGTGCATTACTTCCTGCATTTATTCTTCGACTTCTTGGAAATTACTGAACCGTTCTTCATTAAAATTGTTGCTTATCCCTAGGAATAATTGTGAGTATAATACAACTCCCCAGCTCTGCCATCTCAAATAATTTTTCATAGATACAGCAAACTTTGCCATATTGAAAAACTATTTTTTCCTGTTCATTTAACCCATCTGATCAGAAATTCATTTAATCAAGCAATAAATATATACGTTTCACTCGGTAATGGTAGCGTTAGTCGATATCGTTTTTTTAATTTTAAAACTCATATTACACCACATTGTTTTGAAATATGTACATATGATGCGCTCAAAAAGTACCGGATTTTGTAAATAAAACACATAAATTTAAAATGTATTGCAAATTTATTTTATCTTCTTCAAAATATGCTCCTTCTGAAGCGATACACATATGCCAACGCTTAACCCAATCTTCCATACACTTTTCGTAGGCCCGTGAAGGTATGGCTTTTAGTTCCTTCAACGAATTCTCTTTTACCGATTCAATCGACTCAAAACGCTTACCACGAAGTGGCAATTTGAGTTTCGGGAACAGGAAAAAGTCGCACGGAGCGATGACAGTGGTGTCGTGGTGAAGAATCCAATTGTTGGCTTTCCACAAATCTGGCCTTTTCTTACGGATGGACTCACGCAAATGCCTCATAACACCGAGGTAATATTCTTTATTGATGGTATGACCCACTGGCAAAAATTCGTAATTCGTAACACCTCGGTAGTCGACAAAAACAGTGAGCATAACTTTAATTTTCGAGCGACTTTTGCGCGGTTTTTTGGGTTTTGGCTCGTTTTCGAAACGCCATTCGCTCGATTGTTGACTGGTTTCGACGCCATACTCATAAACCCATGTCTCATCACCTGTTATGATGCGTTTCATGAATATAGAGTCGTTTCCATGCTCAAAAATCATTTCTTCACACACGTTCTTTCGGTATTCTTTTTGCAAAAAATCAAGGTATTTCGGTACAAGTCCAGCTGCAACGCGTCTCATGTCCAATATATCATGTAGAATGTGGTGAACGGATCCATTTGAGATGTTTAAGTCATTATCAATATCCCTTTCAGTCATACGACGATCTTCCAGCACAATTTTTTTGATTTTTGCCACGTTTTCTTCGGTATTTGTTATTGATGGACAATATTCGATCACTTCATGAAAATTCCAAACAAACTCGTTGTTCAACTGAATTTTCCATAGTAAAAATCGCTAAATGCACTTGAGGTAACTTCACATTAACAGCTGCTGTAAACAAAAAAATTTTTGAAAAAGGTCTATTACTTAAGGAATAACTAACGAAATCCGGGTACTTTTTGGTATGTACAAATGATAGGAATACTAGATTAGTATCATTGTTTATTGAGAGCATATTCTCCAGAAAATCACTTATCACCTCAAAAGCAAACGACAACAAATAGCATAAATGTACCGAAATGGGTACAACTCAAGAAAGCTTATTTAAGTATTAAACTTTGAAGCACAGTATCGCCATTTTGTTCCATAATATTTCATATAAATCGTTCTTCAAAATAGCACTACCAATAACACACATCAATTCAACTAAGCAAATACTTTAGCAACTAATGCATGATTGGGTGCTTTGCAAATAACTTTTCGCAATTATTTTCTGTTCTAATGCCACATTTCTCTGAAAAAATAAAAATAAATAAAATAGATCCATTCTTACTGAAGAGCAGTTTGACAGGAAATTTCTTCCCTAAAAATCTGTTCCTTTTGTTAACCAAAGAAATCAAAGAGGAAGCGTGTCTCCGTCTAAGTTTTCCCAACTCTTACAATGAGTACTTAACGAAAGGCATAGTTTTTCTAACTAAGCCTCAATTAATAAGTTCCTTGGATCTGGTCTTATTGTTTCAAGGCCAGGTTGACTGAGATGTTTTACATGTTGTTAATGACCTTCACGTATTATTGGCTTATTACAGACATCGATTGCAGTTCAAAGTTTTTTCTCCCTGAACAGATAAACAATGTTTTGGATAAAATTTACATTTGGTTTTACTGTTTTTACTGTTTAAATTATACTTGAATATAGTAGTAGTATATGGTAGTAGTGCCTATCAAAATATGGCAGCTTTGAAGACAAATTTATTTTTCCATGGTGTGGTATATATCACCACACTTGGAAAAATTATTTCCACTGAAGCTTTTCAACTTATAATTCTCTCTTCTTCATCTTTTCAGGTTTAACAGTTCCTTTGCGATCTTATTTGAGTGCTGTAGTAAATTTTAATCTATAAGGAACTGAGATAAAATCCTCAAAACTGACTCTAACCAACATATACGAAGGAAACAAAATTCAAATTCAAATTGATCATTTTTAAAATTGGCTTTCTTCTCAATGTTGATCACACATCAAAACTATATATATTTTATATATTTATATATATATATTCATATATGATTATTAAATTTCTGATTCGTTATATTTTTTTTAACCCCTTTGCAAAAATTTTTCTGAATTCTCAACGCAATCTGAACTCTTTTTATAACCGCAGCTACCAATTTTCGATATTACATACTATTGATAAAAACAAATTTATATATAAAACTTTAAGCTTTCTTAATTAGATATATATTCACCTTCCAGTTGAATGTAATTAAAATAACTTTATTACTTAATAAACCTAGTGTAGACAAACGGGTACGGAAATGTCACGTACGCAGAAAAGTTTGAGAAGCTATTAGCTAATAACCGATCTGAATAGATAAATTTTGTTATGGCCCTATGCTCTTCCTAGGAGTTGAAAGACTTTATATATGCTTAATAAATCCGCCTCACAAATGCATTAAAATATATAAAAGTTAAAGACAATTTAAGCACTAAAATAAACATAAGATAAGTTATGAAAAAGTGCCAGGTGGCTGCACTAAATAAATCAAAGAAATAGATAAATACACATTTTAAAGTTAAAATATTGCTTATATATATTAAACAATTAAATTATAAATTTAACAAATTATCAAATAATTTATATTTAAATAAATAAATAAATAAACTGAAAATTGGGTGAAGTCTACTTATTGTAAAATATGGACCTGGAAGTCTAAAATAGATAACTACGAGTATAATTCAATTTCTTTAAGTAATTCATATAGTAATAGTAATGGTTATATGAGTAATAGTATAGCACAACATGGCAATGCAAAGCAGTTTAATCTTGGATTAATATATAGGGCTTAATGACCAACTATAGCGTAAAGTCACAGGTCTTAAAAAATATTTAACCGCAACTTATTTTCTTAATGCTTTTTAACATTTCCAATTAATCGTTGAAGTGCAAAAACCTATTACTTTTGATGGTTAATTATTAAAAATGATATACTTGATCGAAGCTCAAACTATTGTTTATTAAATTAATATTTATTATTATTAAAACTTGATTGAAGCGTTTGCTATATTACAAAGGGAAGCACTTTTAGCTAATTGCATAGATCTGTAAAGAATTAATTATAGCTCAGAAAAATTAAGAGCCCTTGATACGAGTATAATTTGAATACTTAAAATTGAAATGTAATTAAAATAATTTATGTCAGTATTTCCTTTAAATATAATTTTTAAAAAAATTTTATACAAAAGTCATTCAAATGATTTTAAATAATAAGAAGAAGCCCTTAAATATTTTTTTTTATATTTTTAATAAATTATTTAAAAGTACTTAAATAATATTCCAGTTAGATATTCCACATATAAATGACAACGTAGTTATAAGATGGAAATATTGTATAAATTATTTTTAAGAATCATATCTCTAGTTATTTTGTTTTATATTTTATAAATAAATGCACTTTGAGACAATACCATAGGTATGATAGATAAAGGCAGATATACTTACCAGTAAAAACTGAACGTAATAGACCTTAGTAAGATGTATACCTGAGATGAGGCGTAATTAGTTTTAAATCAGTATTTCCCAATCTTTTTCATAGTATGCTTGATACAAGATTTTGATCAATTCTACAGTTTTAGTAGAAGAAATGAAAAAAGCGTTCCTTCTTATCTACAATTCATAACAAGACATGTAGTTATGCGAACGGAAGCCATTTTAGCTTTAACTCAATTACGATATCCGAGAATCGAAGTCTACTTCGGCTAATCCTTCACTTTAGGGGGGCCACTTGTTGGACGGTGGGCTGTTTCCACGTTCCACAATATAATATAAAATATACAATTCATAATTCTAGATGAATTTCAGCACACTTTAGTATTTCAACTAAAATAAAGGTTCAACACTTTATGTTTGATGTTGAATTATTAGAGAATATTATGCTTAAAACCAATAACATTATGAATTATCCCGGAATTGTCTTTAATTAAAAGAAATTAATTCCACTTTGTATTGAGAACTTTTAAATTTTCTTCAGTAGTATGTATTGAGAATTGGTTGTGTCTTTAATTCCCTGTACTCTTACATTTAATTCTTCATCGGTACTGCTAGTGTAGTTGTTGTTTTTGCTGTTGTTGAGTACGGAATATATACTTGCATGCGTAATTATGAATGCCAGTAAATATAAATTTCTCTGAGCAATAAATTAATTTTTTTTAATGTAATTTTATTAATTGAAAATTCTAAAATAATTGTAAACAAGACATGATTGTAATGCCAAATTTTAAGCTTCAAGCAAGCTTGAGTTATTTGATTTTAAGTCGAATCAATGTTCAATGCATTACTTAAATTAATTAATTTAATTAAAAGAAGAGGAGAATGTTTTGATGATATTCTGCTTCTTTGAAATACTCTACCATATGTAGAGAGAGTATAGGTATGTTCACATACTAGTTTATATTTATTTGTCGAACATGACTATGCATATTAGTTTTATTTAAATTTTAGTTGGTTAAGCAAGTATTGTATTAAATGAAAAAAAAAAAGAAATAGGAAACATGAACCGCAAAAGTAAATACCATAATTACACATTACCTGGAATGATACATGACTAGAAAGAAATAGGACTTAGAACAAGTAAAGTTGTTTACAACAACCAGGAAAGTGTTTCTGGTAATTTATCTTTATCTTCATAATATTTTCTTGGAAAAAAGAAACAAATAACTTTTTACCAGTTATTTATTTATTTCTATTAGGAATGCTGTACCAGAATCTCATGAAGCTCTATTGTGTCACAACACCGAATCTATTAACAATGTACATATATACAAATTGTTTTTATAGTATGCACCACTTTAAGAATTCATTATTTTATTCAATCTATAAAATTGTAATGTGTAACCTATTTTTAATAAGAGAAGTCGGAATTTATGTAAATTCCATTGAAGATTTCTAGTTCCAACGTTGTGAATTCTATGAAGTCCACACCTAATCAATAGCGAATATGATTTGTGATGACAGTTTAACATTTAAGTATATGCGCCGTATTTCCACATATATTCAAATATCAATAAAACATTTAAAATATGTAAATATGTAAATGGCTTGTAAACAATTTACGACAATTAATTAAGTAATTATTGTTACAATATGTAAAGTCAACCTGCACGTACATACCTACGTATGTAAAACGAGCGTGTTACTTGTTAGCGGTAGAACAATAAATATTGTTAAATTGTAAAGTTGGAATTTCTCAATGTTTATGGATCTTTTTAAAATGTCAATCAATTAAACAGCAATTCATCAGAAAAAAAATTTTAAAAAATTTAAAAGCAATAAATGCTTATAAGCAATAAATACGTTTATTTATTCTATATTCATTACAAGCAAATTGTGATATTAAGATTTTAATGATAAATACAATAATTATTCCAACTGTGGATAAGTAAGATTAATGTGTCGCAATAAAAAAATATGCATAACTTTTTAACAATAATAAAAAAAACCTACAAAAAAATCTATTTAAAATTAAAATATTCATATTTCTTACAATTGAAAAAGTATAGAGCATAATTGTTAAACACTATAAATTGCATAAAGTGGTTTTTCGAACGGTAGTGAACTACAACAACAAAAATTCATTTTATATTATTTTTAATTTATTGAATTTTTTTCTGACCATACAGCTGTTTCGAGTATTGCCAAATACCCATCATCAGTGGTCTTAGATATAATTATTGTATTTAATTATTCGTAAATAATTTTTTGAACTCGTGCCCTGCCAAATTTGAAGCTCAGAGTCAGCGCACCTTAACCAACCAACTGACTTTTATGTTTGCACATTTTTCTGGAGTTTTGTTAATTTGCTGTGAAAGTTTTATTAACAAATTCACTACTGTGCTTATACCATAAACCAACGGTAAAATAATTGAATTAATTAATCATATTTTAATTTTTAATTATTAAATTTCATAACTATTCTGTTTGTAGAGGCATTAAATTACAATAAATTACTTTACAACTAGAAAGAACGCACAAAATCATACTGAAAAACCCAATTGTTTGTACTACTTGATGCAAAACGAATAATCGAATACGAATTCGTATTCGCCGTATAGTTGGAATATTAAACTTTAAGTAAATGAGAACAAGAAAAAAATGTTAGAACCGCTGTCTGAGTAATAAAGGTTATAGCGATACTTTCATCTACTATATGGATTTATAATGACTCATACCTGAATTCACAACAGGTGCAAACGCCTGTTGCCAATTAATTATATTTTGTATATCTGCCAAGTTTTAAACGACTACTGTAAAAATTTAGACTTGATATCAGATGTTTGATTCACTTTTGCAAGTAATTGAATTAGTGCACCTTAGTGATTTTTTATAAAATAGTAAAAATCGAATATTCAGTTCAGTAATAATTCCTCCATTTGAAAGGAATGAACAACGATGCAATCAAATTGCAAATGGACTCTGTTCTGGAAACGGCAATCGACAATAAAATATTGGAAAGCTGAATTTAAACGTGATCATAAGAGTGTTTTGGATGAAGAGCGTCCGGGTCGTCCAAAAGAGGTCACTACTAAAAAAAATATTGAAAAAAGCCTTGTATAAGATAGCAGAGATAACAAACTTAACATATGAACGTTTATCGAATATTTTACATAAATATTTAGGTATAAAAAAGCTTTCGGTAAGATGGGTGTCGTTTTTGCTCACAATTGACCAAAAACGATGACGACTTTGTCATTCAAAACATTCTTTGGAATTATCTATGCACAATCTAGCTGACTATGAGCATCAAGTGGTGACAATTGTTGAAACATAGATGCATTACTTCACATCTGAGGAAAAACAACAAACCAGAAATTGGGTAGAGCCCGAGGGTAAGGTTCCCAAACGTGCGATTGAGTGGGGAAATCAAGAAAAAACGACCACACGTCAATGAACACCATGTCAAAATGAAATAAATTATGGTACGAATTGCTTTCTCACCCATCATTTTATCCAGATTTAGCTCCCAATAACTGTTGCCTGTTTCGGAACTTGAAAAGACAGCTCCAGAGAAAGAAATTTGCGTGAAATGCTAAAGTGGAATGGAAAACTGAAGTATATTTTGGGGGATTTGACAAATTGTATTATTCAATAGATATCCAAATGTTGCAAGATCATTGTGTCGAGCTAAAAGGTATATTAAAGCATAATATATAATTTTCTAACACAAATGCGTTTTTATTACTTAAGCCGGGTATTCATCAATCCACTTAGTATATACTCACGTTTCTGTTCTCTTCTCCTGTTTTCTAGTATATAGTTTCATCATTATATGCCATAAAAATTACAGCTCATAATGTCATTTACATTTTTATTCCATTTCCTTCTATGATGCTCAAACTTACAAATACATATACTTGTATAATAAAAAAGATAGAAAGATAGATACTTAAGAGGTAAATCCAAGACTAATTTGTTTGTCCAATGAGTATGGAGGTTTGTTTTCAAATAAATTAATGGAAAATGAAATGCATATGTAGAAATGCAAGAATTTCATTTCAAATTAAAACTTCACCATCTAATGGACACATATTTACCCATTAAAACCATGATGATTTTAGTTTTTATATTCGGAATATATTCCCATTACAGTTTGTATTGCTTACAATTATAATAAACCTATTTGGAAACTTAATTACAGTTCTAAAAGTACGTCATTTTTTCATACTAAGATTGTTGGCACTCAATAAGAATGACTTGTATTTTTCTTAGGCGGCTTATAATAAATTGTTAAACCGTTTTTATCTACTACTAAACGATAGCGTCTACTACTAAATGCGTATTAAAAATAATGCTATTTCACAATGAAATTACGAGGGAATTTTGAAGAGTATTTTATTTTGATTTATTAAATTTTAAAAATACAAAATTGAATAAATAAATATAAATACATAGAAAATATATATATATAAAATAGAATAAACATTTATTTAAAGAATCTTAATTTATCATTTAAGAATTATGGAATAAACTAATTTTTTTTGCAATAAATTAAATAAAGCATTACATATGGATAAACTTGAAAGACCTCGTCATGATTTTTATTTAGCATGCTAAACTTTTGTTAAATGATCTACATTTTGTCCCTAATATTTATCATATATTGAAACAGCTCTCTAGTAAAATCCATTATCAAATTGGCGTGTCTGGGAAATTGAAATCGAGCTAAAAACGTCTACTGACTTCGGAGTCAAATTTATTTTCTTATTGGGCTATTTAAAAAAATATTCGATGGTTACTTTACAAAATGAACTTGAAAAATAGAAATTGTATCGAAAGTTCTATTTACGACATCATAAATAGCTAAACTTAAGTGAAAGCTTTCAAAGGTCTGACAGATTTTAGTAAGTCTTCTATTGATGTACTCAAAAAATTCAGACTTATCAGTTTTTACAGATTTGCATTATTATATATATCTTGTAAATTTGCTTGATATTATCCTCTGTGTTTCATACTAAGGAAGCAAACATTCTTATTAGATTTAATTGATATTCTTTCAATCCAACTTTTAACTAATTTTATAATGTACATGAATGTTATTTGTATAATGCAGTCAGTAACCTCAGTAACCTCCAAAGGTAAAGAATATACCACTTGAATTCTTAAGAAACTTCTCTATAACAATCAAGTTATGTACAAAAATTTCAAGAAGTTACTACTTATAAGATATTTGTGGATTAAGTAAGCACTTTTCTTATACAATAATAGAATACTTAAGAGAAAAGAAGTTTAATACTTCGGAAACCCATTGTTTACTATCTGTTCAAAAATGCGGTTGAAATATAATACCACAAATTAAAGTAATAAAAAGTATTTTCTGTCAAGAATCAAGAAAAATAAATAATTTTAGTTTTTTTCAATAGTTTGTTCTAATTCAAATGACAGTAAACTGTACGAAAGGAACAATCACAAAGCTAAAGAAATATTAATGTTACCTTTTTTGTCGATAGTAACGCGTCTTAAGACGAGCCCAGCACTTGCAGCCCAAGCAGATTATATATGGACTATAAACTAATAAAATAATTCGAATATTTTCTAAGACCCCTGATGATGAGTACTTAACAATACTCAAAACAGCGTTGTATGGTCAGTCAAATTTCAATATATTAGCTAAAATTTTTGTTGTTATCTTTTCATTTCTATTTGAACCCTTTTAAAAAAATATTATTGGATGGAAATAATATAAATAAATTAAAATAAATTTTGTCTTAACAAACTATCACAATGTAATAATAATTAATATACGTATGTATGTAAAAATATGGGGTGAACAACCCCAAGTAATGAGAACATTATATACTATATAACAAAGATGTAGATGTAATAAGCATTATCTAATAACGATTGAATTAGAGTCAAGTTAATTATTTTTCAATAATAAAAATTAGGAATCAAAACATATATTTGGATCTTCTATAATTAAAAAGTACATCAGAATCTTGTGACATTCAAATGACTTTCAATAAAAAACTTAACAAAATTAAAACTTTTAATAGATTTTAAAATAGCAAAGATAACGGCTATAAATTTTTTTAATAATATTTAATATAAACAAAAAAGCCCATATAACTTGAGGAATGTAAATTAATTAATAATTTTCAAAGGTGGTTTATGGTACGATCAGTTACAAACATTACACAACAGATTATTAACTTAATGTATATGTATATAGGAAAAAAACCTAATCTTACTTTAGTCGTAAACTTTTTGCTAATTAAATACATCGTAGGTGGAACACGAAAACTTAAAAAAAAATTATCTTTTAAAATAAAGAAACTACTGAGTGAAATATATGGCTCACAATAGTTCTAAGAAAATTAAAATTAAATCTAATATATTAAAATAAGTGAGTTGAATGGGTCATAACGAGTACACAACAAGCATGTTCACAACGGTAGTCTTAATACATTACCTCAGGATCTAATGCATTATATATCTATAATGCACTATATATCTATATATATAAGGCTCAGACAAATGAAAGGATTTGTTTGTATTGTAAAATCTTTGTTAATAAGACTTTAATAAATAAAAATATTTTAGATCCGTAGATGTACCAATATATGACCAATATATTTGGATAACCGCCTTTCTTGGATAACCAGAACCATGTAATATTATAATATTAGTAATAGTAGTACTTTTAGTACTACTTTTAGTACCACTTTAGAACTACTAGAACAAGTTATATTACAATAGTAAGAGACAGATGAAGAGGATAATAAATGTTTTGCTCTGGAAGCCAAAATCACACTTTCATCTTTAGTTTCTTTACGCAAAGTTAAATCAGATGCTTACAAACTATATCCCGTAATGGTAGACTTATCCATAGAAAGATTCGACTAAATTGTGATTTGACTAAAATTGAATAATTTCATTGACAGTGAGACTCTCGCTGATATTACCGATATAATATAACTTAATTTTTTCAAAGCTTTTTTTTAACAAAAGCTGTATGTGGTAAATTGGAAACAACATAAATGTAGTTAGAATATCTTACTTTCTTTGGAAAATAAATTCTGTACAATATATACAGTAATTAAATATAGCTAGTAATTGCAAGATAAGTCTCATTTGGGTTCCTGCAAATGCAAACGAAACGGGGCGCCTGTTCGATGGAATTTCTCGTTACAAATCTTATCCCTACCAGCCAGAAGTTGGGATAATATTTCTACAACAGATAATTAAGAGCTATATAGCTTATATATTCCAAATGTAGAATCTCTGACCTAATCTATAGCAGTAAATAGAAAGTATCTGAATTAATATCGGCGTTAATGGCACACTGAACTATAGAATGGGATGAAGGCAGACAGGACCTAACCTGCACAAAATCTTGTATAACATATTTACTAGTACTCGAAGACCAGACAACGGTATACCTCTTAAATCTCCGTTCAGATTTATTCAGATCTAAGCTTATGCTTTTAGGCACACTATTTGTTTATTTACTTAATTATATGTTTCCAACATTAATATTGACCAGTTAAATGCATTTATCAATGCCCCTAGTGGTAGGACGCGGAAGATGGGATCGAAAAGGCTTTTTATAACTCGATTCTTCTTCTACTTCACCTATGTAGAGCCAGCATATGTAGTGTCTATTTCCTATTTCATCTTACTAGCTTTTGTTACTGTCCTCGTAGTTTGTTGTTACCAAGTAGCCAGATTTTTTGTTAATTAAATGCTTTGTAAATATTGGTTTATTTAAGTAAATTTATTATTGTTTTTTTTCTTTTTTTTTTTTTTGTTTTAAATCAACTTGGTATTAACTGATTAGAGATATATAAATAAATAAAAAAGGGCTGATAAAGGCAGCTAAAGATAATATTTACATAAATTTTGTGAATTAAATATGGTACGGCATGGAAGTATTTTTTAGTTAGCAAATGATGCATTTGAGTCCGGCGTAGACTAGTTGTAGACGTTGCAAATACGACTTTCAGAGTTGGACCCCCTCTAAATTTATTTCTTAAATTTAATTTGTACGAGTGTATGAATGCAAATTCGTTGAGCAAGCTATAAACAAGGAAATAATTTATGGTTGAGCAATAAATTTCAATAAAGTGCAATAAAAGTAGATAAGATGCACTTTGGGGAACAAATCTCTAGGTTAGCTTAATGTGAATTGTTTTTATCTTTAATTCAATGCAATTGAAGTAATTGCTGTACAACTCACGAAGCATACATGACGCATTCATAAAAATTTTAATTTATTTATTTCCACACATAAAATTAAGTCTTAAACTTGACACTGAATATTTGAGTAGACATTTCACTAGACAAAGAAAATTTTCCCATATAAAAGCTGTTAAAACGCATTTAAATTATATTAGAAACTTAGAAATTTAACGAAAATATTTTTATAGAAAAATGTCTGTACCGGATTGGCTTACAGAGGCGTATATGACACAGGCTTTGCGTACTCACCATAAGGATGAAAACTTGAGAATAATAGAACTACAACTGCATATAGCCATGGGAAAAGGTGAAAATTTTGGCGGCATATTGACACGTGCAAAGGTTAAGTATCAACTGAGCCATGGGCAGAAAATACTCGAAAAGTCACTAATGATTAAAACTTCTTATGAAGATAATGAATTTGCTTTAAAGCTAATGCAACCCTACGATATCTTCAATCGTGAAATGTGCATCTATGAAAATGTATTGCCTAAGCTAACAAAGCTTTTACGTGGTATAAATGACAGCGACGATTTATTTGCTAATGCCCTACATGTAGATTATGTGCGCCAGGCCATTATTTTCGAGGATCTCAGCGCAAGAGGGTATATCATGGCGGACCGTGTTACAAGGCTTGACTTACCACACGTTGAGTTGGTGCTGCGCAAATTGGCTAAAATGCACGCCACATCTGCTGTGCTCAACGAACGGGAATCCGGTTCTTTAGAAACCTATGATCGTGGTTTCTTTAATCGGTACACTAATAATTACAGTCCATATTTTGTTGGTGGTTTAATAGCTTGCGGGGAACACGTCAGCAAGTGGCCTGAATATGCTAAATATGGTGAAAAACTGTTAGCTCTTGCTCCTCATTATATGGAAATTGGTAAATGTTGTTTTGCTCCAACTCCTTCGCATATTAACGTTTTAACTCATGGTGATGTTTGGACTACAAATATTATGTTTAAATATGATGTTGACACAAAAACTCCTATTGATGTGTTACTAATTGATTTCCAATATGCATTCTGGGGATCTCCCACTTTGGACTTACATCACTTCTTCAACACTTCACTAAAGGAGCCATTACGTTGTAATGAACAAGATTATTTATTTATGTTTTATCATAAAATCTTCATAGAAACTTTAAGAAAATTAAGTTACCAGCGACATGCTTTACCCAGTTTAAAACTATTCCGACAACAAGCTGAGGAAAAACGATTTTTTGGTAAGTTTATACTATATCCAGAGTAATAATAAATTAAAATGAAGAAGTTAGAGTTCTAAAGTTGGAATATAATTCCTATTGGAATAAAATTTTAAATACCATATATATAATGGACGGTTTATTGAGATATTATTTTCAAAATATTGTGATAACATAGAAACTAGATAAGATTACGTTAATCAGGCTGTAAATCACTTATAGATCTACTAGAAAAACTAAAACTCGTTTGAATATTCTGTAAGAAGCATTTTTACAAATTTAAAGAATACTTGAAACTCTATTCTTAAGACGGAGCCAGAAAGTATTTTTTAAAGATATTTTTAAGCGTGTTTTTAGCAGGGCTTCGAACCGAAAACCGAAAGTCCAAAATCGAAAAAGCTTATATTTTTGTCGGAGCGAAAACCAGAATCGAACCAATATATTTTTTTTGTTTTGAACCGAAACAAAAACCAAAGCCCTAGTTTTTAGTCCCCACCTTAGCGTACTGTAAAGCCAGACCCTGCGTTCTAGTAAACATATAAGGTGCTATCAGGACGAGAGTGGCCCAAGTAAGTGCTGATTAGGCAACAGTTTGAATGTCTTATTGTATTAGGTTAGTAAAGATTATGATACACAATAATTTATTGCCATCGTTTACTATATTATATATCTGTTTAACATAATTAATCCTAAGAAACTTTCTTCCCTTTTTGAAATATTTTTATGAATTTTTGATATTTTGAAAGTTTTTGAATTAATATTTTTACATATTTAATAGATATTATGAACAAATGTGTTACTCATAAATATCGTTTGAATATTATAAATTGCAGCTTTACACTCAACTTGTGTTGTTCAACCAGTTATGATCAATGAGGACACCAAGGATGCAGATTTCAATGCACTAATGGGTGAAGACGAACGAGCTGTAAACTTTAAGAAGAGACTCTATAATAATAAAATAGTGCAACAGAATCTCAAAAATTTACTACCCATATACGATCGCCGAGGTCTGTTAGAAATAAATCAGTGTAATTAGGAGAAAAAATATGCGATAAAAATGTTTTTATAATCTTTAAAGAAAAATAATTATTTTATATATACAACGCAATTGAAATTTAATTGATATGTATAATATATTATTATATTTGCTTATTTATATATATAAAACCCTATTCACATATAATAAATATTTATTTTTGTACGTAAATAAAACAATTTCTATAGGATATTCATAATTTGTGCTTATAGAAACCATATTAAATTTAAGAAAAAAGTGCTTTTCGTTACTACATATATATGTAATTGAATTAAAATTAAATCTTATAAAAAAAAACAAACTTTTAAAATCAAATTCGATCTGTACTCGAAATTAATCTAACAGTAGATTGTTTTTCAACTTAACTATACATCTGTGCAATGATTATTTTATTAGTGACGGAAAGGCAAACATTTTGATTCACATTTTTGTTATCATATTATATATATATATCTATATATATATTGTTTCAAAATATCTATCTATTAAATCACTTTTTAAGAAAGTTTCTGAAGTTTATTTCTTTTTAGTAGTTCAGCATTAGCCAACATTCTGTGGAAACCTCAATTATTTGCAATCTTCTCGATCAGAAATACTGTAGAATTATAAAAATGATAAAAAGGTACTAAGCCCATTTTAATATTTTGCTCCGAGTTCTTGTTGTGTAATTAAAATTTATTTACTATCCTTGCTAGTAATCAGTACCAGCCATTGAAAAGTTTAACATGTACTATAAGGTATGTATGTTGATCCTTTTTTTCGAGTCAGTACAACTAGGCACTCTTACTCTTTAATAGCTGGGGGTACTACAGGGTCCCACCCATCTCATTGACTAATTTATGTATTCCTTATAAGCTTCATGATTATTCAGTGATTGATCTAAGATCTGCGTACCTCCCCGTGCGAAGAGTGATTACTCTAAGATTAGATAGTGGTAAGTAGGATAGCCTGTCAATTTTCGCATATAACTTCAGGCCTCTGTCCCTTATATATTTTTTGATCGGGTCTATTCTAAGGTCTCTTAGCATGTCGTTTGTGCGGATGTACCAAGGCACTTTAAAGAGCCTTCGGAGGGTCTGACTTTGAGCGACTTGTAGCTTTTGTATAGTAGAGTCGGCAGCTTTGCTATAGGCGACACACCCATAAAGTAATGCTGGTTTAATTATCTGGCTATAGATCAGTTTTCTGTTTTTTAAGCTAAGGTTGTTGTGTTTGAAAAGTGGTTGTAAGCAGTGCACTGATTTTGCGCAACTACTTCTTTTGATTTGTATATGCTTATGCCAAGTGAATCGCTTATCAAACGTGATACATAAGTATTTAATGCTATCCTCCCAATTAACCACGATGTCACCAACTCTTACTCTCGGTGGATGTTGCCTCTGTTTACGTGTAATAAACAGGGCTTTAGTTTTCTCATTGTTAATTTTTATTTTCCATTTATGGAAGAACCCCAGTATGAGATTAATATGCTCCTGCAGCGTGTTGGTCACATTTCTGGCAAGTTTATCAGAATATAACAAGCATGTGTCATCTGCGTATAAAGATAATACCGAAGGACTTAGCATTGGGATGTCAGACGTGTAGATGTTGCACAACAAGGGGGAGAGCGGGGATCCTTGAGGAACACCCCCTTCTATTCTTCGTACTGATGAGGTGGTACTGTTGATTCTTACACGGAACATTCTTTCGCGAAGGAAGCTGCCAAGGATTTTGATCAACCCGACTGGGATACCAAAACGAGACATTTTCACTATAAGGCCGTCGTGCCACACCTTGTCAAATGCCTTGGCGATGTCAAAAGTAATCATACCCGTTGATTTCCTTCTGCTCAGAGCAGACTGTATCATTGCTCATCGGGGAGAATATTCAGCGAGTTCACCGAAGTTTTAAGTCTATCTAGGATCACTCTTTCAGCTAACTTACCCAGAGCTAATCGGGCGCCAGTTCTGCGGGTATTTCGGGTCCTTGCCGGGGTTTAGGTAAAAGATATTACCGCCTTTCCTATTGGATATAAAAATCTTGTATTAAAACAAACATTTTTATAAGAATCTACTCAAATAATTAAGGATAAAAGCTATTGTACAATTTAGAAAAGTCGAAAACTGTAATGACCCTTAATTTAATAGCAGTTTCCACTATGTTGAAGTGCCTATTGGGTACGTCTAGATATAGAACTCCTATTTAAATATTTTTACTAATCATGGATCATTATTCGAAATAATGATGGCCAATAACATATACTACGCCGATATTTCGGTCTATATACAAAAAAATTACATTAAATACCCTCATCTCTCCACACTATCATTACATCACCCACCATGAATAGATACAAAAAAGTGAGCTTTACTTTTGTCGGAACTAAATATTTATTATATCAAATTTCAATTATTTGATTACTTGACAGTAAAATCTGTTTGTAATGATTTGAAATTAGCTTAAATTTTTTAAGTTTCATTAATATTTTTTTTTTTGCTTTTTGAATCCATAAATGGTATTAATAAATATATAGAACCCAATTTTATGGTAGAAGGCTGGCATGATAAGTAGAATACTAAAATTATCCCTCACACAAGGAGCTATCCATGAAGAAACCATCAACACATTAAAAAAATAGCGAACATTAACGGATACTCCCAGAACACTATCGACAGAATCATAAAGAAGAAATACAGGCAATATCATTGCAGAAACATAACGACATTAACAGCAGAAAAACCAAAACAAAGAAAAGTCGCTGTAGTGTACAACAACATCATCTCCAAAGGTCTTACGAAAAATCAATTTAAAAATATTCAATATCAACTTAGTTTACTCCAGTAAGCAATATCAACTCGAAAATCTACTACTATCCACAAAAGGTCCTTAGAAAAAGGAGAAGTATAAAAGATCAACTGCAGTTCCCGCAACAAATTATACATCGGACAAACAAAAAGACCCTTATCAGTAAGACTTAAAGAACACCTTAAATAAGCAAGAGAATCAACGAAAAACCCCTTATATAAAATCAGATTTCACCAGACATATAACAGAAAATCACCACATCGACAAAAATAACATCCAAATAATCAAAAACATAAGCTATAGCTGGAAATTAGAAACGGCAGAGAGCATCGAAATACACAAACATCAGGTCACACCTTTACTCAACGGCAATAAATGCAACGTGTCATCATGGCTTTTTAAATACATTCCAAAAACAAGCCCAAGCCCAACCGACGTAGCAGTTCACCGAACTAACTACGCATAATCGAGCCTGAAAAACAAAAGAACAAAATCCAGACCCATCGCGTCACCATTTTCACCTATCACTCTCAAGGACAAAAACTACAATAACTCTACTAATTAAAAATAAATATAAGATCTGTAATAAGTATAAATAGTTTATAATTTGCTTAGATGTTTTTAATATTAAGAATTCTTCTGATCAAGGCTCGAAATAAAGTAAGCACAGCTCAAACGTAATTATTATTATTTAAAATAATATGACCATCAAAAAAGGTGAGGAGGAGGTCTATTAAATTAAGTAAATAAATTAATATTAACAAATTTCTGTATCATCTGAAATGCTTACGTTTCCGTAGGCATTACGTTAATGAATACGTAATTGATTACAGAGTTTCCCACAAAAACAAAATCTCATCAGCTGATTTTTGTTTACGTTGCATCAGCTTTAAGTTAAGCCTTAATTTAGACTTGAAAATAAAAAAACTTTAGTATTGAAAGATAAATACTTGGTCTCTGATTTGGCATCTCGTTTGAGACTAAACAAATAATCTATTTTTTAACTACTTTCAGGTCTCTTGGTCTTACTTGGTCTCTGATTTGGCATCTCGTTTGAGACTAAACAAATAATCTATTTTTTAACTACTTTCAGGTCTCTTAGTCTTACTTGGTCTCTGATTTGGCATCTCGTTTGAGACTAAACAAATAATCTATTTTTTAACTACTTTCAGGTCTCTTGGTCTTACTTGGTCTGAGATTTGGCATCTCGTTTGAGACTAAACAAATAAGCTATTTTTTAACTACTTTCAGGTCTCTTGGTCTTGCTTTGTCTCTGATTTGGCATATCGTTTGAGACTAAACAAATAATCTATTTTTTAACTACTTTCAGGTCTCTTGGTCTTACTTGGTCTCTGATTTGGCATCTCGTTTGAGACTAAACAAATAATACTTTCAGTTTAATAAATAATAACAGAAATAATATTTTTTTACCGATGAGAGAAAAAAATCAAGCTCCCCCAGAAAAGTAAATATTTTAAAAGTAAAACCTGTGATTAACAACAATTAAAGCAAAATAAAATTACTAGACATTTGGCTCTATGAAATGAGATAAGTAATCTCAAAACTAATATTGCATTGGTGATAAGTCTGCAGTAAAAGTCTGCTTAAATATAACAAATAATACAATTAAAAATAAAACAGTATCATTATAATTTCCAAAATATAAAGATTCGCTAAACGGATTCTTTTGTATCTTCTAAGCAAAGCCAAAAACCGTGTATTCAAATGACGTCAATATGGAAGATTGCAAGTTAATACCAACTTGGTTGACCAATGCCTACTTCCAGAATGTGTTGCGAAATTACAAAAAAGATACATCTTTGACTGTCACAAAAATGGAATCAAGTGTAGCAACAGGGAAAGGGGAAAATTTCATAAGTGTGATTATACGTGTTATTGTGGAGTATAAATCAAATAATAAAGCCTCAAAAAGCGAACCCTTTATTGTGAAATCCAAGTTAGAACACGATGTCGCCGTAACACTAATATTGGAACCATATCAAGCTGAAGCAACGGAAATGCTGATGTATGATAAAATATTGCCAATACTTAATGAATTAATAAAATTGATTGATGAGCAAGAGAAACTTTTTCCAACAGCCATTTTCGTGGACTATGAACATAGGGCCATAATATTCGAAGACCTCGCAGAATTGGGTTATACTTCAGCAGCACGTTTGAATGGCATTGATGAGGAAGTAGCGAAATTGTGTCTGGAGAATATGGCTAAGATACATGCTACTGGTTTGGTATTCAATACCATGCATCCGGGTCTTTTACAACAGTTGCATCATGGTGTTTTTAATCGCCACACTAGAGGATTTGCAGCATATTTCGAAACTATTATGGAAGTTTGTGCAAACTTTGCTGGAGATTGTGTTGATTTAGGAATTTATTATAAGGAAAAACTATTAAAATTAAAAGATAATATGATGGAGTGTGGAGCTAGAGTTTTTGATGTGAAACCAGACTTCTTTAATACACTATGTCATGGTGATTTCTGGGCTAATAATTTAATGGTTACCTATACAGAAGAAGCAAATATATCAAAAATAAAAAATGTTTTGGCTTTGGATTTTCAATTTAGTGTTTGGGGTAGTCCAGCAGTGGATTTACATTTATTTTTTAACACATCATTGAGACATGAATTACGTCTTCATAAACAGAAAATATTAGTCGAATATTACTATGGGATTTTGACAAGAACTCTGCAAAAATTAAACTACACAGGCGATGTGCCAACACTAAAAGATTTATGGGTGCAGTTAGAGGCTAAACGTTTTTATGGTAATTAGTTCAATATATTTTTCAATGATTATTTTATTTAATGTCTTTGATTATATACTATATCTAATAATTAACGAATTTAATTTTTTTTTTGTGTTATAGCGGTTACTGCGTCACTTATAGTACAACCAGTATTACTAAATGAGAATAATGAAGACGCCGATTTTAATGCTTTAGTATCTGATGATGAAAGAGGTCGGAGACTTCGTAGCATATTGTATACTAATAAAAAGGTACAGGAATATGCTAAAATACTCATACCTTTTTTTGACCAGAAGGGACTTTTAGATGGAATAGTATAAATTGATCAATTATAATTTTTATTAGGCAACCCTGATCTTATGACTGGGATGCAAATAAAAAATTAATTAATTTTATTTTTTCATATTATATGATGGTATAAATTGATTATTTATTCAATTTACTTAAATTAGTGTGATTAATAAATAAATAAGCTCACCTAAGACTTGTTTATCAACCAGTAATTAGTTATAGCAAAGCCTACTTTTTATGCAGTATTTTATTATTATTTAATACTTATAATATAGGTTACTTTAGGTTGTACCAACGATCCTAACGGGACCCACTTAGGCCTATAGGCCCAATGTGCTACCGTAATATTAAAAACTCAAGAATTAAAACCTCTAGAACTTTTGGCAAAGCTTATGATGCTATTGAAAAGAAAATCCTGAAGTTCGCCATGATCCTCAAAAAAGAAAGCACGCACCTGTGCCGGACAGAAGCAAAACAGGTGGGAAGCACTTTCATCATCCTCAACACAACTGCAGCAGTTATGGTTGAAAGGGAGATTTAGTAACATCAGACCAAGCACTAATAGGGAAACCAAGCAATAGGGAATCAATGCAAACGGATGCCTGCAATAGGGGATCAATGCTGGATTTATTTTTAAGAAACGGTATATATAAAAATAAGTAAATGATTTTAAGGATCTTCAAACAGTACTGAAGTACTATTCTTAAACGGTATATATAAACGGTATATATAAAAATAAGTAAATGATTTTAAGGATCTTCAAACAGTACTGAAGTATGTACTGAAGTACTATTCTTAATAGTGTAACCATAGGTGTATGTTTTGTCATTCACAGACAAATTTCTTCGGATTTCTACTATGTTATTGACGTTTACCATTATCTCTCCTACTGAGGGTTGATAATAATGGTTTTCTGATATTCTAAAAATTGAAAGAGCATTATTTGCTTACCTTATAATACTATTACGAATTACTTTAAATTAAATATGAAATGCATAGCCGTGATATTGTGTTTTCTAATTCTACAAAGATTCAATTCTCATAGTTTAAAAAAAAATTTCTTAAAAGCTTTGCTTTATAGAATTTATTAAGTATTAGAAAACTGTAAAATCATTTCGTTTGCTATGCATTGAGTTTAGGCATGTAAAGTATCTCAAAATAAAATTTATTAAGGAATTTATTCTTTCCAAAAGTAATTAAAAATCTCACTTAATTTTATTATGTAATATATTATATATGAAATGAGTTTTTAGATAACTTAGCAAGTGCAATAAAATGAACACAAGCGCTTATTTTGCAATTTTTCTCTCGATTTCGTCTTAATAGAAATAGTTTCGTTATAATAAAATATGGCAGAGTGTAAAAAGTATCTCAAAGATTAAACGTCATCAGCTAGATTTATTACAGAATTAACAACACGAAATACTTAGATTATTCTAAGGCAGATAAAATGATTCTCAACATAATGGTTTGAAATAAATATGAGGCACGGTAATTTAAAAATTTCATTCAAACGTGGATTTCGGAAACATCGGACGTGTTAAGAACCACTTAAAACATTTGAACGGAATCTATATATATCTTTCATTAGTCCTGTAAAATAAAATAAAATCGTGTACTTAACTAACAGTGAAAATAAAAATGGTTTGTGCAAATGATGAAGATAATTTTCATCCTGCTCCAGTATGGCTTACTGCTGAGTACTTAGAAAAAATATTGCAGGAGAATAAGAAGGATAATACGATAAGAGTGACGGATTTGGAAATAAAGCCCGCAACAGCTAAAGGGGAAAATTATGCCAGTATAATGACACGTGTGAAAGTGGATTTCATAGAACAACAGAGTAAAGATACACAGCATGAATATTACATAGTCAAAACAACTTATGAAAACGATCCTGTCATATCAAAAATAATGAGTGCCTATCATGTCGATAAGACAGAAATGATTATGTATGAGAAAATCTTACCAGAACTTAGTAAATTATTGCAAGAAATCGGTGATGACAGTAAACTTTTCGCAGATACGATACATGTAGACTACGAACATTCAGCTATTATTTTCGAAGACTTAGCAGTCTCGGATTTTATTTTGGCCGATCGTTTGGAAGGCATGGATATGCTGGAATGTAAATTAGCTTTGAAAAAATTAGCTAAAATGCATGCAACAGCAGCAGTTTTAAATGTCAGACATGGTGGCATATTGGAGAAATTTGATCATGGCATATTCAATCGCCACACCAAAGGATTTGCACCATTTTTTGAAAATTTGATAGGCGTTTCTGCAGAATTTGCTGGAGAATGTACTGGTTTGGGTGAATATTATAAAGAAAAATTACTTAAATTAAAGGAGCATGTTGTTGAGTATGCCACACGTGTTTACGATCCCCAACCAGGACACTTCTTAACATTAACCCATGGAGATTTTTGGGTTAATAATATGATGGTTAGTTATGATAAATGTGGTCAAAACGGCAGTAAAGAAATTAAGGATCTCATATTAATTGATTTTCAATTTTGTACTTGGTCGTCCCCAGCAGTGGACTTACATTACTTTTTCAATACCTCGATGAGGGATGAATTACGTTTTAACCACCAAGACGAATTTATACAATACTACTATAATATTTTGGTGCAGACCCTGCATGAGCTGAAATTCACCGGTAAAATTCCAAGTCTACATGAACTTTGTGTACAATTGGAAGCGGGAAGATTTTATGGTAAGAGAATATGATAAAATAATTAACAAATGTTTTATAATTGTAACCAATAAAGAAAACAGATTTTCAATCCTTCTTACCTATATCTCTTCCTTTAGCTGTTACTTCAACTCTTGTTGTACAACCGATAATGATAAACGATAATACTGAAAATGCTGATATGAATGCCCTTTTAATGACTGATGAACGAGGTAAAAATTTCCGAAAACTTCTATACAGTAATAAAAAAATACAGAATAATGTGAAGAAACTACTACCCGTATTTGATCAGAAAGGTCTCTTGGATGTAACTGATTAGTTTTTAGTCTTAAGCTTCTATATTACTTTATTTGATATATAAAGTACAATTTGTATTACATAAGTATATATTACTATATTATTAGTATATACTATAAACGTTTAAATAAATTTAAATTTAATAATAAATCTATTATATCAAAATTTATACTGTAACTGTAAGTTTTTTTTCTTCTATGCAACTGGTCTATTAATTTTACAATAACATAGTTATTTCAATTATTTCAATTAATTTATTTTCAAAAAAATATTTTTTATTTTTCATCACTCAACTGGTGGCAATTACAGTTACAATAATGTAGACATTTTGTCACATTAACAAAATATATAACATTTAAATCTTCCATGTCTTATAAAATCTCAAAATGACTTTACTTCTACATCCATTATAAACGCAAGGAAAACCGACCAAACTATTGTCACCGAGGGATATAGTTGAAGATTATGAATTAAGTAAAAGTATTTTCCGACCTCCAAACATCGTTATCTACAAGTTCAGTTCAGATGACTTAAAAGAACTTCCTTCTCCTCATTATATGCCACACAGAATATGTATGAACCTCACTTCTGATTTAGCTTACACGGATAGAATGACATAAATGACAATGACAATGAAATGGCAAACACTGTTCATAGAACCGGACTTAGGAGTAAAATACAGAAAACAAAAATATTTTTGTAAAACCATTAGCTGACATCAAAGGTTTTAGTAACTGCTGCAGATGTAATTCATTCTTGAACAATTCCAGCTTTTGGAGAAAAAATTGATGGAACACCAGGTCGTTTAAATCGTCCTGGATTATTTTATGGACAATGTTCTGAAATTTGTGGAGCTAACATAGATTTATACCTATTGTAATTGAAAGTATTCCAACTAATTTTTTTATTAAATGAATTATAAACTATTCTAACTCATTAGATGACTGAAAGCAATTATTGGTCTCTTATTTAATTTACTGACTAACGACTTCTTCAATCTAAATTGATATATAAAGATTATTAGTTAATTCTCTAATAGGGTATGCTTTTAAATTAACATCTCTCTAAAATAAGGCTAAAAACTACTGGAACCTATACATCTGAAATCTCAAATATAAATCTGATAAATCTTCTAACTTACTTTATTCTCCGTTATAGGAAAAAAATACTGCCTTTAGATAGTATAGGAAATATTAGAACATATTAGAACGTATATAAGATTTTATTATTATTAAATAATAAGCTATAAATACTATTGTGTGCCTGAAGGCCCAACTAAAACAATTCTAAACTATTTATAAATCTCGTAATTGCTGTGGGCTTGATTTTACCTATTTGATTTGGGACTTAGATCCCGCTTATAAGGTAATCAAGTCTGCGTCTTGTCGCTGCTGGGCAGTTGCATAAAATATGTTCAGATGTTTCCTTCTTCTCATAACAGAATCTACAAGAATTACTTTCTGCCGCACCTATATTCTTTGTGGTAATCATATATAAGTATCTTATATAAGCTACTGAACATATATAAAAATTTTGATTATTATTTGGATTTGGCTTTCATTAATAGATCTAATTGATAAGGTCAGCTTTTTATGGACTAGCAACTAGAAATTTTCGATGATTATTTTTGTGTAATACTATAAATTATATAATGTATACGTAATAAGTGTAAGAACACAAATGAAATAAATGTTTCATTCATTTTATTGCAAGCGGAACATATTTCTTCTACTCTTTAATCCATAACATCAAGTAAACCCTTCTGATCAAATATCGGTAATAGTCGTTTTAGATTTTTCTGCACTCTCTCGTTGCGGAATAATGTTTTTTTGAAACGTATTCCTTCCTCGGAATTTGAAACCAAATTTTTAAAACTGGCATCTTCAGTTTCTTCACATATCATCACAGGTTGATAAATAAAAGCCGATGTTAGCGCTATAAGTAAAATAAATGATGACTAGATTTATAAGAATATACTATTTCAGAATTAAGAAATTTACCCAAAAAACTGCGCATTTCAACTTGTATTTTAAAATCAAATAAACTAGGTATATGTCCATGATATTTTATAGACCTCAACGTATTCGCTAAATTATAATAATAAAATTGAATTAATTCTGGTTGCTTATAGAGACGCAAGTCTTCCTGTAGTGAAGTATTGAAGAAATAATGCAGATCAATAGCCGGAGAAGTCCAAACTGAGAACTGAAAATCAACCGGTACAATACTTATTGGTACATTATCCGAATAACGAAACATAATATTAGACGTCCAGAAGTCTCCATGCACCAAAGTCATAAAATGCTGATCGTTAACATCAAAAACGCGTGCACCATACTCCATTGCACGTGTTATTAATGTAGAGAGCTTCTCATAATATTTCTCTTTAAGATCACTTTCACTTTCCACATAACGAGCTAAAGCTGTTAGAACGCCCTCGATTTTAGGTTGAAAGGCTGTAGTACGTCTGTTCATCATACCGCGGTCATAATTCTGAGCAAATATACCGGGCATACGCTCATTCAAAACTGCACCAGCTGCATGAAATTTCGCTAGAGTGCTTAAGACAACCTTCACATGTTCCATGTCCAGACACGTAACGCGATCTGCTGTTACAAAATTTTGTGTTGAAAGGTCTTCAAAAATAATCGCCGAGTTTTCATAGTCAACATAAACAGCGTCTGCAAACATTTTGTGTTCATAGCCAATTTCTTTTAGGATTTCCGTTAACTTAGGCAAGATTTTTTCATATATCTTCATTTCATGCGGAAACATATTAAATTCATTAATTACATTTGCTGAGACGCTATTATCTTGAAAGCATGTCTTGGCTATATAGGACGAGGTCTGCATATCCTTTTTATATTGTACACTGTAACTTACTTTTATACGCCACATTATGCTTAAGTAGTTTTCACCTTGCGCTGTTGCCGGCACTATTTCTAAGTTTATTATTTTAAGACTAGTATTATTGTGATAGATTTGTAATTTATGCTCCAAGTAGCCGCACGTAAGCCAAGCTGGAGGAGTTGGTGCAATATTATTAGTATTTAACGGAGACATTCTTAAAGCTCTTGAATGCTTAGCTACCAAATATCAAGTACAACCAACCACATTAACGCAAAAGTTTTTATACAAATTTCAGAATATTCAAATCTGACAGTGCAGTAGTTTTAAAAATATTTTGAATGAAGGGTAGCAAAAACCCTTTCTTATATTTATGCAGATTACTAGTTTGTTATGTGGTTAGTAAGATAAAAATTTACAAAGAATTAATAATAATAATTTAATTTTAAATTTAAGACACAATTATCTTAACTTGAAAAAGTTAATACTTTTACTATATACGAAATAGTTAAGCAGACTTGATATCTGCTTAACTCCAAACTACTGTCTTATAGTTGCTTTTGCTTGAATTTCAAAATATATGTAATATTTAGTTATCTACGCTACTTTATGCCATGAGAATAAACTAGCATCTAGTAATAAACTTTTTAATAAATAAAAGAGCTTCATTTGTTTTATACAATCTCTTAAATGTTATTTAAACAAATTAAATAATGACATTGCAAAAATACAGAAGATTATAAAATTGTATTATCTCAACAGAAAGAACTATCTCGACTATTCATTTTTTTATATATATTAACAACTATACCACAATGGGAATTATTGTTAATTTACAACAAATTTTCACAGATGGTGATAAATTACAAGTATCAAATTGTTATTATTGGATATTATTTTTTTCTATTTTTGAGATAACATAATGTTCTTTTATTAGATAAAATAATAATTTTATCTATTTCATAAATGCTATTGTTTTAAACATTTAAACTAAAAATCCCAGCCAGCATATTCCTTAACAACATCCTTGTTCTCTTTGCGATGACGCTGTGTAGCATTCGCTTCACCCTTCACAACAGCACGTTTTCGTATTTCACGTTTTTCCTTTACATCCATATTACGTTTAATTCGATCTGTTATTACGGATGGTGCAATTGTGCTTGCAGTCGTTGAATGTGAACGCTCACTGCGTGCATCATTCAAAAGTTTTCTGAACATTTGTAGACGGTACATACGGGAGTTAGGATCTAAATCAGTAAGTACATCTGTGTCTAAATCATTTGAGCTTATCGATGCTGCATCTGAGTGCACATCATCTGTGGCAGTATCTATGCTGTCGATAACAGCAGCTCTATTTGTTTCATGGTTTCTATTCTCTTTTCTCATATCATCATTCATATTAGCAGATTCATTTATACTGTCTTGTTTTACAGTTTCTGTTGCTTGATAATCTGCTACTATATTACGATCTTCAGATAGATCAATTTCAGGTTCTATACCAAAACTGCCCAAATATTGTGTACAAGACTCAATGTAGCGTCTAATAGAGTCATCGGTTTTTTTGGGTGGTTTTGTTTCACTAAATGTAACTTCATTTTCCAACTGCTGACGATATACATTGATATCGGCTTCTGTAGTTGTAACAGGCGTGTCTGTTTCATGATGTTGGTTAGTTTTAGAATCTTCTGTTTCATCTTCATCTATCATGCCATATTCCTATATAAAGATTTTTTTAATAACATTCTTTTTTATAATATAACAAATATTACATACCAACAGCAAATCATTTTCCATTTCTTTCGTGAAGCCATAACCAGTGCAGTGTACCTCAGCATCCAAATCATCTTCACGTATCAAATCGTTAAATTTTGGATATTCCTCACTTTCATAACCAAATTTACGTCTAAACATTTCGCGTACACAGTTCACATCACGCTCAAAGAAGCTGTAAGTTAAAGTAGTTTTAATCGTTGAAATATTTATTTTAATTGAGTTATTAATTGAGAATTATTAAATTATTTAGCATTATGAAAATGCTAAATCATATGTAAATATCAAAAGTTATAATAAAAAATTACTGCAATATAGTGCTCCACACTTTATCAACTAATTGATCTATTTAATATCTAATTCTCCTTCTGAGTTACCAAATGGATCTAAAATATTTTTCGATTCCAATTTTTAATATTCCTATTTGCAATTTATAACACTTATATATATATAAAGCAGAACTATAAACTGGTTTTAAATTCCATTAATTAACTAAAACTGAATAGAGAAGAGAATATGTATATTTCTGCATACTTTAGTTTCAATATGTAAGTACAGAAAAAAGACTTCATATTAATTAACAAATGGCTCAACCTTGTCAGAAGAAAATAATAATGCCTTTTATATCTAAACCTACAGTTGCTGAGAACAAAAGTCACCTCCAATGCACAACAAGAAATTTCCTAATGTGTTGCGCTCAAAATATGGCCCAAAATATGACCCCAATGCCATGATGTCGTGTTTTCTTTCTTTACTCATTCTAACTCTTTACTTCATCCTGGTTTTGACTAAGATGATTATGGGCTACAAGATCTCCCAATACTACTCATCAACTCGAGGACAAAAAAAAGCAAAAGGACAAAAATAAACATATTATACTTAAATACAAGCAACTGTTATATGTCTGTATAGCTGTAAATTCTCGGAAGAAGACAATAGCGTGTTTGCATTTCTATTTTTTCATACTAGTGCTTGTGGGATCCATGGAGATACTAAATTAGTTAAATTACTGGTAAATATAAAATTGCTTTCTTATGACATCAGACTTTGAAATGCAGCAGATGAGCATATGAGCCTCTGAAGTACAAATTCATTGGTTTCAGCCGTAAGCCAGCAGATATCTTTCCAATTGACCATATTTAGATACTTTTCACAATATGGAAGAATTTCATAGCAGTATCTCTAATATATTTTCACTCATAACTTTATCTATGTCACATTTACTTACATAGCAAGATCGTTTTACCCGTCTTCTTAGAGCTTCATACCAAATGAATAAAGTTTGTTTTAAGCAATTAGAGCCGCATTGCAGCCATTAGAGTTTGAAGTTTTAGAATGCACAACAGTCGTTTGCACAATCATTATAAAAACTGCATTTACTAATTGCTACTGGTAAAAATTTCTTAAAGTAAAAGATATTTTTGATTGTAATCAATATAAAAAGTTTACAAATTAAAAGGCAGATGCCTTAAAAAGTTAGTTATATCAACATATAGCGTAGTAGGAAAAAGTTGCTCAGTATATTGTAATTTAAAAAAATCTGTTGTCCAACTGTGTTTCTGTGAAATTGGGACTGTTGTTGTTGTAATCTGCTTGACGAAGGTAGTGTGCTGTTTATCCTTCTAATAGCCAAACAATAGAATAGTATTCTTTTCGTGGCTTCTTAACGTACCAAGCACTTCTAGACATCACCTGCTTTCATATCGGTTTAAAACATAACTAACAAACTATTTCCAAAACCCTATATATATATATATTATTTTTCGATTTAGTTAAGAGACAGCTCCTGTTAACTTGCTTTCATCTAATAGCAAGATTTTATTGAGAAATTCTTTCTATGCTTATGGAATGCGATGATTAAAACAACTTCCTGATAATGTTCTTTAATAGGACAGAATTATTAGATCAATAATTTTCACTATAGATGGTGAACTATATAAACTAAATATCTAATTCAACATTATTTCCTCAGCAAGGAAACCGAATTTGATGAATTTAATAAATAAAGGTAACAGTTTTTGTTGTTTAATGTGGAACCTTCGTGAAATATACATTATTTTTTATTGACAAAATATGAGAATATTTAAAATTTACTTAATGATTTTAATAAGTTTTGGCAGCAAAGTTGTTCAGATTTTTTAAATTTAATTCTAAAACTAACTAATACATAATGATAGCTATAATGGCATAGTGATTAGGCTAAAACAACAACTATAACAACAACAGCATAGATTTAATAACTAGATGAGAAGATAAACGCAAATAATTAGATTGATTGAACTTACAATTGTGCGTTTTCATGTGAAGTCGACATCATTTGTGGAAAATCAATTAAGATTGGTTTGCCTTCATCGGTAAGCATCAGATTGAATTCATTGAAATCACCATGTATTACTCCAGAATTTCCCAGACGCACAATTAAATTCATTAAATCATCATAAACTTGTTCAACATCAATTAATTCATGGATTTGAGTCCTGCAAACAGACCAGTTAAAACGTAGCCAACTAAATTAAATTTAATATACTTACATTGGCCAACCATTCACCAACTCCATTAATACACAATGACGGTTAAAATCAATTGGCTTCGGCACCGGAAAACCACGATCATGCAAAGCAGTCATGTAAGCAAATTCACGCGTTGCCGATATGCGCGACAAATACAACCACGAAGCCTTGTGACGTCTACCATGATAATCACGTTTTGATTTAATATTGCGAAAGCATGTACGACCCAAACGATGCAATTTTAAACAAATTTGCGTGCCTTCATCATCAGCCACAACGTAGATATTTGATTCCTTGCCCACGCCAATCTGATTACCAAACGATGCAACCGAACCACGTAATGTTAAGGATTTAAGTGCCAAATAGTCGTAACCAGTATTTGTGAGACGATAGCCATCATCTTTATATTGATGTTTTATTATATAAATATATCAAATAAATATATAAATAGGAAATAAAAACTTACATTTCTTGCCACGCTCGTATGACAACAATTTATGTTTGCACAGTTCTCTTAGCATTTTATGGACACCTCCACTTTTTAAATTGGCAATCATTGCAGCTAAGTTGCCTGGCACTAATTCGTGGTTTTTCATGCCCATTTCAATCTATAAAAATTAATGAGCAAGAAAAATTTATTTGTTTTAAAAAGTTAATTATTAATTCAAAAGTACGCACCGCAGTTAGCACACGAAAATCTTCTTTTGTTAGATAGCGCAGCACTGTTACGTTCAGTTTACCCATTGTAAAAATAATTTATATGCAGTTTTAATAGTTTAGATTCACTTCTTACATATGTTGGAAAACAATATTTAATCATTTAAAGTTTCCACACGTGCGTTGTTTATTAAAAACAATACGAAAAGGGAGCTCATAAGTACAATCAGATGTTTTTGACAACTCTTTTCTTCGTTAATCGCGCCATCTGTTATGTATTTTGTTATATTAAAAAGGAACGAGTAAAACAAAACACATAAGTAATACAGCGCATTTTTATTTACGTGCTTATTAATTTAAGTTTTTTAATTATTTAATAGGATGGACTCTCATCCTATACTTATTATTTTGTAGTCGCAATAAACTGTTATAAAATTGTTATAATAATTCTAGCTTGTTTTAGGCAGGTGCCATTAAAGTGTGCTGCAGCAATTAAATAAGGTGGTACGTTTAACAAGAAATGTGCATTTTAAGAAATGCAATATTTTAACATTTTGTATTAAAAATATTTAATTACTCCATTTACAGAATCTTATTCATCTAATCTAAATTTATACGGTTAACGATAATTGCATTTAGTGTAGAAATGAACCTAATTAAAACTTTTGTGTTATGCTATGTTCAGACACACCTTAATTTCGTAAAAATCTTAAGTTGATCTTCGTTTCAGCGGAATTAAGTTGTATTTTCCATACAAAATTCAGTTTTACGATTAAAACGAAATTAAGCAAAATGGCACTCATTTCGTTTAAACGAAGGCTGAAATTAAGGGACATTTCGAATACAAGTGTGCGTTAGATGAATTTTAAGCAAAAGATAAAGTTGAGATAACGAAAAGGTGTCATTTTTTTAAATAAATGTTGCCATTGACATTTGACAGTTGACTTTAATAAAACCGGGAAATGTTTTGAAAGTAGTGCAAAGTTTTAAATTTGAATATAAAGAAAGAACTGTAACTGTTATTAATTTAAAATATAGTGAAAAATAATAATTCACATACCAAAATTCCACTAAAGCTAATAAAACCACTAAATGCCACGCTTCATAGATATAATAATAAACTCTTTAAATATTCCAGATACAAATGGTGTTTGGAGCATGTAATTTTAACATTCGATTTTTGAACAAAAAGCATATGATTTCCTTAATTTGAGCATTTTCGAAATTAACTTAATTTCATTTTGACGAAATTTATAAAACATTTTTAATTGTTTCATGGTATACTTATAGAGCTAGAAAAAAATACAATTTTTCGTTTTAGTGGCAGTTCATTTCAATGAGCTAATGCTAGAATTAATAGTACAGCTTACATAAACTTAAAAGTAACCACTTTTAATCACTGACATTGTCTTGTCTGGGTTTAATTTTTTAATCCAAAGTATACTTTTGATATTATTTGCTCTAATCTGATTTACTACAGGGTATTTACATGTTCTCGTTTCGTTTTCACTGTTCCTTTTTGTTTTGTTTTTACCGAAGTATTTTGCAAATGTTTTTGTTGATAAACAATTTGGAAAAATAGTAATTGCCGTTTTTGTTAGATTAATATTTTTTATATTTTGTAATTAAAAATGCAATACCAAAATAAGTGTTGCAATTAACAACTCAAATAAACCACTTTGGGCAGTAAGATCCTTAAAAATTTCAATCTAAGTGGTGTAGTTCCTATCTAAAGTTTACGGAATTAATCATCCTACCATTCATCAGGGATCCAACAAAGGAATCCTACTTACAAAATAACATTAACATGTAAAAATATTGCTAAAGTATGGATGGCTCAAAACTCTTAATGAGTGTATGACAGCATTTGATTGCATCGGTTTCCAAGCGATGCATCAGCTTACGTGGGAGTAATACCAAAAATAATAGTCCTCTTATTATATATTATAAATTACAACTTAGCAATTAACAAGAGCAACAATTATGTCCGAAGACGTAAGATAATATGTAATTAACACATTCCTGAATTGGTTTGAAGAAGTCTTTGAAAAAATGATTTTTCTAAAGACACTAAAACTGATATTTAATGGTGAGACATTGGTCATTTATAGCTGTTTTAATACACGGTATTAATTAAATGGTATATTCATATAAATTATAAAATAAAAAATTTTTTAGAAGTCATCATTGCATAAATCCCACAAAAAATTTCAATATTTTATTTGGAGGATTTCGTTCTAAAATTCTTCAATTAATTTTTTTGCTAGAAACTGCTTACTTGATCTACAATCCAACACAATACAATCGGTCATCCAAATGAAAGATTCAAGTGAACCGAAGTTTTATTCTAGCGCTTCGCCTTTGCCAATCTCATAATGAACTTCACAATTAAAGAACCGATGTCAACACGGACCTAATAAAACCTGACCTAATAAAAGAATGCCATGTAAGTTTTATTTTATTCAAAAAAATATTCTTCAACAAACTCGATCCAAAATTGATCCACTGATAAATAGCTTGAATAATAGAAGAATAGAAGTACAGCGAGGGATCTATTAGGGGCATTCCCGTATACCCCGTATACAAACGTGCAAAGGCACGCGAAGCTAATTAAAACTGTACGAATTCCTGCGCTATACGGGGAAATGCTCACGTTATACGAGGGTTTGAAATCGGGAGATTACTGTATTTCCTTTTTTACGCATTTTTCTATTCAAAATAGATATAAAATTTCTACAAATTGATTTTCTATAGTCCTCTATTAATCTAGTTAGTTTGATCCCAATTGTGGTTGCTTTTTCTTTTTAGAGAAAACTGATTAAACTCCATACCTATACTATAGAAAAAAATGTTTTCATTCTATATTCGTTATAGATTATAGTTTCCTGTAATCTGTCGTCCTTTGACAGTCTTGTTTTATAATTATTTATTTTTGAAATTTATCGAATAATATATTCTAGTTCCGAGACGGTTAAATTCAGTCTATAATATAATACTACGTTTTTATAATTAATTTTTTATATATCTTAATATTAAGTTGTTCAATATGATTAAGTTTTTTCTAATTTATTTCATTCAGAGTTTTGTATTAATAAATATATTGCAATCAGAAATATATTAAAAATATATTAAAATTTTGTAAAGTATCAGCAGTTTTCTTCCGAACATTTCACTATAACTTTTTTATATCCAATATTTGCTTCGTGTTGCGCTGTGTCGAAAGCAGTTTGTATTTGATTCCATCCAAAGATTTTTCGTACCATACAGCACATTTGTGCCTTACCAGTTGACATTAAATGTAAGGCGGTCGGAAACCTATATGAAACTTTAGTTATTATTAATGCGATATGATATGTAATAGATAAGCTTACATATTTGTAAATCTAAAACTTGGCACCAGTCTTAGATTTTTCATAAGTACGTCTATTGCATTAAAAGTAGCACACTCCGATTCGCACTCGGCTAGCACACAAGTTCCACAGGGTTGCAGTGCCATTACAGCAATATTCATTGTCTGCTCTGATACCGAACAGTTTATGACTACCTCTGGCCAATTATTCAATTTGGCCCAAATCGCATCTAGTATCTGCCGATGACTTGTATCACAATCATAATAAACATAATCAAAGTCGAAACATTTTCGCATTTGTTCCAGATTTTTATGCATATTACACACCACGCAAATGCTGTGTACTCCCATAGATCGCGCACAAAGTGCAGCTGCGATTGCAGTAGGACTGGAACCCATAATAAGTAGTCTTGTTAATGGTGTTATGTGTGTCTTAAAGCAAGCCTGGCAACCCAAGGCTAAGGTTTGCGTTAATGTTGCTTCTTCCAGTGACACTGATTCGGGTATTTTATGACAAAGATCAGCTGGATGTACTTGATATTTCGTTAAAAAACCGTTATAAAGGAGTTGCGCACACATATTGTATGCACCTCGTTTGCAAAAGTCGCAAATTCCACAAGATAAACCAGATTCCATCGCTACTCTGTCACCTGGTTTTAGATTGGTTATACATCTTCCCACCTATGTTAACGAATTGAATAAAAATCAAGAAATACTTTTCGAAATTTTAGTCTACAAACTTTTTGTACTGTTCCCGAAGCATCATGTCCCAACGTCATAGTTGGACACAACTTTCCACCAGTTTCATACAGATGTATGTCAGAACCTGAGATAGCTACCGAATCCGTCTTTATAAGTACATCTAAAAATGCCCATTTTATTAAGATTATATTTTATAACATATTTTTGTCTTCTTATTTATTAAGATATTTACCATATTCACTGAACATTGGCATTGTTTCAGAAACTTTGGTGAGTTTACACACGTCTACAACTTTCACTGCCTCATTTTCACATTCATCATTGCTTTCTTCACATGGATCTGGATCTTCGCATTTATTTTCTTTATTGCAACATTCAACCACTTTCGAACTAAACATTCTAATAGGCCCCGAAAAATTTCGACATGGTATTTGATAATTATTTTTTGAAAAAGTTGTACAATAAGACCCCTTTTGAGAGTACTTATTTTCTACCTTGTAGTAAAATAAAAATTTAAAGTCAAAAAGTTAAAAAATGTGAAATAAAAATATAATTATTCAAAAACTTTGAAAATAATGTATTAGTTATAACCCGCTTAAAAAGCGTTTTAAAATGTATGAGTCTTTCCAAATAAAGTGGCATAAATGCTGTTCATTCCTTAGTCCAAGAAATGTACCAACAAAAGATTTGAGAGAAATAAGTAATTATCGAAAAAAACTTTTAAATCCTTTTAATAACAAAGCCATATGACCAAACAATTTTAAGGATATTTAGTGAACTGAGCTGAAGAGCGTTTTTGATCAAGTTTTACTTGTCAGCCTGCATCTTGATGAATATATATTAGAAGTTGGGATCCTTCATTTACAATATTTTTCTTTAATAGACCAAAAAAAAAAACAACTACTATTTTTTAATTAATAAAAATATTTGATTCTTAAGACCAGAATCGACATAAATTTGTAAAAGATAACAAACCACTTCCTTTATAAAAAAAACCCCACCTTTTAATATATCAAAATTCGAGATCATATAGAACTGACAGTAGCTATCATTATAATCATAATTATATATTGCAATTGTAAAATTATTTATGTAGTATGAACTATGTATGTATCTTACGTTTTTTACATTTCTTTTCCTTCTTCTTCTGCTTCTTGCAGTTTGGTTCCTTGCACAATTTCTTACCGCATGGATTGTCATCATTTTTGAAACAGTCAGCACCATCTTTACGGCGTATTGTTTTGCGTTTTTTAGGAATGACAGGTCTTCCCTCTATGCATTTACCTGAAGAGCCCTTATCAGCGAAGCTCCTAATACAACTCAGTGATAATACTCTTAGTTCTAGTTTTGTTTTCCATGTTGACATTGTTGTGTGATATTGACGATGTGGAAATATATTCGTTAAGTTTGGTACGAATGCCAATGTACTGAATTTTTTGTCGCTTCCCCCACCGCATTTGGGTTTTGTTGGTTTAGTAGGTTTGTTGCATGCGCCTTTTTTGGCTTCTTTTTCTAGACTTTTACAAGGATCTTCTGTCTTACATTTTGCGTTCGCTTTTTTCTTGCAAGGATCTGCCTTCTTAGACTTACATGGATCTGCGCTCTTCTTTGATTTACATGGATCCGCCTTTTTAGATTTGCAAGGACTTGCTTTCTTGCTTGATTTACATGGATCTGCCTTCTTTTTAGCCCCACATGATCCTGATCCTGAAGCTGCTTTATCTCCGCCTTTATTGCATTGTGGATTAGTTTTTTTCATTTCTTTCTTGCAAGGACCTCCACTTTTCTTTGCATCTGCCTTTTTAGCCCCACACGGATCTGCCTTCTTTTTAGCCCCACATGATCCTGATCCTGAAGCTGCTTTATCTCCGCCTTTATTGCATTGTGGATTAGTTTTTTTCATTTCTTTCTTGCAAGGACCTCCACTTTTCTTTGCATCTGCCTTTTTAGCCCCACACGGATCTGCCTTCTTTTTAGCCCCACATGATCCTGATCCTGAAGCTGCTTTATCTCCGCCTTTATTGCATTGTGGATTAGTTTTTTTCATTTCTTTCTTGCAAGGACCTCCACTTTTCTTTGCATCTGCTTTTTTAGCCCCACACGGATCTGCCTTCTTTTTAGCTCCACATGATCCTGAAGCTCCTTTAGCTTCGGCTTTTTTGCATTGTGGATTAGTTTTTTTCATTTCTTTCTTGCAAGGACCTCCACTTTTCTTCGCATCTGCCTTTTTAGCCCCACACGGATCTGCCTTCTTTTTAGCTCCACATGAACCAGAACCTCCTTTATCTCCGCCTTTATTGCATTGTGGACTAGTTTTTTTCATTTCTTTCTTGCAAGGACCTCCACTTTTCTTTGCATCTGCTTTTTTAGCCCCACACGGATCTGCCTTCTTTTTAGCTCCACATGAACCAGAAGCTCCTTTAGCTTCGGCTTTTTTGCATTGTGGACTTGTTTTTTTCTCTTCTTTCTTGCAAGGACCTCCACTTTTCTTTGCATCTGCCTTTTTAGCCCCACACGGATCTGCCTTCTTTTTAGCTCCACATGAACCAGAGCCTCCTTTATCTCCGCCTTTATTGCATTGTGGACTAGTTTTTTTCATTTCTTTCTTGCAAGGACCTCCACTTTTCTTTGCATCTGCTTTTTTAGCCCCACACGGATCTGCCTTCTTTTTAGCCCCACATGAACCAGAAGCTCCTTTATCTGCGGCTTTTTTGCATTGCGGACTTGTTTTTTTCTCTTCTTTCTTGCAAGGACCTGATTTTTTCTTACCTGAATCACCTTTTCCGCATGGATCCGCTTTCTTTGATTTACATGTATCTGCCTTTTTTTTAGGCTTACATGGATCTGCTTCCTTTTTCTTGCATGAATCCTCTTTCTTTTTAGGTTTACATGGATCTGCTTCCTTTTTCTTACATGAATCCTCTTTCTTTTTAGGTTTACATGGATCTGCTTTCTTTTTCTTACATGTATCCTCTTTCTTTTTTGGCTTACAGGGATCTTCTTTCTTCTTATTACATGTATCTTCTTTCTTTTTCTTACATGTATCCTTTTTCTTTTTTGGCTTACAGGGATCGTCTTTCTTTTTGTTGCATGAATCATTTTTGGCTTCTTGCTTTTGTGGTTGACATGGATCTTCTTTTAGCTTATTGCATAAATCAGCTGTGGCAGCTTTTGTTATATCTTCACATGGTTGGCAATCATCTATTGATTTCCTTCTTTGCGCTGCCTCAGCAAGCGCTTTCGCATAAACATTGCAATTCATTAATCCCCACAATGCTCGACTGCCGCTAGATGGCGAGAATACAGAACTGCTATCTACAGCTGGTGCATCACCACCTGTTGATGAATATGATCGGTTTTCAGAGTTCCCTGGAGACACACAACCTTTTTCGCCTTCACGTACACATGTTATGTGAGGATTACGTGGCTTACTCTCTCCCTTTTTAGAAGAATACGTACGAAACATATCAGTTGGAAAACCTTTTTGTAATGCAGCACTGCATATATTTGCAGCTATAGCTGTAACGTTATCATTAAATTGTGCTACCTGTAGTTGGCTTAATTTTTCAAGATTAATTTTTGAGGGATCAATCGATATAACACCCTGTATTAATGCATTAAAATTAAGTGGAATTGTTTGATTTGGATGAATATTTTCCAAATCAAAATTCGTCGTGAGTCCTAAAGTAGGATTTTTAAGAAGCTTTGGGTTTGGCTGATTAAAGATCTCCATTGATTCAACCTCAGCGCTGTGTTCAATTGCTTCTTTAATATTAGTCATATCCATTTCGAAACCAAGTTGTACAGATGATACGGCCATCTGACTTAATTGGCTTTCAATTCCTTTTGACACCTCTGTAAATAAACTATCTTTTGATGCATTCCAATCTTCAACATTAAAGGAATTTGCTGGTACCATCTGCAAATTATCTCTTAGCTGTAGAGAATTTTCTACATTATTGTACATATTTAGATGATCTTGATATTCAGAGTCATCCAATACTGTTAGTACATTATCTGTCGATGGTTTTTCTATATTTTCGTCAAGATCTACGACAGTTGCGGAGTTAGTGACAACTTTAATGCTTGAAGGATTAATAGCATTTGTATTAGTCGATGTTGTAACTATGTAGTCTATTATATTACTGGTTTGAACAGTGGAAGGCGAATTTGGGTCATTCATTTCATTAGGTTTTGTCTCCATAACATCTAAAGGACAATTTTCCATTAGATTTTCGGTAATTGCTTCAACTTGTTTAGCGTGTTCTCGTATAACAGATATGGTACTTAAAGGATCATTCTTAAGGCTTGTACGATCATCAAAGATATTAAGTGGTATAAAGAGAATTTTCATAGAATTTTCATATTTATCCAGGTTCACCAAAGCCACAGGAAGGACGTTTGATATATTTTTATTAAATATTGACGTTGTTTGTCCAGCTACACTCTCAGCTAACTTACCTGACTGGCTGTAATTCCTGTAGAAAGAACTACTAGGAGACATAGGAAAATTTCTAGTTTCAACTAGCCTTGGACGGTATGGACTCTCTTGTCGTGGGCGAAAATGTTGATGATTTGTCGTTGTATGTCCACGCAAACCGAAAGTTTCGGGAAAAACACATTTTGGAGAAGAACATATCGATAGCCGAGTGGATAGCTTAAATATAAAATTTAAGTAAAATAGAGTAAAAGAGAAATGAAATTATATAAAATATTTAAAATAAATTAAATTAAGCTTTAAGTTGTTTTTTTATTTTATATTATTTTACAAAAATATTCAGTGAATAATACTTAAATTATCTACGGATTGAAAATAGACAGAAATATTAAATTTATTTATTTATATATTATTTTATATAAATTTTAATTGCTGTTTAAAATTAATAAATAAAATTATTGGTTTTATTTATTTATTATTTATTTATTTATTTTAATTTATTGTTTATTTATATTTTATATGATTTAGAGTATATAAAACAGAAGAAAGAACAAAGATCATTTACAAAAAAAATAAAATTAATTAAATTAAATTATTTAAATAAAATAAATGAAGCAAAAATAAAACAAAATTGAAGCTTGCCAAAAACTTGAAGATGAAGTGTTATTTATGGATTTTTGTGGAAAAAAGTCCTGATAAATCCAGAGAATAAAAATGGAAGTTAGAAAAGTAACTGTTTAAAAATTGTTTTATTTAATCCTGTATATTTGTTATATTTTTATTATTTTGTACTTACTATTTATTTATTACTATTTGTTACTTTTTAAGTAATTAATTTAATTATTAAATAATCTGTTCAAAAATAATTTTAAATTTGATTCTAGCGATTATAATTCATAAAATAAGATTCACTGGTTCCACATTTATTTCATTTAAAAAACAATAAAAATATGAATACCTTTAGGATTTCAAGAAATGTCAAATCAAATTTAAAATAAAAATTTCATTAAAAAATAAAAGTCAAAGTCCATTTTTATGCATTCTTTAAATGATGATTTTTTAACAAACGCGTAATGTGAGTAATGCCGTACTTAAGGGATTTTGAACTATAATTTAGTCCACTTTCTAAATGTCGCACTATCGGAACATTTATTTACAAACTACTTCGGAGTTGGCAAAAGACTCTGAGAGGTGATGATGAAGAATCTTACAACATAACCACAACATAACCGCGGACGTCCAGGAGATCAAGTCATTTATGAAAACTGATTATTATTACTTACAGGCCAAAAATAAATATTAGCGACAAATTAAACTTTAATAATTTTTTGCAAATTTATTACCTTTTAAAGAGCAAAATATTTGCATAAATTAAAGCATTATTAAAACTTATTTAAATAGTTTAAGAAAAAAAAACGAAGTTTGTACTTACTTTGAATGTGTTGAGAATTTTGCTAAATATTCGCATGTTGAATATTCACTAAACAAATAATTTTGTTTTTGCCGGAAGATGAAAACGGTACTTATAAAAATAAACCAAAATTCTTGCAAATTTATCCAGTAAGCATTTTAGCTTTACTGAAACTGTTCGGAAGGAAATAAATTATAATGAACAACAAACATTTTTCTTTCTATATTTTAAATTTTTTATGTTAATATTTCAAAAAAAAAAAAGTAAACGCTTGCTTTTCTGCATTTCATTTATTTAATTAGATTACAGTATGTTTACACTGTAGCATTTAAAACACTGTAGCATTTCCACAATTAACTCACTGGTTACATAGGTGGGCGTTATCTGAATACTACAAATTGAAATTCCGATACTTAACTAAGGCACTGTTGTTTGATGGTCAGCATCCAAAATTGATATTCCAAAACTCAGTAGAATTCAGAGATCAGCTAAAGTTGGCATAATAAGCCCCCTTAGTAAATGCACTGTGAATACACTAATTGTGATGTTACATTATCTACACAACGATCTCCATATTAAAAATATGCTTACGACAGCGCTGTCAGGATTAAAACAACAGATTGCTTAACAGAACATACACAAGTACATAAGCGAATTCTTAATAAAGTTTTCAACTTACTGTACATACTATACATATAATGAAAACAGTCTATTTTATCTCATATTGATGTTTCGAAAGCTATTTCACAATAATATTTTTATCAAAAAAAAACTTTAAAAAGAATTATAATCTCAATTTTTACGGAAGCCACGAAAATATAATACGAGGTGGATTTAAAACATTGCTCTGTATTTGCACACATTAAATATTTTCTTTTGCTAGTATTTGTCCAGGCTAAAGTCTTAGTGGTTACGTACTAGGATAAGTTCGCCATTTTTATCGATAGCAAGCGTTGATTAAAGAATTTCAAACTTTTGTCATTAAATCGAAGCTAGTTATGGTAGAGAATATAAGCCGGAAATTGTGAGACTAAAACGATTCCTTGTCATCTTTTCTAATCACATTAAATATTAAAATTAGAAGTATATAGTTTAGACATCCATCTTCCATGGACATCTCTCTGGGGATACCGGTTCACATTCTTTCGGATATCGTTCCTATTTCTGTTTTCTATAGCTAGTTAAAAATAGGTTAAAGTCACTCAAAAACATATGTAACACTCAAGCCTCTGTAGACTAAGATTTGGCCTTGGGAACTTATTGAGACTAACTGCTACAATTTATTATGCTAAATGTAGTTCTTTTACAGAAAAGTTACATATTGCTTTTAATACTTTTATAAAAATTATGACAATTTAGACGAAAAAGAAACAATAGAGTTTATTATGTTACTACATACATTCCACTCTAATAATTATGTGCGCTAAAGATAAAGTTCACCCACTTCTATATGGGTGTGTAGCCTTCAGCACGCCCTCAAACAATAATATTCGTCAGCTAGAAATTGCACAAAGACAGGCTCTGAGAAGACTTTTCAAGGTGCCATGTTGCGTTAGGACGAATGACATCCTCAGGGACCTCAAGATTGATCCGATCAAAAAATACATAAAGGATAGAGCCCTGAAACTATTTACGAAAACTGACAGATTTACCAACACCGCGTTATTAAATCTCAGAATGGTTACAGGCACTTCGGGAAGGTATGCAGACCTGAGGCATTGAGTAAAAATATTATAGAGTCACAATGCCATAGAAATTAATTTTTGTTCTAGGTATCTACTACTGGGTACCCAAATCACTCAAATCTCTGCCGACGTCGCTTCAGTCGTTTTTGCTTCATACCAAAGAAGATTTTGCAATATTCTCTGCTTCATAGGTTCAAGAAATTTTTATATTTCTTTTTTGTGTTTTTTTCTCCTTTTGCTCTTTGAGGTGTTGTTATTGCTTCCTTGAATTATAATGTAAGTAGTAAAAAAAATTATTCGCTATTTTATATTCATTCATGCCTACTTGCTTTGTGTTTAAATATAAACATATGGACATTGATATTTTTGTATGTAATTTCGGGGGCAAGAGATATCAAAATTTTATTTGCAGCATTGAAACAATTTTTCATTGTGATGGCATTTGAAGAAAGAGTTATAATTGTTTTCGTAATTAATCGTTATTAAGTATGGATTTCCAATTTTATCGCACTTACATAATATTTATATTAAATCTTAAGAAGTAATACAATCATAAGAACACATATGTATATAAAATATTTACCAATAATTGGTAAAACATTTTTAAAAATAGTATGCTTTAGTTTTGCTAAATGTATTACAATAAAATTATATAGAAATCAATTTAAGATGAATAAAAAAAACTAAAATTAAACCTTCGGTTTATATGGCAGTTTGAATAATTAACGCTATTTCACAAATATATGCGCTTCACAGATACTGAATAAGTATAAACGGAATATCAGGGCAAGGGGTACAAGTATATCGACTATTAGCTTTTGCAAGCGGATAATTGCCGAGAAATGGAGATTTATTTAAATAACTGCATAATCATTGATAGTTACTAGATCGACATACATGAAAGGTTATCGTTAATTAAATAGAAATGACAATTTTCATGTTACTAGTTGCGTACTAATTTCCAGACCACCATTGAGGTATAATGCATCGCGCGTTTTATTTTACATGGTGTCCCCAGGAGGCCTAGTCCATGTTAACGAAGAAATTTTGTTTAAAAAAAATAATATAGAAAATTGATTTTTTTTACTATTTCAAATATTTTTTTTATTATTTGTTCTCTATTTCGACTATAATTTATAATCGTCCTCAAGAATTTGAAGAACTTTAGTTTTTTATATTAATATACATTAGTATTTTCGACAAAAAGATTTTTTGCATATAAATGATAAAGAAATATATTATCACACATAAATAATTGGAAAATAGAGTGGTAAAAAAGAAGAAAGAAAACTACCTGCAGAAGATTTTCCGAAAATACTTCTAAACCTGCCTAAAATCCTACCACAACAAGGCCCAATGACAAAACGACAACAAACAACTCTCAGAAATAGAGGAATACCACCACCAATAAGAGAACATATTTGTTAGTTCTTGCCGTTATTAGATATATATATGATACATTATTTTTTATTGTTTATATGTATAAATTGCTTTGTTTAAAATATTAATGTATATTAACACAAAAAATTATAAATTGATCAATATCCCGTGAATAACCATAAAAAATAGCGAAAGTTTTTACGTAATAAATATTAATATTTACATTTTTATACATATTTATTAACACATGTTTATTAATAACTATCTTAAAATTAATTCACTTAAACTATGTATTTTGAACAAAATAAATAAATAAAGTAAGTAGTTATGGTAATAAATAAATTATAAATATATGTTATTAAGCCTGTATTAGGGAATATTTGTAATATAAGGTCATATAACAATTTATGCCTTAGTCGATTTTACTTTCTCTACCATCCAAAGGAATTGCTTACGAATATAAGCAGAATAAAGTCCAGCAATTCAATTCGATGCAGTCTGCAGACCCCAATAAACCAACTCGGTAAATTAATGTAAAGTAAACTAAAATTTCCTAAGGTTTTTTGCACTGCACTTATGTTAAAAGTTTTCAAATTTATTTATTATACATCTTATAAAATGTTCCCAATGGTAATACCTAATTTACCTAATTTACCCTACTCGAAATTCTGGTAAATACCAACATTCGCTGCCATACGGACATAATTTATCATTTTCCTCAATTTACCATCAATTACTGAACCGCACACGTCAATTACATACAATTACTTATTGATAATACAAATACAACATTACTGTATATTCCTGTAAAAAAAAAAAATCGAAATTGGTTGCATGCTTCAATTTCCCAAAATAAGATCAAAAAATATCAACTTCAATGTTATAAATGTATGTTATAAATACAGGTGTCAAGAAAGTGTTGACAAAGCACAAAATTGTATTGTTGTTATTCCGAAAATATTAGTTATATTTTAATCGATCTTTTTTTTACACATTATGCTTACGCAACATATTTAATCTTAAAATAAGACAAAAAACTTATTCATTTAATGTTACAACAACAATAAAAATAACGAAAATAAAAAAAACTTAAAAATACTAGTGTCAAGAAAGTGTTTTTACATTATTTATTTCTTCCTAATTCGAACTAAGAAATGCATTTACCGTTATTCAAATGATGCTGACGTATGTTTAATGCATTTATTTGTTTAAATAGCAATTAAAAATAATAATTTAGTTGCGTCTAATCTTCGTGGGTGGTAGGTAAAGTGTGCTTATTGAAATTATTAAGATGCCAGGTAAAAGAGTTTCGTTTAATATAGTACAGTTGGTGTATTACAACTATTATGATGGAAAAACCATCAGTGAGCTATCCGAAATGTTTTGTTTAAGTCGACAAACCATTTATAATATCATAAAACGTGCAGAAGATGAAGGAAGATTGCAACCAAATGAAGTAACTGGCCGTCCTCGAAAGTTATCAGATCGAAATATTCGATCTTTATTAACAAAAGTAGATGAAAATCCACGACTTTCGATCAGAACCCTTGCGCATGAACTTAAGGAAGAAAGTGGTGTTACTGTTTCTCATGAAACAATGCGGCAAGTTCTAAAAAAAAATGATTATACATCAAGAGTTGCACGTAAAAAACGACTGCTATCGACAGAAAATATTAAAAAACGCTTGTCTTTCTCAATATTGCATATAAGTAAGCCAAATGATTATTGGGATGACGTCATATTTTGTGACGAAACTAAAATGATGCTATATTATAATGATGGACCTAGTAGAGTATGGAGAAAGCCATTAAAAGCGCTGGAAAACAGAAATATAGTTCCTACTGTAAAATTTGGCAAACTTTCAATTATGATTTGGGGATGTATTTCCACCAAGGGCGTTGGAGATCTTGTATTTATTGAAAATACAATGGATGCAAAAGGATATTTAAATATATTGCGCAATCATTTAATCAGCAGCGCAAATAAATTTGGCTTCATTCAAGGCAATAAGCCAAAGTTTAAATTTTATCAAGACAATGATCCCAAACATAAGGCGCATATGGTGAAGATGTGGCTACTATTTAACTGCAACAAAGTCATCGATACGTCTGCTCAGAGCCCAGATCTAAACCCCATTGAAAATTTGTGGGCTTATTTAAAAAAAAAGTAGCTAAACAACACCCAAAAACTCTATCACAGCTAAAGGCAGCTATTTTACAGGAGTGGTCTAAAATACCCATTAATTATGATGTGCCCAAGCTGATAAATTCAATGAATAGAAGACTGCAAGCCGTAATGGACTCAAAAGGAGGTCCAACAAAATATTAATTTATATAAATATACTTATTTAATATCACTGTAAAGTGAAAACAACCGTTTATTTCATTTGTAAAAACACTTTCTTGACACTAGTATTTTTAAGTTTTTTTTATTTTCGTTATTTTTATTGTTGTTGTAACATTAAATGAATAAGTTTTTTGTCTTATTTTAAGATTAAATATGTTGCGTAAGTATAATGTGTAAAAAAAAGATCGAAATAAAAAATAATAACTAATATTTTCGGAAATAAAAACAAAAAATACAAATTTTTTGCTTTGTCAAAACACTTTCTTGACGAACTGTATACATATATTTATACACATACATATATATGTAGGTCAGTAAACTTCCAAACAAGTAGGGATGTTTCTCATATTTGCATTATAAAGTGATATTAAATGCATGAAATTTTTACGTGCTGTTTGCTACTGCCAAGCATTAATTGCAAAAACAAATAATTACACCAAAAACTAATTTGACTCTTTTCTTCGTAAACAAGCAAATCTGTTTTTTGTTTTCATTTTTGTCCTTCATTCATCAATAGTAAAATTTTTAGAAAGAACAAGCACAAGCGCGGCCGATCTAGCAGCAGCGCAGAAAGAAGTAAAATCTTCACTCCGCCCTCCCGTGCCTGTTGCTGAAAATTTAAAAATTGAGTCATTGTGACTCTATAATATTCTTACTCAATGCCTGAGGTCAGTTATTACTTAGTTATAAAACAAATTTAAAATTAAAGTCAAAAAATAAATTGTTATATAAAACTAATTTAAGTATTTAAGTAAATAAAATAAACCGTCAAAAGAGGTAAGTATTTTTTAAAACATTTCTCTTTTTATCAATGAATTATATAATTGATACATAAAAATATCAAAATAAGTTTATATATAAAATATATATTTATATATGTCATATATTATTTAACAAAAAATATTCATTTCAGTTGAATATCAGGACAGAGAATGGATGAAGTTTGTATGGTGCATTTATGATGTTTGTAAATCAATTAAATAAAATATTATTATTAGGAAAAAACAAAAGAATTGAAAATATGTGGACTAAGGGCAGTAAGCAGGCTTCGTTAGATCAGTTAACTTACTTAATATTGCATGAATTACTTGAATCTCAAGTAAATTTACTATTCTAACGACCTATACTATAAGTGACGAGGCACAGATAGCTTCAGCTCTCATGACCCAATATAAGTGACGAGGCACAGATAGCCTCGGCCCTCATAACCCAATTTGAACCGACATATTGTTTTTTCTCTCACTCTCAATTTTACAATTTACATTGATTTTGACGAGCCCATGGCCCTAAAGAAAGTTATTAAGGACGTGTGCCAGTTAGGCTAAGTTGATGCCAAACTAAATGGGACTTTTCTTGGGATTTTTTGCACTGCACACATTGAGCCATTTATCAATATGTATCGATACATCATTATATTATCGGCACTACTTAGAATTTCCCTCATTTAGAATGCAACTTATCCTAACTTGCACACGTCCTAAATTTAAATTAAAAATTTTTAAAATAAAGAAAAAAATTTATTGTTATTTATTTACTTAATTTTATTTTTGTAATTATCACTAATTGAAGTTCGCTTATTGTAAAGTGTAAACAAAGTATTAAACAAAAAATTTTTGTTAGCATTTATACCTTCGTTAACATCTACCATAGCAGGTTCCCACAGAAGTATAAAAGTATGAACAGCTGATTTTGTTTCTATTTGATTCACTGTCAAAACATACATATATAAAAGCGTTGTTTGCTTTTGTTGTTTTTTTTAATTTCCATTTATCAATAGTTCGTTATGAACACATCTCTATTGATGCCTTAGTTAGCTTGTCTCATAGTAAAGTTTAATAAAAAAAATGGACTTACTTGACAGTGAATTTAAATTTACGAATTTAAATAGACTTACTTAATGTTAAATTCGTAATTCGCAATAATTCAATTGTATAGCGAAATTTTGAATAATTTATCTATAGGCGTATTCGATGGCTAACAAGTATGGCAAAAAACAGCAAATTGCTGGCCTATGCAGGCTTATACTGGCCGCAATGTACGCAAAACAACAACATTATTTCCTCTACCTCGGCCAACGCAATAAGCGAACTATTGTGAACCTTCATTGAAAATTCCAACGAATAGTGCAATCAAATGTCAAAAATTGAGGAAATAAAAATTCAAACAGAATTCAAAAATTTGAAAAATATTGAAAAGTAACGAAGAAATAATGGAGAAATCGTAAGCATTAAGCACATTGAATTTTTTATTATGTTAGTTATTACCAAGTAACATTTATTTTATTTCATTTAATTTGTAATTTACATACGTAAAATTAATTAAACAAACATAATTTTTGAAACTATGGACCACAAAGGAAACGAAGTGTTTTCTAGAGTGCATTCATAACATTTAAAAAATCCGTGAAACAACTTGCATCCCTCGGCCGCTGCAAAACGTTGCTTTCTTCTCCCAACATTGACAGTACCTACAAAAATTTACTTATCTTAGTGTTTTATTTTTAAATTTTCAATATTCTTACCATTCCTTTTAATTCCGTGTTCATTTTAATTTTATAATATTTTTATAAAAATATATTTGATTTACATGCACATATACAAGATTTGCTGTTTGTGAAAACAAAACATTTGACAGATTGCAACAGTGATGACAATGCCTCGCGTGGCCAACATAGGCCAACATGCATTTTTTGCCGTACTTGCGAGCCACCGAAAAGGCCTACTGTCTCGCGTAGCAAATATAGGCCAGCATGCACTTTTTGCCACATTTGCGAGCTACCGAAAACGCCTATTATTATCGAGAAAAGATTAAAAAATGAGACATGCAGATATTTGTTATATTTATGGTACTTATGATTGCTATGATTAAAGTTTATTCCAGTTTCTAAAGATTTATATACAAAAATGATAAAAAATAAAAAAAGTCTGAGAAAATAAAACTCCACAATTTTAATAAAATTTTATATAAAATTTGAAGAACTATTTGCTATTGTGAATGGAGACTCTTCAAAAGAGGAAGCACAGAAAGTATGCATTTAAAAATTGTGTTGTTATCTGTTTTAGATGTTTGCGCTGATTAATAGCATCTTTTTAACAAACAAATAAAAGTTAATAGTTTTTGTTAATGTGTACTGAATTCTGTTGAGAAAAATGGATAAAATATCGCATATTAAAAGAGATGAGATTCGATTTAAGCACGATCTAGAAGTGAATAAAATGACTTCACGGGAGTTTTATCAAGACCCAAGAGCTCGTGTAGATTATCAACAGTATATCCTAAGAGATACTGAATATTTTAATCTTTTCAAGCTAGCTATTCTTTATAACAAACACCTGTTTGTAAATCGCACAGTACTAAATTTGAACTGTGAATTAGGTTTACTGGCATTGTTCGCTGCAAAAGCCGGTGCGAAAACTGTTTATGCCATTGACGATTCTAAAGTAGTGGATTACACCCGTCAAGTTGTTGCGAGCAATGGCTTTGAGCATATAATAAATGTAATAGAAGGTAACATACGAACGATTAAGTTGCCTACAAAAGTGGATATAATAATTGCCGACTGGTTGGGTTATACGCTTTTGTTTGAGTCAACTTGTGCTGATGTTATATATGCTCGCGATCACTGGCTGAAAGATTCTGGAATTATTTTCCCTGATATTGCCAGAATGTTTTTGCTATTAGGACAAAATACTGAAAATAGAAATGCTTATACTGAATGGTGGCATAATGTACATGGTTTTAATATGAAAGCACTACGACAATCTGTGACAAAAACACCCAAGTTTCAATATGTGGGAAAAGAAAATGTAAGATACTATCCTTTTTTAAATAGTTACATATATATAATGTTTTTTTTTGTTAGCTTCTTACTGATCGTTATGAGATATACGACCTAGATATGAACACTGCTACGATAGCTGACTTAAAAGTTCGTTCGCAATTTATATTTAATATAAAGAGAAGTTGTACAATTGATGTCGCTATAACATATTTTGAAGCAAAGTTCTCAAAATCGCACATACCAGTATATATACGCACAAATCCTTCTTGTAAGAGATCGACCCGATTTAAGCAAGGTATTTTTTACTTCAATAAACCGGTGAATGTTGAAGCGTCTAGTCTACTTTATGGCGGTATCGAAATGTGCCCTGCACAGTTTAATACAGACTTTAAATGTATCGATATCAATTTTGAACTGTACGCGGGTAATCCAGGAAATTCTAATTTACTGACTGAAATGCATTGGAGACTGCCCTCATATTTTGTTGAACGTAAAACAAAACCAAGGATAAATGTTGTGAATAACAAGCAGACAATAGTAGAAAAAGTTGAAATCGTCGATCAACTTGTGAAAGATGAAAAAGATGAGAATAAAGATATTAATGGCAATAAAACTGAAGAGCACGTAAAAAAAGTCAATGAAGATGCGAAATGTAATAAAGATGTTGAAGATTTTAACAAGCACTCCAAGACTAAAAAAAACCGCAAGAAGAAGTATAAAAAAATTATTTAGAACTTGTTCGACCATAACAATATCATTTCATACATATTTGTGTTATAGTAATTAAAAAAAACACAAAATATTAAATAAGTTAATTATTATAATTTACTAGAAAACTTATATGTCAGAAATTTGTAATTTATTATAAATATTATTGGTTATTATTACATAATAAGTTTATTTAAAGAAATTGTGTAAAGCAACTAATTTTAAAATATTTATAGTATGTACTTGGTTACAAAATAATTAATATAAATGCCTTTTAAAATCAAACATTGTATATTCTTATATGAATGTTTCTTGAAATAATTATTAAACTAATTCTAAAAATGAAATTATAATTAATTTTGTAAAATAAAAAAAAGAACTTTGTTTTTGTTGAATAATATATATTCAAGTCAACTTAAATGTTAAAAAAACTGTGTATACGCTTATCTTAATAAATTGAAATATAAGAATATACATTAACATATAAGAAGAAATGCATAAGAATATATAAGAAGAAATATATAAGAAGGAATATATAAGAAGAAATATATAAGAATATATAAGAAGAAATATATAAGAATATATATGAAGAAATATGTGAAGAAATATATGACAATATATATAAATATATAATAAGAAATATTTGAATATTTTATATAAATATATATAAAATATAAGAAATAAATTGGGCTATAATTTAAAACGTCAAAGAAAATAATATATTATTTATGTTGTTAAAAGCTTGTGTAATCTTAACTAACTGCTAGTTATTTTCTTATTTTTATTTTATATAGTTATTTTTTAATAAATGTCGTCAACGTTTGAGACATTATCTGATTTGTTCCTTAGATCGGGGTATTATCACAAACTTTGAGAAAATAAGCTAAAAAAACTTTAAAAAGTCGGTGACATTTTTAAAGAAAAAAAACTATTTAAAATAAAAATTAAAAAACTAATAGTTTTTTTTATTAGTTTCTGGCTTTCAACAAAAATAAAAAATAAAATCTTCAAATAAGTGGACACGTCACTATTCCAATTGAAAATGATCAATTATTGATATTATATTTTATAACAATACCTTGGACGTTACTTTTTTATGGACTGATGAGTATTATTAGTAGTGTTATATCCCTAGATTTAAGATGTCTCCTACTAGCAGGAATAATGGTAGTAAATGGCTAGAACGTTCGGATTACCTATTGAAGTCATTTATCGTCGACAACCAAAAGTCTAGCAAATGTCCTGTTACAGTCTTACTTTTTAAATATAAAATAAGTTAAACCAGGTTCCTTAAGCAATTGGCTATGAGATGCAGCACATATCTTCTACGCCTATTAATTAAATATGTAAGCTCATATATGCAATTTTTCCATATTGTTCTAGAAATAGAATATATCATACATTATAAATAAGAGAATCTTTTAACAATGGAGATATTCACTGATAGGCGCAATTATTTATTTTTGATGAACGCACTCAAAAATGCAAGAGCAGCTACTCACAAAGAATATAAGATTTACTCAACGATTGTTCAGTTATGAATATATTAATGAAAACATACAATCCATTGAAATAGAGTATAAAGTAAACTTTTTTACCATAATAATAGATACTATCATAATTGATACCGACTGTCGTTTCAAAGCACTTAATCGATATTTTGAAGAATTGGGTTTCATATATGAAGTTAATCATATGAAAAGTATACCAAAGGAAGAACCTCTCAAGCATTATATTGCTTTAGGTATAAACCTTCATCTTCGGGAAGCTAAGAACACTGACATTCAGCCTTTTGAACTGTATGAGGAACTGCTGTTTTTAAAAACGAACTCACTACACTGAAACAACAGTAGAAAAGCAACTCAATCCGGTATATTAAAGAAAAGAATTTAAATGAAGTATTTCTGAATGTTTATATAGTAACCAGAAATATACTCACAGTTCCAGTCATTACAGCTTCTGCTGAAAAAAGCTTTTCAAAGTTAAAATTGTTTAAGACCTGTTAGAGAAGTACGATGAGCCAAGAGACACTATCTGCATAGGCAATTCTATCAATTAAAGCAAAAATAGCGAATGGTTCAAAATGATATAATTTCAAAAAATTCAATCAGACTAATAGAATGAAAATTCATTTATTTTAATTAGTGTTTATTTTAATTTGATTAGCAATAAAACTTTTATACATTCTTCGTCGTATTAGTAATATTATATATATATATTCGCATATATTCACATTTATATATTGATATTTATTTATAGCTCGGTAATGAATGGGGGCTCACAATTCTTATGTCGCCGGCGTCCAGTTTTGATCTAGCTCCACGACTGATACTCACTAATATTACCGTTCTCCTTCTGCTCTATTGATTTATGTAGTCACTTGTAAATTTGTGCTTGATTATGAGTATTGATGGTCTTAGATCCACTATGTTATCTATATGTCTTACAATCGTTTAATTAGTTCTCTTATTATTTCTTCTGTTATCATAATTAATACTTAACAAAAAAATCTGAAAAGAAAAAGATGAAATTAAATTATATTACAAAAGAATTTTTCTTTCAGTGTATTAGACATCACTGTTTAGGCTTATAAACAAATCGAAGAGCTCAAATGCATAGTCCATGCTATTGGATTTTCGGCTACAGCTCCCGCATATTAATTACTTATTTAACGATTGTGCTTAGTTGCATATAAAACTTATTGTTTTTTGCTTTGGTTTTATAATTCATTGAGACTGCCGGTTAGTAAGATTTTGGCCAACAGAGGCAGCAGTACTAAAAAGTTCTTTAAAACCAAGTTTTAGTAAAAACAAAAACTCTTTCTGAGCGAAGATTTAGTAGAAATACGTGGAAAAAAAATGTCGTGGTCTTTTCGTAATAAAATTTTTGCAGTGTATGCTATAGCTGTGATCAACGTAAGTGTTAAATTATACAAAATAAATAAAAAATATATATGATTATATTTATGAATTTACACTCGTAAATTAATAACTTTGTGAATAATAATTTTATTTTGTAAATTATTACCAATAATTAAAATTAATATAATTGTGTTGAGTGCTAAAATGTTATGAATTATTTTAATTAATGTCCTTGTGAATTCGATGTGATGGCCTTTGATTTAATATATGGAATGTAGACGACGCAACAATTTACGGTAGCGGATTTTGATGACCATTATATTGACAATATTGATAATAATAATTTTATTTTATCATTCAAAAGAATAATTATCTCAAAAATTCTTTTGAGAATATTAATTTGTCACTTAATAAAAAAATGAACCCTGATTAATATTTGAAATGGAAGAACTTTAACGAATTACTATATGATTATAAAAATCCTGTCTCTACTTACAATTATAAAAAGTCTCATTAGTGCAAATTTGTATGGATTTTGTATGAAAAATGAAACGTACTATGAAATTCATTTGTGTATTTATAAAAAAAAATTTATTCTCACTTCCGTTGATAATTCAATAAAAGAATTCAGAATTACACACATAATTATAATTAAAGCTAAATAAGTGATAAATCGATGAACATTTCCATAATAATTTTCAAATATTTTTAATGGTTTCAAAATACAAATATTTTTTAGTCAAAATCAATAAAAATTAAGAATTCAATTATAAATTAATTTCCTCATTGAGTTTATTTATTTTACTCAAAATACCTAATATATGTTTTTTGGCTTAGTACTGAAATTTTTTTTAAAAATAAAAAATAATATATAATTCAATTTAAACAGATTTTTAGTTTTACCATCCCGGGTCAAGAAATGTAAAATTTTTACAAAAATGGAAAGATAACCTGATTATCCGACGTAGTTGAGGAGTGTGACTTTATTTACTAATAAACTGTTTTTGTTGAAAGAAGAAGGAAGAATAAATCTTAGCACTCTGTTAGAGATATTTTGTTTGCAAACATATGTATATCTTTAGGTTTTACATTCGAAAAAATATTTTTATATATGGAAATAATAAAGAGAATATTAATAATAAAGAGAAGCAGAATAGTTTTAGCTGAACAACCACTGCAATTAGTCATGGACCACATACAGAAAATTCAGATGATTCCCAGCAGTATAGCAATAACCAACCTCTGTTTAATTATTAAATCCTAATATATATTACAGAAGTATTACACAAAAACTAAGGCATGAAATTTACTAAATTATAAAATTGTATATTTTTTTCTGTCTTTGTTCTTCTATTACATTTTTATGGATTTATCGTCTTAGGATACAGAAACTCTGAAACTTGTCCAGATATCATGTAATATAATACGGATGCTGTTGACTTTTATTATGTCTGATAAATGGATTATATGGAACTGTTTTCAAAAAAATGTTTGCTTTTATAACTGCAATCTATGAACTTACAATTAACTATATAATTCGCCACATTTTCGGGAATATAGCGAATTCGATTATTTTCAAATTAAACCATATTAAACCATTGGCTTCTATTTTCTTTGATTATAATTTATCGTATTCAATTGTCGTAAAAACCAAGCCTGGTTTGGTTAATTTAATAGCAAATCTTTCTTAATAAACTTAAGACTCCTTAGTGTGTATTGTTGTATGAATTATGATTTCATTTCGATTATCCAGTATAGGTTATCTTGGGTATTCAATTTTGAAGTGACTTTGATTATTAAATACATTAAGTAAAAACATTTACTTCTGAAATTAACAATACAATGCATCCTCATTCTATATTAGCAATGCTTAAGCAGTACTGATAGTTTTGTCAGTCTATTTAAGGAGAAATCATTTATATGTATGTTATTGTTACACATTGAGAAAACCAGCGGATACGATTGCTAATGCTGTAGAATGGAATGCCCACGAAGTGAGCAGGACAGGACAATTGCAAGTGAAACACAGAAAACTTTTAGTCAGCTACGTTTTTCTGCTAGAAATAGGGGCAAATGTAAAGGACTTGTACGAAATATTTGTAAACTGAGAGAACATAGCATAATAGATATTCCAGAATTTAGATATTAACGTAGCATGGTTCAACCACATGAATTACTAAATCAGTTAGTGCAAAATGCTTCTTGTGACGAAGTGCAGTAGAAGTTTTGATAATATCTAGCATAATTACATATGAATCAAAGTATATATTTTATATTCATATTTAGTTATTTTCATTAGATATACCATAACATGATATATAATGAATTTTTTACTGTTAGTACGATAAACTAAGAAAATAAAACGTCAAGAGTAATAACAACAAGAGTCGGTAAAATAGGCATTTATCTTTTATATCAGATAGGGAAGAATAATAGTTTTATTGATTGCTTGGTTCTCATATCCCATTATATCAAAAGTTGTTTCACATTTCAAGTTTTCCTATTTTAGGTTAGGTTAGGTTGATAGGACTGTGCTAATACAACCATAAACACTTCCACTCTAAGACATTAATTGCTCATTGTTATGCCCTCAAACTTGCTTGGGGTTAACATTAATCATTGTAATTTCAATATATTAACTATTCTTGTTAAAACAACTGGTCCTCTTGATAGAGCTAAGCTTATCTAAGCGAGAAACGATCTCTATAGAAAATACTAAGATATAGGCATTAAATGATATTAAAGCCATTTAAATTACGTCTTAATATTAACTTTAACTTTAAATTACTTTTGAGACTTAAGTTACGCCTGTAAAATTGGCCCTTAATGGACCGAAAACTGGTATATAGAACTGGTGTATAAGTAGTAGGAATAATTTAGTTTTAATTGATAATATTAGGTTGTTTAGAAAGCAGTTTTTTTTTTTTTTTTGTGGAAATGAAAGACAGTTTTCGTATAATAAACAAATACTTTATTAAATTATATATTGGCCGTTCTAGTCCAATACCTTTTGTCATCTTTCTGGCATTCTTATCTAAAATTATTATCTTCATGTATGCCATTTACTCAAGATATATATTTGACGAATATTAGATTATTAAATCACTCATTGATTTTATTTATTAATTATATTTTGATTATTTTTCAAGATATAACTATCTTGGTTGCTTGGCGGGGCACATTGGTGGGGAAATATGTACAAGCATAAAAAATCTATTAAAATATTTAGAGAAGTACAGAGTACAGTATAAATATGCGGAAGTTATAAATATCAATAACAGATTAACAGATTATTATTATTTATTAAGCCCTAATTTGATTATTTACATAAATATATTTCAAAAATTTAAAAAAAAAAGTCTAAATTAACCCTTGAGTTGCGTTGAGCTTAATTTCCCTATAACCTTTGTTTGTCCATCTACGGTTTTTCTAAAATTATTAGAAATATTTATCAAACATACAAATAGTTTAATTAAACAATTTTGTATTATATTTTCCCGCGCACAGAACTCCTCCTTCTCAAAGTTTAATTCTGCCATTCATTGTTTTGCGATTTTGGTGCTACACGTGCAGCGCATAATGAATTATTAATTAAAAAATTTAATAACATCATTAAATAATTTTGTATATTTTAATTGAAATCTTTTTGCAGTTCACGTTATTGGATTTACGTGTATTTGCAGTACCAACGGTAGTGCCAACAACTTCCCAGCCAACTTCACAAATCGTGAATTTTGACACACAACGCAAAGCCAGGGCCAATACAGATACAGAGGACTTACCTGATTTCGACTTCGACGAAATTAATAAAAATTCTAAGGACAAGGATCAGTTCACAGGTTCAGGTATGAAATTAATATTTTAATAGAGTGATAATAACAAATATTTATTTTAAGATAATAGCCTTGATACATCTCCACCACACACAGATGATGAACTGTCAAGCAGTCAGAATACATTAGATAACACTAATGAAATTTTTGGACATAACGATGTTTTCGAGTCATCGACTGTGAGCAATAATAACCCACTGCATCGTGTCAAACAAAGCATTGGTAGATCTTTGGAACCAGTTAAACATCTTATTAATACCGTACGCGATGGTGCCTTTAATCTTACTCACCCACAAAGTCCCCACCATCATGTTTTGCGTGGGCACGCTGCACGCAGACGTGAGCACAGTGAACATACAGAGCATGTATCTTCAAATGATGCTTCGGCTATTGAAACGGAAGAGGAGCGTGAATCGGTGAATGAAAGTAACGAATTTCGATTTTTGGAAGTATTGGGCACCGTTGGTGGCATGATTTGGCAATTTTTAATGAATATACAAAGAGCTTTTGCTGCTAGCAGTGGCGGTGCTAGTTCTGGGTCTTCAGGAGGGAATTAAGTGAGCAGAATATATTGCATAAAACGTGATTTTTACCGAGATTAGTTTTCTTTGAAAACAGTTGGTATTCTATGTAGATTTGTTATGTGTAGTATCTTAGATAAATTAAAATTTCAATGATGTTTATATACCTTTAAGATCATATTATATAGTTTTTCATAACAAACAGGCAAAAGGTACTTTACTTTAAATTTGATCAATGTATTAAATACTTCGAAATAAAACTTAATCTTTCTAAAATAATAATTTGATGCATTTGATAATATATGGATTATAATGTAAAGGATGGATAAGTATATGTTTGAGAGATAAAATATATTTGCGTTGCTTTATTCATAATCTGAAATAGTATCGCTAGGGAGCCGGATTTCTTAACACCAACTAGTTCAACCTACTTACTATATATTCTATCTAATAAAATATGAAAAGATTCATTCAAAAATCAGTATAAAAAAGCACATTATGATTTAAGTTTTTAGAATTCAAATACAGGTATAGTTTATATAAGTTTGTGAGGGATAGTAATAAACAACACATTTAATTAGCTTGGACTATTGTGCGCTTAAGACAAGAAATTTCAAGGTTTCAAAAATGTCATTCTGCTTATCGGATTATCCTTTTTGTAAAGGCTACTTAAAATTTGTAGCCATATGTAGCTAATTATCAAAGGTTACGTCTAAACAATAGGAGATGTTACATTAATCTAGCTCGCTCCAAGCCACGCATAGACATTGTTTCTTAACAATAGCAGATAAAATTACACCTTCATATAGATCGTATAGTTGAGACTATTGCAAATTTAATAGAGTCCTACAAGCTCTATTTCTAAGAAAGAGAAATCAAGCATTTAAAAAGATTTTTCAAAGTGTATTTTTAAACCAGAATTAAGTGAGACTTAAACCCAAGCTTTGTGTGCCGTAGTTCTAATGTACATTATCGTATCACTGGCAATAATAGAAAATACCAAAATAAAGTTAATATATTCTAATTTAATAATAAAATATAATAAGGATCCGATTTCGATTTGACGATGGATCTTGGCTTAACTTGATTCTTGAAATATTGAACTCAAAAATTGCAAATATTTACAAGGAAACCAGCAATAACAATAGAAAGTGATGGATGTTATCACTGTAATCAATGTAAAATCTTATTTTATTTAATACCACTAGATTTCGTGATTACTTTCTGTTTGACTAATTAATTTGAAAATTCACAACTTTAATGCACGATATCTCAAGAATCTACCTATATTAATCTAGATCGTTGTCAAATCACGGTTTTCCGAAATTCGTTATTATATCATCATAAAGTATTTAAAAATTTGTTTCTGTCAACTAACAAGAAGATAGTTTATTTTTGTTTTAATTTTTGAGTCGTTATTTCGAAATTGTTTAAATGCGTTTATTTTTGTTTTTTAAAATATACTAACTTTTATTTCGAAATTTTTTTTTGTGTATCTCTACACGTGTTTCGGCAAATTCGCTTTTGCCTTCATCAGGAGAATTCCTAATATTAGGAATTCTTCATATCCTGATGAAGGCAAAAGCGAATTTGCCGAAACACGTGTAGAGATACACAAAAAAAAAAAATTTCGAAATAAAAGTTAGTATATTTTAAAAAAACAAAAATAACCGCATTTAATAAGATAGTGTTTAAGATATATAATAATACATTAATATATAATAAGAGATAATAGCAAATAACATATGGACATTGAATATGGTCCTGGGCTTGAAAAAATTGTTTTGCTTAGCACTTAACGTTAAGAATTATTTGTTATCAAACCAATATAACTATTATATATGATGATCAAATTTTTATATACAAGGGCGTTTTGATAAGTCTGTGACTTTTTGAATTTCCCACGCAGTTACTCCAAATGCAACAGTGCTGCCGTCAGCTGTAATCTACCAGTGGGCAACTTTTTAATTTTGAGCAAGCTACGTCCACTGGTACGTGAGCATGCCCACTGGTAGATTACAGCTAACGGCAGCACTGTTGCATTTGGAGTAACTGCGCGGGAAATTCAAAAAGTCACTGATTTATCAAACCACCCTCGTAATTTTACTTTTTGTCAGGACGATAAAAGTATCAAAATGTATTCTTTCTTTTTATAAAATCTTTTTTTAATGAATGAACTTTTGCACATGATTCCTTGTATAAACGAATTAATGAACATTTAATTATATACCAAGATATAAAATTTGATAGTAAATATTTCATTTCTACAGTTTTATTTTATATATAATAATTAATATCTAAATATTTTTTAAAAAATTAATTGTGATGAATGAACTTCTGCGCATAAACATTTGTATAAACGAACAATTGAACGTTGGATAATTTATATTCCAGCAATTAGTATTTAATAATAATTATATGAATACCTACAATTATTTGTACTTATATTTAATATATATCCATATGTCCCACTTTGCGATGATAATAAATTTCGTACGATACTGTAGTGTCCTCATTAATCATATTACAAAATGTATGCAAACGTTTTAAATAAATAAATAATATGCCGTTATGCAAAAGTAAATATAAAAATTGCCATTAATTTATTTTTTTCAAACTTAAGAGTTGGAGTTTTTTTCTTTGCTAATATAGGCAAATGTTAATACTTTGTTTTCCTTGTAAAATTTAAAAAAATTTTGACAGTTCAACTATTGTGAATACTAACAGAAATTTCCTTTAAGAAGCAAAATATGGGAATTTATTTTCCAAATGACATATGTTTGCCGCCTGCTATCAACAGTTTGTAGCATTTTGTAAATATTTCTGGTTTTCGTGTACAAGCAAATTTATTTAAAGCAAACGAGATTGTGAAAATAAATTAGAAAGCATTTGACACTTAAAAAGTACAAAATAATTGCATATGCTAAGTTTTTTTAGACGTTTCTCTAAACTTATTGTTGCTGCGGAAATGTCTTCCAATAAAAGTAAAGCCTTGGAAAAACTGCGTGAATTTGGTTACGCTTTCAACAAAAGTATGTAGTTATTAATTTTGTTAATTATAATTATACAATCACTAAAAAATAATTTATTCATTAGGTGGGCAGTTGCGTAAGATAGACCCAGAGACCGGTGAAGCCGGCATGGAAGGTTTTGTGTTTAACGTATACAAAGAACAGGAAAAAAATCAGGCACGTTACGAGCAGTTGGCAGAGGTAAACATGATTTCATATTCAACTTAAAAGGCTTCTGCATTTTTAATAATTTTCGTTCTTGACTTTGTAGCAAATCCCAGATATTGTTTATGATTTACTGGAGCAAAATGGTATGACGCGCATCTACATACCTGATAATTTACCACCGGAGAGACAAACATGTATATTTACTCAACCGAAAAACTTGCGTAGATCTCAAAAGCTTATTGTGCTAATACATGGCAGCGGCTATGTTCGTGCTGGACAGTGGGCCAGAAGGTATTTTTTTTATTTATTTACTTAAATATATTTATATTTATTGTAATGGTTTTTCTCTTTAAATTAGTTTGATTATAAACAATTCCATCGATCACGGTACACAAATTCCTTATATCAAGCAGGCGAAATCTCTAGGTTATGATATATTGATAACTAACACAAATGATAATTATCGTATAATTGATGGTGTAAAAAAATCTGTATCTGGTCTTAGTACACCATCAGATCATGCTGCTTATGTCTGGGAAAATTTTGTTATATCATCAAATCCAGAAAGCGTAGCGATAGTAGCTCATAGTGCTGGTGGTGGCGTAACTATTGAACTGGTAATTGATATTTAATATAAAAATATTTCGATTAATATCTTATATTTATTTTCTACTAACAGGCAAGGCGTTTTCCGGATTTCTTTAAGCAAAAAGTTTTTGGAGTTGCGTTTACAGATTCAGCACATTTTGGTATGCCAAGTGAATTGCAGCAACTATTATCAGACAAAGCATGCAATTGGGTATCTAGCAATCAGCCTTTGGATAAGGTTTTAACAACTTTTAAAAATGACTTACCGTGTCGTTCTGCAGGTTGAAAAGCTTTGTTTAATATACATATACTATAATTCTAATTGATATATATATATAATAAAATCGTTATATAAAATATATATTTTTCTAGGTCATGGCCAACATGAGTGGACCTCTTACACTGCAATCGATGCGGTATTTAAATATTTAGAAGAAAAGTTTGAACAATTTACTATTGATAAAAAGCAGTAGATTTACAAAATATGGACAAAATCTGTAAAATGCAGTAATTATCTTAATATATATTATACTTAATAAGTCAATGGTTTGATACTAAAACGCCAACTTTGGCATTCGTTAATAATATTCATTTTTTGCGCTACAAATTCAGAATACAAACGCCATTTGTCAGCATAAATCAAGTAAAATTTAACATATAATTTCGTTTTTACACTATAAAAATATATCTTTTTAGTTATGAACACTACCAAGTGGTCAAATATGTCAATAACATCGACATCAATACATTTAATTTGATTTGATATTTTACACATACAATATATTGAAACTTAATCTTATTGATGTGGATAACACATTTAGATAAAAAAGCCACTGAGTAAAGTGGGCCTTACTTATATTTGTATAATAAAAACTGACACTCTGCAAACACACACACTGTGTTCACATAGAACTCAAGGATATGCTGTACAATAAAAAATAACCATAAAAAACTGATAACGGTAAGCGTTAAAAATCACTACTTTTGTTTTTCTTTCTTCTTCTTCTTAATATTAAGGGGGTTGTTGGGTTGTTGTCTGTGTCCTAAAGTACTGGTCAATATGTGAAGTCACCACTTGTTTCGAGTCGATTTTGAATGCCTCATATCACACGTCATAAGCATAAGTGTCATAAAAAATAACACATACTTAACATTAGATAGGAAGGAAAAGTGCCATCTTATACACTTAGCTTGTGGTATAAATGTCCCTAGGGAGTTTGATATTGCCTTATGGGTTCAAAAGTTATTGACTAGTCTTATTAAAGTTAAAGCTGTTGATGATATGATGTCATTAAACAGTCATAATAATATTTTTTTTTAGATTCGTAAATTATGCTATTTAGTTTTTAGTTCAATTTGTTATTAAAATATTATTAAGTATTTATTTATTATACGAGTGCATGTTAAAAGTTTAAAATTAGTTATATATATGTATACCATTTATAGCTTTATTTGTTCCGTTGCATGTATTGAAAGAATTGAAAGTATATATATATTAATAACATATAAGTTATCAGTGATTAGATTGTAATAGTCAAACCTTAGTAGGATCGTATGGTAACTATTACAGTTATTGGTATAAGGTTGTTTAACATAAGTTAGGTCTGTAGATGTAAACATTTTATATTCATTTGTAAAATACCTAACTAAAGCTAATAGAAGTAATAACCGCATTTGAAGTATTGAATGAATATATTAGGAATTTCAGACTATTTTAAAGGCTTAGCCTTAAAACCTAACAAGGATTTCGAATTTTTCCTTAAACTTTATTAGCCTTAAAAGTTTAGTAGACACAATGTGAGAACAGTTACAGACAAACTCTAATTTGTATATTGATAAATTAATATCATATCTAATTATTTATGTTAACTGCACAATAATTGTGTTGGTATAATTGGCGCGATCGGCCTTTGGTCTTCTGTGATAAGTGACTCCCGAAACCATTATAATTATATGTAGTTCGTACGACACAAAAGGCACCATAAAGGCACCGCCAGTCTGTAAAATTGTCTGTAAAAATGGTTTTCGGTTCCACCGTTTATGTTTTTTTTAAAAATATGGGTACCAGTAAAACATATTTTTCTGGCTCGTAGTACGTTTGAGGTTGAAAAACGTTGATATAATGTACCGATTATGTGTAGGTTTTTTGTTTTTTTTTCACAAATATTTTTCACTTAATTTGGATTTAGTTTAGGTTGATAGGGTTGAATAGTACAATATAGTACATCTAGATACTAAGAATCGTGTATATTCTTAGGGCCGTGTTATGCAGAGTGTTGCGGGCACGGTATGAGAACAATTGTTGTTGTTTTCAATACAAATTTTAAAATGGCGAATGAGAGAAAAAACAATATGGCCGTTCAAACTCTGGCATGAGAGCCGCCGTATTTGTGACCCGGCACCACGGTTGCCACTTATGGTACTTTAGTACCAAAATTGGTACTTTTTTTTTTCGTTTGGTACTCATGTTCAAAAAATGGTACATTTTTGACGACCCAACATTATAGTGGATATTTCCAATAAAATTTTTTTAATAAATGCAACTGCACTATTTTATATTTTGTTCATTTATAACACTATGAAAAACACAGAACGAAAAAATAAAAAGGTTCAGAAAAGTTTTGGACCTTTTTTTACAGAAATGGTACCTTTTTAAACCAATTTTGGTACAGGAAAAAATTTTCAAGTGGCAACCGTGCCCGGCACTAAGGCAAAACAGTGTTGTTTAGTAATAAATTTTAAAATTTGCGCCTTTTAGGAACAAATTACTACAATTCTAATACGTTTTGGAGAAAAAATGGCAGTAAGCAACACAGCATTTTTTTTATAAATTGCTAATAATATAATTATTACACTTCCCGAGAAGAAAGTAGTAATAAAAATACAAAATTGGCAATACTGATGTGACACTCTTCACAACATGCATTTTCGGTATAGCCCGAAAGAGCGTAATTTGCCGTGCCTGAGACGCTCTGCATAACATGGCCCTTAGTATTATACATGAATAGTGAAATATAAACATCTGATATATATGTTTATATATAATAGATATATATCTGATTATATATCTATTTTATATATAGATGATTCGATTACACCTAGTATATTATTATTAAAATATTTTTGTTTGTTTTCCATATTATAGACTTATTGTGTAAAAAATCTACAAATTTAAATTGGTTTAGTTATTTTTGAAGTTTTGCAATTAATATATTTATTTGTGACAAATAACTGTTTAGCAGTTATATCTTTATCCAGATTTCAATTGGAATAATATAGTTCTTGCTGCACTGTGGACACGTTTTAAAGATACTAAACGGAGACATGTTAGGATCTTTGTTGCTTTAGTATAAATTTTTGTTAGCCCGCGTTTGTACTCCATCTCATTGATATTAACTTAATTACAATGCGTCGAGAGGGAAGATCACTGTTTCGAAGACAGGGATCTTCACTTGCAGCGGAAAGGGGGCGCTCTACTGACTATGTTACCATTTTAATTTTCATTTCTGTGGTAAGCAAGTAGAGTTTAGGCGTAGCTAGGTCTATATATACCGCCTCACTTACCACTCTCAACAAGAATTATACCAGCAGACGTGTGTTTCGGCGGAATTTAATATACTTAGTTAAAAGCAAGTATGACATGTTATCATGGGATTTTTTATTTGTTAGAAATACTGGGCCGATATTTTAACTTTTGAACTAATGTATGGTCATAGTAAATCCGCACGGATGTGCTTGAGATTGTTTCTATTCAAAGCAATAAACTTCTATATGTACAGCTATTTTATTATATTTTAATATTTTTCTCTAGACTGATCTAAATGTAAGATCTTTGGAGAGCTCTTTATTTTAAATTTGAAACAAATATAAGACGGCATAGGGAATAAATATAATTTTTAATTTATATATAACAATAGATTTGTATTCAATATTATAAGGTTTTTTTATAAAATTTGGTTCTGGTATAAATCTACATTATTTTATTTCATTTATAGCGCAAACAATGTTGATTTCAAGTACTTGTAGTTTATTAAAGTAAATCAATGATTTAACATATCCTCAAAAAAAGAGAGTACAATGAATTTATTCTAGAGTTCTTTGGTCAGTTTACATCATTATTTCTGGATATTGAATTTTTTTTCTCAATGAATTGATTTTGCCACGAATTATATGTCATGTTGCAGCACTTGTTGAAACCGTATATCGTCCAAATCAAAATCATATAATTTAACTAAATCAGAGTATAGCGCTCAGATTAAGAATGCAAGATCATCTTAAATCTGATTTTCTTTTCCAATTTAAAGTTTTGTTAGAATTATTTGTTATTGCAGTACTTTCGCCTATACTACAGAATACTTTGAGATCAAGAAGTGAACTTGCAGTTTATTTCCAGATTAGTTTGTCTGTTATTGTTTTCCTTTGAATTTCACTATTTCGTGGTTCTGAAAAGAAATAGCCTTAAAGTTTTTACTGACGCCTAAATTTTCTCATCGCTAATAATGCGGACCAAATATGCTATACTAAAACATTCTTGGTTAGTAAATTAAAGAAATTTGTGGGTTAATGTTAGCACTTAGTTTTGATTGGATGAAAAAAATGTCTTAAATCCATTTTTTTGTGAGTGGCTCTAAAGCGTTCTAGAGGCTGTAAATGTGGAAAACTTTATATTTATATTTGTATTTGTGTCTATTAATAGTTTATAAAATTATATATTTGTTTATATATTTATTTATATATACATTATGCTCTAATATATCTCGTTTTCTCGCTGCTGTATTGTTATTTTTTTTTTAACATCATGGAAGTGAAATTTGAGACTGACAGTAAAATTTTTTCCGATTTACTGATGGGTAAATTCAGTTAAAATTTTGTGATTAGACTTTATAGTTGATCAAGGACTTCTGCAGATCTGTAGAAAAGGTATTCATTATTATGGGACTAGTATGCCATGTTTAACTTTAACACCCTTCTGTATAGTAATGCATTTGAGTTTTTTAAGAATTATTAGTCATAATGAATAATTATTTTATGATTGTTTCCAATTTTTAATGGTTTTATGATTCATTTTATAAATAATATTATTTTTGTTATTAATAATATAAGTGAAAAAATACCAAACGGCAGTCGATTCGATAAACTGTTCTGTCTAAACTATCAAGTCCTAAAAATACACTTGCCTGTGATAGTCTGGCAAGTTTCTAATACTGCTCTTCTTAGAAGTTATAAAAACTTTTTCATGTGACTATTAAAAACGGATCCTTTGAAATTCTGATTATCCTGTGAATGTTAATTACTGAAATAAATTTGTCACAGCATTTCGCTGACAGTTTGACATTTGCTTCTTTCCAGGATTTACGTGTTCGTTCCTTTACCAAATAGTTAAGAAGTTACCTAAGGCTTTCCATAAGAATATTTTGTCTGCAATATGTTACGTAATCACCTTTAAAATATTTTTTAAAAAAGAAATCATTGTAAATGTTAAAGGAATGTCATTCTGTTGACACTTTTTATTTTGATTTGACGCTAGGGCATTTCAACGTGACAAATATTTAAATGTTTTCTTGGCACATTTCAGAAACGTTAACGCACTTTTCTTTTTAACTAAGAAAAAACAGTGTTTATTCCGTATATGAAAGAAATATCCTGTTAAAGGACAAAGAAACACTTTTAGCAAGAAATTGTGTATAGCAAAAAAAAAAACAAAAAAAAACCACAGTAAACTCAGTTTTTAATTTTTCTACTCTTATTTTAGTAAGGCACCTCCCATTTTCTGTTGCATCTTCCCGCTGACACCTGAAATCCCTCTTTTCAATATTCTATATTAATGCTGTCATAGTCACAGTCATGGCTTCTGCTCCACCTTAGCCCACCTCATACAGAACAGTTACTCACGAAATGTTTATGGTCCTACACTCTGAACTTCAATGCGGGTTCGTGTACATTTCGGTGCTCAATAATGATTTCTGAGTTCAGGAATGGGTCATGCGCTCCATGTGACTGCAAGTTGCTATTGTAATTGTGTGTATATATGGACATTATGTATTTAGTTAGCGTTGGTAAATAACAGACATTCCATTTTTGTGGCTTATATGCGTGTACATCTGATGATACTATATATGTAAAATGGAACCAAGTAATGATGAAGGGAAAAACTTGAAAATTAAGTAAAATTTCAAGGCTTCCGGTTGATAAAAGTTTAAGTTTCTAAAAAATAGTTTATTGTAATGGAAATAGTTATTTGTAAGGTCTCTTATTAAAGGCAGATACTTTAAAAGTGAACAATTTTGTAAGATATTGTTGAACTTACAATGTATATATATATATAAATTTTAAAAAAGTCTATTTTGAAAGTCCATGTCCTGATTAAAAAAGTATCTGGTTTAAATTAGTTATTAAATATATAGCTAAAAATTTTTTTTTTAGATTTGTATTACTCTATGTTTATTCTAAACATACTTTACCAGACGTAGTCTACTTTTTGTTTGCTCTCTTACTACTGAAGTACAAAATTACGCCATTTCAATAGGAAGACCACTGAACAACAGCAAATTATATCCTAAAAAACAGGTGAAACTTGTTTTCAATGTATTTTATTGTTGCATCAAAGACTTTTTTACGGAATTTACTGTATAAGTTAATAGTATTTTGAGTTGTTAGCTTTTTTTATCGGGACTTTTGGATAGTCATTATCTTTGTTGAATATGTGATAGTAACAAAACTCCATAAACTATTTGTAAATCATTCCATACGACAGTGTTGTCTACATATAGCTCATCAAGTTATTTTTCTGGTTTCAGAAATGATATTATTCTTTAGTTCAAGGTTTTTTTAGAAGTTGTTTCAGCAGTAACGCAGACTCATTTGAGTAGGCTACTGAGTAGGGTACTAAGATTTGATTAGTATATTTTTTTCGGGTTATTTAATATAATAATCAAATCTATCCAGTTGGGTTTATTTAGTTTATTAGATCTCTTGTTTTTACTCGTGTGCTGTCTAATACTTTGTTATAAAAATACTTCCCAAAAAATCTGTTTTTATGTTAGCCAGAACTGGGCAGTCAAAGAAGAAGTTTGTTCTTCTAAGTTGATTTTCTGCAACTTCTATAACAAGTGTTAAACAGAAGGCATAATTTCTTTGCGTGGGATGCTATGTACCAGTGAATTAAAAGAGTTTCATTTAGTCTGGTAGTATGGATTCGATCCCTGTTAATAACTTTTCCGAATTAGGTCTTATTGTATGAAGATCAGATTGAGATTCATATTGTAAGAAACTTACACCTGTTATTAGTTAACTGCAGCAATTCTATATTGATATCTCTCCTGACTGTCTTTACGAAAAGATATATTAGTGCTCTATTTGATTCCTGCTCTACCTTACTAGTACTTATGGTAAAAGATTACAGTATTTTAATTGGCTGCTTGGATATCAATAAAAATGGCAACCTCAATGTGATCCAAAATCAATCTAATGCAATTAACCGAGATGTCTCCATAATCGCTAAAACTTCAGCTTAAAAAGTTGTATCTTGACTCGGAAACCGAAGAGAGTAATATATATCTGCGAATGGCGAAATATTCCTATACCTAATTGTACCTCGCAGTCATTTTTAAACCTCGTGATTATTGTAATAAATACAAGACAGTACTATACAACAACTGTCGTATAATATTATTCTAAAAATTCTTCTGCAATATGTTTATTATTATTATTATGTTGAGCCTTTTCCGAGTTAGTGCATCTGGGCACTTTTACTCTTTGATAGCTGGGGGGTTTCTGCAGAGTCCCACCCATCTCACTGATTAATTTGTGTATTCATCTAAGATTAATAAAAATAATCTTAGGATTAAGATTAATAAGATTAATAATAATTAATAATAAAAGCTTTCGCTTTGGTCGATATATACTTGCTTATTAGAGATAAGGACTTTTGTTGTAGTATTGGAATAATAGACATTGTTTAAATATAGGTTTATGTTGCTGTTTTGATTCCAGAACTATGAAATACTTATGCGACATTTAATCATTCTTCTCCTAATTTTAAAAATTGTTATGATTATAACTTTAAAACCCTGTGAAGTATTCTTCACTAAGTAGAGTCAACACAGAAGGATCATTAATCACTCAAATTCAACCATAAAAATTCGTCACACTGGACCATTAAATAATATGTATAATTCGTTCATTTTTATACAGTTATCGTATGAATTTGTTAATGGCTTTTTCAGTGACCTTGTGCCCATTTGAGCCACAGTTGGCCTGCTGCACTGCTCCTTCCATAAGTAAGCAATTTTTTGTAATGATGATTGCGTAGGGCGGTGGCTGGCAGGGATCAATGGTCACTTAAAAAATAAAAATGTTCACATAGAGCAGTGTGCGTTTTTTAATGGTTGTTTTCGTTTTGGAATGGGAGGAACAGCCGCCCATCATATTGCTCATGTATGTACGCTTTACATTTATTGGCAAACATTATTATTTATGACTTTATGATGGCCACGCTTGAACCTTTCAACGCTGAGAGAATAAAATATCTCAATTTAAAATTGCTTGCCACAATATATAAAATTGTGATTTATGAATTATTTTTAAAACATAATTTTTTTATTTAAATAAAAAAACTATTTTACAATATTATTTCACTTTAAAATTTATTGTAAACATTTTATTCGAATTTTTATCACAAGTCGTTGTTTGTTATCAACAAAAATTTATGTGGCCTCTTTGTGTTCACCCTCAACATACGAAGCAAGGGGTGTGCAATCTATAAACTGTAAAATCAACGAAAATTAAAGTGTTAAAATTTGTGACTCTAATCAAAAACAAGAATCTTAACTGTGTTATTTTAAACACATCCTTAGCCCTAGTATCCTTTGCCGTAACAGTCATGAATTTACTTTCTTCACACAACTTTACTGACAACTAAAGGGTTCCATTGGCCAAATTATACACCAATCCTTCTCCTCATGCTTGGCATTAATGTTTTCGTTAAAGATTTTATCAAGTTTCCATAAGAAAAAGGATTATTTTAAGTAATTGCTAAGCATTGTTATGCGTCTTGTGCAAATATTGCAGGGAATTGCAAAATTTGGTTTTTGTTACTCTTCGCAAAATATCTATGAGTATTTTTTGCATCCTTAAAGGATGTTCGATACTTTAGTTGTGTGTGTGTGTGCCAACAATTCACTTCAATCAGATTTCTCGTAAAATACGTTGCATCAGTTAAGCGTAAGTACCACTAAGGATTAAATAAGGACATACGATACTCTTGGAACGCATCAATTTTATTAAAATGGTGAAAAAAATGGCATTCCTTGTTGAGTTTCTGTATGAGACTTGGATGGTGAGTTTTTTTTGTGTCATAGATATTATATGGATATCTTGCTTTAAAGCTATAATTATGATTTATTATATTTGAATAAAATTATAAAATATTCTATTTTTATGCAATGAAAGCAGGGAAGTAAAATGAAACATTAGTTATTTTTTATTTATTATAATCAAGCCGTAGGGTCTAAATGAGTTCATCAACTAGGGCGATGGATACATTAACTAATCTATTTTTTATTTTTTACAAAACCAATTAAGTCGACATTATTTTTTTAAAACGTATAACAAATATGTTTAAGATTAAAAAATTTTTTTATTTTTTGTTACATTTAAAGAAATGCATTATCATTTTAATCCAAATGATCTGGAAATTTTCTACAATTCTATGAATTTTCTAACTTGCATTAATATTCTTGTACTGAATAGATTCTGTACTACTATCACATGGACTTTAACATAGTATTTATTATACTTAATTTTGTGTGTGATATAGTATTTTATTATGTAGTGTCTTTAAGTACTAGACTGATAAAAATTTAAAATTATTAAGGTTGATTTTTTTTTGAAGCTTCTTCAGTTTTCTTATAGAAAACTAAAAGGGTTCGAACAGTAATGAAGAAACAACAACAAAACTTTGTTTAATTTATTGAAGTTTGGCTGACCATACAACGCTATTTTGGTAGTTCGCAATTGGCAATACTCGAAACAGCGTTGTGTGTTCAGCCAAATTTCAAATAATTTTTTGTTGTTGTTTCTTTATTACTTTTCGAACCATTCTTGATTTAAAGTTATTTTTGTACTCTTCCAATATTGTCGGGTTCGATGACTGTTCCAATATCATTTAAAATTTTAGAAACGAGTTAAATTTCTAGTTCGAAAACCGAGCATGAGTTTGAGTTTAACATATTCTCACGTTCTATATATTTTGTAGTTATACTTACAAGTGGTTGCGGACTTGGAAGCTGCAGACCAGTTGTTATTAATTTAAAATATCTTCTTATGGTTGTATTATAATTTTTTTCGTCAATTAAGTTGGACTATCGTCTTTCTATCAATGGGATCTGCTTTGTTAAGATCGACCTCAACTGCATAATAATAGATTCATTATTTTTTTCTAATTTCTCGCTAAGTTCATCTATTGGGCAATTAATTACATTTTATTTTTAATTTATTCATTTTAGTAGATATTGTTTTGTCCAAGTCGTTTCCTTGGTTTGGTAACAAAGTATTGTAATTGAATAAAGAATCTTAATTATTATATATTTTGCAGTTGATGGACTCTGGTAACGAAAAACTTTTATAAATCAATTGAAAGAATGTAGTTTTTATTTACTGTTGTTTCTATCTATTTACTATGTTATGTTAGTTGGTAGCTTTTTTAAACAATATTAAACCTAACATAAATTGAAAATCAAAAAAGAAGACTAACTTTTTTTCTCATAAAATATTAGAAAAATTATGTTAGTCTAGAGTTGGTATACTGTGAATATATTACTAAAAATGTTTATTAACTATAGTTAAGAAAGTATGTTGTAAAACATTGACTAGATTTCACAGGTGAAACAAATAACACCTTGGAATTTATACGTGTATAAGTGTATCCTGGAAGAATAAGACACGACTTCCTGTCTCTAAATCTGGTGATTCTGATTTGGTCATAATCAGGTGCTTGAGGTGCCGAACCTTCCGAAATCAGTTTAAGGAGTTTTTTATACATACGTATAATCATTATTTAGGCCTTCAGATAATTTCTTTAAATTGCTGATATAATCTGAAAAATATCTCTGCGGTAAATTTCTAGCTAAATGCCTGCTCCTTATATACCTCGACTGAAATATACATCAAAATAATAAAATATATTATAATCTTAATAATATCAATGATCTTCTGTTACTCGTTAATAATTCAAATCACATTTAAAAATCGAGGGCTTTTTTAAATTTCGTTGATATAATTGTATTTCAGAAACTGTTTCGGTAAATCCACTTTCACAATTCTCTTTAAATACTTAGTGTAGCTTTTACTTTCACCACGTTTACCTCCTCTTCAAATTCATCTCTTCTTTTTACCATCCTTGACTTCATTGTTCAAAATTCGTTTAAGCCGCTAATAAATGTTGCAAAAAGTGCTGAAATGCAAGTTTAACGTAAAAATAATTCGAAATAAGATTAGATAAAAGTTTGTTGGTGGCCCTCGTTGAAAAAAAGGAAAGACTATAAGAAATACAACAAATAGCGTAATTTACACCCCTTTCAGATAGAAACACACAAAAAATGCAGATATGTTTTTAAATGTTGGTACAGTGGGTTTATGTGGTTTACTAATTGGGAAAAAGTGAACCAAAGTTAAAGAAATCGTTCTGGAACTTCTAAACTCAACTATTTTAATTTTTTTTTTGCGGTAGGTGGAAAACATCAAAACCATCTCAACACATGCAGCCCCGTCCCAGTAATGAAGTGCGGAGAGGAGATAGGCTTAGTTTTTAGCAAGCTTAATTTATCAAAGCCAGAGATCATAACCGAGCTTACTTAGGAAGGATGGTGTTTATAGGTGAAGTGGGTGGGGCTGATGCAGATTAAGTATTGTAATATATATACCATATTAATATAGTTAACTAAATGTTAATTGGTATCTCATAAAAATAATTTTAGTAGATACTTAAGTAAGTGATTTATTAATAAATAATCTCATTACATATTCTGAAAGTTCTTGAAATATAAATATGTCCCAAATAATTTTAGCTTTTCGCAAAAGTAATAATGACAAGATTTTATAAACGATGAACATTTTTAAGCAGTGGTTCTCCACTTTATTCCCTGCTTTAAGTGTATTCTTCCAAACTAATATCAGTAAAGGAAGTTAAATGCAGTCGGATATTTTCAATGTAAAGGGCTTTTATATCTCTTGTACTAGGAGCCTGCACTTCCGCTCAATAAAATATTTATAGTAAAATACCACTTATATGTGTATTAAATAAATATTCGAAATAATTGAACTAACAATTTGATTTCAACAACCGAATAATATAACAGATTCAGGTTAGTTTATTTACATTTACAGAAAATATTCGAAACAGCATTGTAAGGTCAGCCAAATTTCAATAATTTAACTAAAATTTTTGTTGTTTCTTTATTACGGTTTGAACCCTTCTTATTTAACTAAAATTTTTGTTGTTTCTTTATTACGGTTTGAACCCTTCTTAGTAATTTGCCATAAATTTGTTTAATATACATATTTAATAAGTATATTAAGTAGCTATTCAGAACAGATTATTATACCAAGAATTTCTTAAATCCATTTAGAAGAATTTAAGCGACTCAGAAATAATTTGATATTTTTTTATATCTGTATGATTGTACATATATATACTTTAATTATGTTAAAAGAAAATGCTTATTTCACAATTAAAGTGATGTAGATTGCAAGGATATGCCAGTGTTAATCAAATGAAGCGCATCCAGAGGAATGAGTTAAGGTGTTCGCTGTTACCAATTCTATTACACATGGCTTGAAGCCCACTTTACAAAGCACTCTTCCATATAATATTTATTTTTATTTAAAATTACTTCGCTTCGTTCCACTGTAGAATTGAAAAATTTTAAAAGATTGTAACATTTGATTCTTAAACAAACAAAAACCATGCAAATCACTGTTAAAGGAGACACTCTACCCCGGCTACACTGTGCTGGACACAAGTGGGTGTCTTAATGTTAAACTTATTTGCGGTTTATGTTATTGGAAGGTGGAGTGCGCACAAAGACTTTAAAGCCAATAAAACGATTTTTCTTCAGATGTTTTGTGGTGCATATTTTATTTGAATTTTTTTCTGTTCTGTTGTTCTGTGTTGACTGTTTTCTGGCTTATAGGAATATCAAAAAAAGGGCAACTTAAGGAGATGATGTTGACAGCTTGTGCCGATGTTAGTGACTATTGTCAACGCCACTCGTAAATGTGACGCGATATAAGATAATAGCATCATCAACACCAGCCGCAGCAAGAGTAGGATTCAAGTAAGATTCAAGCAAGTAACACTAACGTTGTTATGAGTACCCTAAGGCCAAGCAATTTAGTGGCTTCCACTTGAAGGTTTTGCTTTTATTTTTGGCAGATGGGGTGGCATCCATAAAGAAGGACAATGTTTTATTTTAAAGGATATGCGCTACTTAAAATTGGTATTATTGTATTTTTGATATTGTAAAATTGATTGCTGTTATTCGGTGTTGTTGGTGTTGTATTTAATGTAAAACATTACAAGATTTTGTCTAATTTACATGAATTTGTCTAAGATTTTATATTGAAAGAATAAAGCTTTACACTTTATTAAGTAGTAACAATTGATTAATGTTACTAGAAGGTATTTATATTTCATATCTTTTATATGATAAGTCAAATGATATACTTACGGGTTTTTAGATCCAACAATGACTTTACATAGACTCGCAGGTTCTTTTAATATGTTTTAAATTAATTGGATTCCTCTATTTTTGTTCGGTTTGTTTGTGTATTTCATTTTTCCATGGTATGAAGAAATTTTATCTTCTTCCTCCGGACGTAGTTGATGGAGTAATATGATCTTTTTTTTAAGATCATATTAAAAAGTTAATATCTGAGAGTATTATAATATATAATGGTGATGTAGGTCCATAGGTGGTGTTGAATATAACGATGGTTAGTTTAAGTAACTTCTACTTAGTGATATGATTTCCTAATTTAATTTGCTTATAAAGATAGCAATCAGCTTTAAATGTTCTTAAAATCCAATTTCTAGACTTTATTTAAATCAAGTGTGTCTTTAATAGGCATTAATCTATTATTTTGATAATCGCAGGATACACTCTCTCATCACTTTTCTTAAGTGCCATATTAAATTTATTGTAGAGAAAAATGGAAATTTGTGTTGGAAAATAAATTACTAATTTAAATTTTTTTCACTTCTTACTGAGAAGTTTGATACCTTTTATATATTGTTGACCTGAATAAGTTGCTTGGATTGCTATTAAATCCGATAAATTATTTTTTAATTTCAAACAACAATTTTATATTTTCTGTAAGTAGTAACTATAGATATTTTAAACGTTTTAGATAACAAATCTATTGAATTTGTTACGAGTCAATATTTTTTTCCCCTTTGCTCACTCCACTTGGGAGCATAAATTCAATTCAATTACGATATCTTACTCTCTTCAGAGATGATATTTTTAATAAATACACGCTTTTAGTTTTACATGCAAGTGAATGCATGTCATTGAATGAGCTACTCAATAGGCATATATTATCAGCATAATCAAGATCTTCTAGTCTGCGAAATGGGTTCCATACTCTCGCCTCTCGCTGAACGACTACCCTCGCACAGGATGTCATCTAACGCAGTAATGAAGAGTAGAGGCGACAAAACTCAGTCTTGCGTAACTCCTATCTTGACATTTATTGGGTTCTGATATTATTATTATGCAAAATTCGAGTGCTTATGTCAATATATCTTGTTTTAAGTATTCATTAAATTTTTGTAGTATATGTTTTAATAATATGAGTCAATATTAAGTGCAGCATTAGTAGTTTTATTATTATTTCTTATCCGTTTAAAATATTATTTCCACTCAGTTCTTTCTAATATTTATATAAAAAATCTCTGCAGTGCAAATCTGAAGAAATTGACTAGAACATCTTCTGCTAGACATCGAACAAATGCTTTGAGTTTATCTTCTTGCAACAACAGAAGTAAAATTTCAAGTACAATTCATTCAACATTTAAAAATCATTTAAAAAGCCATTAAAGCCACTTTCGGCTTAACGCTGCATATCCTTAAAAAAAGAAGGACAATATCCCAACAAATTGGGTACGTAAAAATGTGAATTTTTTCCATTTAACCGCTTGCAACCTGTTAAGCCAGCATCACACCCTCTTTGTGGTTTCGGCTGTGGTTGACTCTTATTTTCATTTGAATTCCTTTTTTAATTTTATTTTTTTCCTTTTTTATTTTTTGTATAATTTTTGTTTTCAGTGCTCTAATCTTTGCGCCATTTATTCACACTTGATTAACACGCGACTGACATTTGTTTGACTTTTTTGTTTTGTTTGCTGAGCATTAAAGAGAAATCATAAAAAATATTAAAATAAATAAAAATAAAAGGAAAACATTTTAGTATGTCCTTTACGCCCAAGTTTTATGTGCTTTTTTGTATTTGTTGCTTAATTTACAAGTCACAGCCGTGCTCTCTGCTATTGTCCTTTTCAGCTGTAAAAAAGACGCTCACACAACACAAAAAAAAAATTATTCATTTGCAGAAAATTACGTCTCGGGTCTAGGCTATGCTTCCCCGAGGCCAAACTGATTAATAAACCAAAACGTCAAATGGAACACAATGGAGTAACAACATACCGCCCAACAAGCAACCACCTCACCCAACCATCCAACCATCCAACCACCCATCCACCCAACCGCACGGCAACAATGGAAGAGGACCACAGCTGTCAACTAAATGTCATATTCAAATGCGAAAATAAATATGGCTACGTGCGTGTTGCAGTTGTTAACGGTTCATGTCACAAATGTCCTGCGTATAACTTCCGTTCGATTTCATTTCACTTGTCCTCACAGATCATTTCAAGATGTGCAATTTTATAAACATTTTAACATTTTTGTTTGTTGTTCTTGGTATTGTTGTTGTTGCTGTTGTTGTTGTTTCGCCAGCTGATACGATACCGCTGTGATGAGCATATTGTTGTCAATTTGACTTTTGAATACATTTCCGGTATCCTTTGTAACTGGAGTAGTGTCAGCCGAGAGGTCACATTTGTTGTTGTGCTCTTTGGTTAACAAATTATTAGAATATTTTTATTGTTTGCAGGATATCTTTTTTTAATAATTTCTTTAAAAGTTTATTGAAAGAAGTTGTAGGAGCGCAGTTCACTTCATCTTAATATATAACCTTAATATAATTTATTAATGCTGTATAAAGTGAAATTCATATTCAATAACACATTAGTTTACGAAAGGTTCAATTTGAACATTGGATGTTTTATTCGTCCGTCACTTTTATATGGATGTGTAGCGTTTAGCAAAGCCTCAAACAATACTATTCGCCAGCTAGAAATTGCACAAAGTCACGATCTGAGAAGACTTTTCAAGGTACCATGGTACATTAGGACGAGAGACATCCTCAGCGACCTCAAGATTGATCCGATAAAAAAATACATAAAGGATAGAGCCTTTAATTTTCAGATTTTCGAAAACTGACAGACTGACCAACACCGCGTTATCGAATCTATGCAGATCTGAGGTCAATTATTGCTGAATCTGATGAAGTGATAAAGAGTAATGCAGTCAAGGCGTAGAGAGAGGTTTAAAAGAAACCTCGCAGTTAATAGAAAGTAAAACTGCTCAAGTGCACTGACTCAACTAGCTTCAACATAATAATTTGCAAACAATAACTATCAAAAATTAGTTCATGAATGTCTTAAAACTCAGAAGTGATTAACACAAATTAAGCTATTAGGGAATAATCAACAAATAAGCTTTTTTTTTGATTTTGACAATTTATTTATGTAATTTGAACAAAAAATGGTTTAAAATGTGTAATAAAGGCACGCATGGACTAAATTCACTAACATATCCATATATACACCATATTTACGTGCACTAGTATCAAATAGTCACTTATTTCAAAGGATTTCATTGAGAGTTGTTTCTTTTTAGCTGTATAAACTTGTTCTAAAGTGACAGCAGATCTATTGCAAACGGGCTTGAGAGATAATATATTCGATATTCTTTGTAACTTTAGACGTTTCTAATTTGATAATTGGGACTCGGATTAGTTTGTGTAGTTCGCTGTTGTATAATAATAAGTATATATAAAATATACTTGATAATGTACAAAATAATTATATTATGATCATAATTTCCATCTATCATAACAGTCAGGTTCGATCAATTTGGTGGCCACAAAGAATAAGAGGTATAAATATCCATCGAATGTCGTATATCTACTCTTACTTTAAATTAAAATATTTTTCATAAAAATATATCTAAGATAAATAGGCCTGGATGAGAGCATATATTGCCTAAATATTACTGCGACATCTTTTCAAATATTATTGTTTAAGTATAATTTTGATATTACATTAATTTCAATTGGTTTTTACAAAATGAAAAAGGGCCTTCATATGAAAGATTTAACATCGAACAAAATTAAAATTGAGTTGAATAGTACTCATATCACTTTTATACAGTCCTAAAGTCTATGTACAATAGCAGAGGATTGAATTTAAACATTGTCTTATGTCCGAACATTGTGTTATACGTAAAATTGTACCAGGTATAGAATGAGCGATCATTACTCTGGCTGTACACATCAGAAATGAAGAAACAGTTAAAATTATGAAATCTATTTGGGTAATCCAGTTCGGAAGACTACGAATACCTTTAAGTCAACTAGAAAAGTGACGATCATAATTTTAAGAAATGCATATAGTTAAATTCATATTGATAACATTTGTAATAGAACTACTTTGAGCGCTGAATTGATTGAACTATTTTAATAATGGCTGAACAGATTTTATCAGTGAATTGATTTTTGAAATTATTATTAGTTTAATTTTATGCCAATTAGTATCATAGGTGAATCCTCTATCGGACTTCACCTAACAAACAAAAAAATGATTGATTTCTGAAGTCTACCAACATCGTGAAAAGAGGTTTATTAGTTTCAGTCATTTCTTATGTTTCTAATAGATCTCTTGTTTGTAAGTCAAATTATCTAGGTTTGAGGCCCTAGGTTTGAGAGGTTAAAATGCAGAGTAAGAAACTATCTTAGTAGAGATTCCATGGTATATTAGATCATAGTAGATCTTTTATTTCACAACGGACCCTAACCGAACAGAAGAAATTCAGCCGTTTCAATCAAGGCTAGAATGTTATTTATTGAGAAGTTCTAATATCACACTAACTGCTATAACTGTCAATCAGGAAACATGATTAATCCACGTGCTATATAGCTATGTGAAAAAAATGGTGTAGCCAGATTAAAAAACGATACTTCTCGCTTTATAATCTACTCCACTCCTAATCCACTGTAACCTTACGCAGATTCATCTTCTTGAAATGGTAGCATAGGTTAAAATGTCTTGTCAAGTAACATGTCGGTAATTTCAGTTCTGTGCTATTAAGAAAGAATGTATACTGGCATTATTCTTAAAAACAACTTTATTTTACTAAAATGGTAAAATTTTTTATTTAATTTATATGAATTCAATGATTCCTTAAATGTGTAACTTTCTGTAAAGTGCATAGCTTTTCCATTCCAAACTACATACTATTTACATCAAATCATACCGTATATCTTTGACTGTTTGCTCTGTAAATGATTAATGGCGATATATCAACCAAAGCGTGCTCAAGGCATTACCAAGTGTATCCTGAAACGCAAATATCCTTTGCGCTGAAGATGACGTCGTTCAATTGCAATGAAATAATAAAAAATTGTAGGGGTGGCTATTTTACCCGCTGGATATATGACCACCGAAATGAAAAACTAATGTGTACATGCATAAGTCATTGTTTTAGATATTTTTTTGGGCTAAACATGTTTTATTGTTGTTTGGCATAAAAAGTAACGCATGAACTTCAGATTTATTTCGCAATTTTTTATAACTTTTTTATCAATTTTTTAGATACTTTCGTCGTCGTTGTCGTTTTTTTCTTCAATGTGTGATTTCTGCACTATTTCGAGCATTAAGTTGGTGGGTTTGTTCTAATAAATCTTCCGCATCATTAATAGAAAAATATTAACATTTAAATCTGCAGGGAATACTTAAGTAACACCTATGGAATTGAGTGTTAACCATTAGAAAGCCATAAGAATTGATTTATAACAACTAAATTGAGTGCCAAAATATATGTAAAAATAGTTCAAGAGATCAAAAAAATACACTATATTAACTATAGATGACGCTTGAGTTTTTATTTTATTGTTTCCCATTTTGTTTCTAATTAAAATTTATTATTTATTGCGTTAATAATTATAAAAACATTGTAATATTTTTCAATTTCCGCTCAGCTGGTAGCACTTTTGGATTAGGGCGAACCCCACGAAGTTAATTATAAAAATTTTAAAAGTTCCTTGCTTTCATGAAATTTTTGGTAATTTTCAGACAAATTTTTGGGGGACACAGCTGGCTACTGCTTTTTGGTTATTATTTTAAGTGAAAATTACTTTTTGTGTAATTACAAATGGCACTTGTAATTATAGGAAATATACAATATAAAACAAATTGGTGATAATAACCCATTAACAACAACTACAACTTTTATATTCGTAGTTGTTATATTGTAGTGTAAAAATAGCCTAAGAAATTGATTCTTTACAATTTATAATTAGACCTGTTTTGTTGGAACCGTAAGTTCTCAGAAAGAAAATAGCAACATTAATTTGTTAATTGAAAAAAAAATTGCAGTACGAATTCTACCCGTATGGCTAAGAGTTGGATTCTGGCAAATCCGTCAATATTTCTCATAATTGCTTAATATATACTGTGAATGATATACATTCATTAACATTCATTGTATAATACGTAATGACAGAAATATATATTGTATATTATATTTATAACATCTAATGTTTAATATATAGTATACAATTCGTAATATATATAGAAACAAAAATATTTGTGTGACTATCAAAATAAGAGTACTTCTAGCAAACATTGACATCAGATATAAAACTCAACCTTTTCACGGATAAAAAAGCATGTGAATTGGTTGTAGTATTAGAAAACAGAAACCTTTAATAACCTAATAAATACAGCAATAATATTAAAATATTACCAGACACTATATATATTACTATACAATGGAAGGGGGTTGCAATAATAACATTATAGAGCCAGGTAAACCTGTTAATGAAATAGTCTCCTACATACCGATAAGTTTGCTGCAGTCATATCGAAAATATCTGAACAGATGCTAATAAAGAGTATTTTGAAAATAATTTAATATACAAAACCTACATCTAATCACCAATTTGAGTTAATATTAAGATATATTACGATTAAGGAGTCACATAAAGTGTACAATATACTTAGAAGTGCTCTGAAAGAAATAGAATATTGTACTGTCATATAAGTATCATATAAGTATTACGCGGTATTCCGTCAGATCTTATCATGATCAGCTATTGTTCGTGAGCTCAAATAACTCAAAGTGAATAAAATGTTTGTATATCGTACCATAAATCATTATAATAGTACAGGCAGCGACGCTAAACGCTATGGTGGTGGACGAAAAACAACAACAACATCAATAGTTCGGAAACTAAAGGTTCGACTTAAGTTTTAATCTACGTCGCAGTGATAATCATATGACCACAGAACTGAACATATCGCAGTGAAGCATTCGACGCATATTCCAAAATGAGCTCAAAACAAAGTTTCAAAAGGGACTAGATCTTACACAAACAAAAACAAAAAGTTAGACTCGAAAGAGCAAAAGAGTTGTTACACTTGTACGAACGTTGTGTTATCTGAACTCTCAAAATGATCGTTTACTTAACTGAACGCACTGCCGAATATTTGAGACTATAAATGGCTATCCGAAGTAATTTTACATCTTAAGTAAAGGTATCGACAGCTGACGCTCTCCAATCGTTTTCATCAAACCTAGTGAACCTGGTGACTTATCGATTCAAAATGTCACTTATCGGAAAAATGTTTTGGTAGTTGCTTTAGAACCGTGGGCACACAAACATTTCGGCCATAAATCATGAAAGTTCCAACAAAACCCAGCACCGTCTCTTAAAGCTCGAGTAAATCAAGAATGGTTAAAATATAATGAAATAATAAATACAATGAAATGTTTCTACAAGTTACAAGTTGCTCAAAGTCAGGCTCTCCGAAGGTTCTTCAAAGTGCCATGGTACATCCGCACGAATGATATGCTAAGAGACCTTAGAATAGATCCGGTCAAAAAATACATAAGGGCCAGAGCTTTGAAGCTATATGCGAAAACCGACACGCTACCCTACTTAGCACTATCTAATCTCAGAGTAATTACTAACCGCACGGGGCGGTATGCAGATCTTAGATCAATCATTGAATAATAACGAAGATTATCAGGAATACTCAAACTAGTCGGTGAGATGGGCGGGACTCTGCAGAATCCCCCCAGCTATCACAGAGTAATAGTGCCCAGATGCACTAACTAGGAAAAGGCTTCACATAACATAACATCATTACGTCCATACAATGGCTTTCAAATTCGTCAGATGCAAATCCAATGGATTATTACCTCTGGGCCATTTTGGTGAACAAGGTAAGGACTAAAAAATAGTCGAGTATGAATGCGCTGAAGAAAGCTATTGTTCAGGAATGGGTCGAAATACCAGAAGATCTAATTAGTGAACCCTGCATAACCCTGTATATTTACAATTATTGGGTTTTGTGTAAAATATTACACAATTATTTCTTAAAACACAAAAATTTAATACATTTTTAAAATATTTTAAATATATATTTTTATTTCATGAAAGCATATTAAAGCATATAAAAATCTGGAACATGAAAGAAACTAAACAAATGTTTTCAAATAAATGAAGACATTTTCTAAATATGCACACGTAGATTTCATTAGGTGAAAAGTATTTTCTTCCTTGTTCGGTAAAATTTGAATGCGCAAACCGTGCGTCGATAAGGATATTTTCGCTTACATGTCTCAATGGTAAAAACTTTGTTTGAATTCGTTGCAGTTTCTCTCTTTTCAAAAATATTCAATTTTATACGAAAGTTAGATAAAAAAAATAAAAATAAAAATAAAATAAAATATTTATTTTAACAAATGTTGCAAGCAACTTCACAACATGTTGTTTGAGAAATTTTCTAAAATTGTATTTACTGCATAATCAGTAAGAAAATTATGCAAAATTGTTCCTGCCACAGAACGCATGCAACAAGAAGTACAATTTGCGAATCCTTCGCCACATTTCCAGTTTAAAGAAGAAACACAGATAGTTTTTCCTTGGACCAAAATTTCCAAATCGGTACTTGCGTTGCGAAATTTCGCATTCAGTTTGCGTGCCACAAAAGTGGATATTGATATTTTGTCCTTAAAATTTTGTTATTTATGTGCTTTGTTCCGGTAAATGCCTTCATACCCAAAAATAGAAAATAATATACATAAATTTGTACTTTGAAAAAACTAGTAACGAAATGCGAAACCAAAAATTTGCAATTTGCTAAAAAACTCCATTCGAAAATGTGAAAAAGAATATTTCGCAACAAAAATCTTTGCCTTGTAAATTGTGGCAACTTTGCGTAAATTTAACGTGACATTGTGCTTTTATGGAGAAACATTGATGGAGGGAGTTTGAGTTTAAGTTTGGTTGAGATAAGAGGGCGTAAATGCAGGCCTATTGACATGCAAGTCATGTGTCATGATTGGGGGCGGCAAACATTGACAGACCACATAACCTCGGCCGTCATATTTTATACTTTTCAAATAAATTTTGTTACGCTTTGTTTACGAGTTGAGTATGAAAATCCACTTCAAATTTTCAATTGTCAAAAATTTTTATTTTAATATACCGTAAAATTTATGAGTGACAAATTAAATAAATTTTTGCTGAAGTTAGAATTAGTATTCAATTTAAAAAAATATATAAAATTTTTAGAAATGAACAAAGAAGAGTGGAAAAACTAGAGTGACCTCTAACCCTTATCTAGGATTAGAGATTCATTAATCCTTTCAATCTGCAAGCAAGTCTTCGTTTTATAAAAATTAATTTATCAAGCAAAGAACAGTATTATAATGTGAAAATGCTTTCAACACTTTTTACTAAAGTAATTGAAAGAATTATTGAATGTATTCTAATTACTAAATAGAATGCTAATATCTCATTGAATTTCTCTCAAAAACAGTTACTTTAGAAATTATCATAGATTATAGTTTTTGCATTTGCATGTGACTAGGAACTTGTGCTTCCCAAGTCAATCAATCGTTGACCCAGTTGAATATACTACTTAACACACTAATTTAAAAGGAGAAAAGAAAACGATCCAAATGATGAATGAGTCAATCAAACCCAATTATATTTAAAAACCTGAAGAAAACCTTTGAAGAGAACCTTATCAAGTAAAGACATGTTCAATATTAAAGTACATCATTTTTTTAAAGAAAAAAGTGTACTTTTTTACACTTCCTATGAAGATCACATTAAACATTATCACACAATCGACAATTTACTTCTCCCTTAAAGAAGAACTTTAAGCTGATAAGTAAATTGTAGATTGCATCGATGTATAAGTGCTTCAGCTGTAATTTACGGAGTTTCATTGTAGTCATTAGTCCAACAACAACATTAAGTGCTAAAAACGATCGATATACAAAACATAATTAAAGAATTTAATAACTTATATTAGAAGATACTAATAGAAATGAACCTAAGAGACCTGATGTAGTAGTGATTTATAGAGTTTCAATGTAGTCACTTATCCAACAATAGTACGAATTGCTAAAAACGATCGGATACGGTTAACATATTAATTATGATGGCAAAATTCATGCTCTGTATAATGTCAATATTGATATTATATGGATATTATATTGATATATCGATATTATCCATATTGATAAAAGGAATTGGAGAGAGGTGATGCAGGAAATAAACCTGTTTTTAAATTTTAATAGAACACTTGTATACAAAACATAGGCTTTGTTGCACTGAATTCGTTTTTCGTGTTTAAATGCAGAGAGCTTTCTAATTCACTGCATTGGTGAAGTACAGATTCATTATTATTAGAATGAATAATGATACACCACAAGTTATGATAACTATTGTGGTTATCAATCTAACTATATGGTGAAAATAAAAAACAGAGGAGTAAAGTTCACTGAATAACCCAAAAAAATCAAGAATGGTTTCACTAGTAAGTACAGGTGGATGAGTTTAATGAGTGCTTGATATAATCTAGTAAAAGAAATATTTATTCATTCAATATTGTAAGCAAGAAAATATAATGAGAACTGAGTTTTTTTTTTGTTAGAAATAACTGTTATTTTTTATTTGAGGAAGGGTCAAATAATAACGTTTCAGTATTTTGAATTGACTATTAGACAAAATAAAAATAAAGCGACTACACCACAAAATATATATTTATAAAATCTACTTTTTTATTTTATAAATAAAAAATTTTAAAATCTGAAGTAATAACTTCCTGTCCTCATATTTGTATGAAGCCTGTGTAGTAACATCATGTGATGCTCATATAAATACTAATTTTTGGGGTTGTTCCTGATTTATAAAAAAGCTTTCTGATATGAAAAGTTTCGCTACATTAATTTAAGGTCAAAAGTATTTTATATGTCTGCACACAATTACGAGTATATGTCACTCTTAAGGAATTGAATAAGGGTTAAACATGTCTTTAAAGTTTCCTCTATTGCACAAGAGCATCTTACATGTAAAATATATTTAATAACTTTAAAGCCCAGCAATTTGTATTTCCATATGAAACTTAAAAAGGAAAAATCGACTTCAGTATATCTTCAAATTATGTGTACTTAATTTGTTCCCCGCATTCACATATGTTCAATAATTTATTGCTATTTGTTGTTTTTGAAAAGTTCAAAATTTTTAATCCTTTTATGCCAAACATTTAATATTTCATTATTTCGGTCTCAGATGCTCTACATTTTTCAATGGATTTTGATTTAATTATTGTATTTTTGATAAATGTGTTTCACATGAAAAGAAATTGAATATATGATATATATTATGAAAAATTAAAGCTTTTAATTTGCTTTTAAAAATTTTTAAGTATTATTGTTACTATTTGACTATATAGTATTTTGACACCAGTTACCACTAAGAGTTCATAAAGTAAATGTTGTATTTGAAACTAGTCCTTATAATAGCGTTAGTAAATTTTTTCTGAAAAGTTTGGCCTAATACTTGTCCTCCTAACTCTTTTTAGAATATTTATCTTATATTAAGAAAAAATTAATCACTTTTAACGATAGAAATTCATTCGCAGTTTTAGTTTACTTTGCAAACTTTTTCAGTTCAATCATGTAATAATAAACATTAAATACATACATTAAACTAAATTAAAGACAATATACCAACTAACAGCACCAACAAAGAGAAATAATATAAATAACAAAAAAAAAAAAATAATAAAAAACTAAAATTTAAAAATTTTAAAATTTAAAAATGCTACTTAACTGCACTCAAAACACATAATTAAAATCAAAACAAATTTTTGGAAAGTATTATCAATATTCAAACAAAATTAAAACTGTTCCAGAGTGTAATTGAGTTGAACTTAATTCATTGTACAATTTGTTGGATTGTTCAATTAAGACAATTAAGACAATTAATCTCTGATTAACAAACTGAGGAAGTCTGCTCGAATGTAATATGCCCAAGGTACTGAACAGGTATTATCGGAGTTTTTGTTAATAAATATAGAATAGTATCAGAAGCCTGAACAACGATTTGTTACATTAAGATTTATTTTAAGTCTAATAATTGGAAAGTCCTACTTATATATATTATTAAGAAACAAAAAATTTATCATTGAAATATATAGAAAAGGAAAAGTCTAAGAACTAAGTCTCAATATAACCCAGCAGGTAGTATTGTTTCAGTACTCATTCCATACAAGTAATAACTGCGGTCTATCAGTTAAGTGACTGAATATTATTATTAAAATTCTTTTAGGATTTTTCCACCAATTTTCTTATGTGTTAATTTATATACCATAGAAATAACTGAATCTATTGTAATTTTCTCCATTTATTCATGATGTATTTGGTCATAGATTGCGTTACGTGTATGTGTACAGTGTGTTACTAATTATAATTATGATTTTGCTCTTAAACGTAATTACTTTTAGAACAAGGATACTTTTTTATCGTATATAAGGCTGTTCTGAAAGTAAGGTCGTCTTTTTTTTATAAAAATGCGTGGCTGTTTTATAGTGTCCATTCATTTAGCAGTATCGTAATTCCACTCCTGTAAGATTTTTCTTCGTTGCTGCCAAAAAGCTGATTCAGTTGATTTTTTCGTATGATCGCCTTATTTAGAGCGAAAAAAATTTTGTAGGGTCAAGAATTAAAAATTTTCAGATAGTGCCAAACCTGAAGAATATGGTGGCTGTGGCAGTATATCGCATACAAGCTGTAAAAGGTTTTGAAAAATTACTAAATTTGTAAGGAGTTTCGCTATATCTTTTTTTTTACACTAGAAAAGTCTAAGAATACTGTATGTTTTTTTTACCAAGTAATTCTGGCACTTTCTGTTTAAGGGAATCATTCAATTTGGTTAAGTGATGACACATACTTCAAAATTGATTGGTGTATTGTCCGGTAAAAGCTTTAATAAATATTTCTTTTGAAATCCTTCTTAATCTTTTTGACTCAATAATCTTTTGCACTTATCATTGTAGAAGACAACCCATTACTTTTTTAAAGTGACGAAGCGTTTTCTTAACCTCGATCATCGACTTTCTCCATAAACATCGGATATTTATTTCTAGTTTAACAGGATTTTTACTTTTTTGATAGTAAAAAGCAATATATGTATGTCTTAAATACTGTTCTTTGCTTTCCATATTTGAAATAGCACCAATTAAGAAGTTCTGTCCAGAATCAATAGAGTTTTTTCATAAGCTGGCCTTGCTATATCTACTGTCAAAATATATAGTTTTTATGTGATTTAAGTGTAAAGTTGGTTGTCACAAAAAATACAATTAAGCTCTTTGTTGGAAACAAAAATAATCTCTTTTTGTACGACCCAATACCTTCCGGATTTTGTTTTTTGTTAACTACTCCTTAAGTAATAGTCCTTTTTCAAAGATTTTTTTGTTATGTTGGTACACCCTTTCTTAACATGTGGTACAAATTTGAGCGCCATCTGTCAATAAATTTGTTTACAGCAGCTGTTAACGTGAGACTACCTCAAGTGCATTTAGCGATTTTTACTATGGAAAATTCTTGTTGTACGTAATTTTTTGACCAAACACGGCACCACTGTCATCGCTCAGGCACCATATTCGCCAGATCAGGATCCGTGCGACTTTTTTCTGTTCCCGAAACTCAAATTGTCCTTTCGTGGTAAGCGTTTTGAGTCGATTGAATAGGTAAAAGAGAATTCGCCGAAGAAACTAAAAGCCATACCTCCACGGGCCTACGAAAAGTGTATGGAAAATTGGGTTAAGCGTTGGCATATGTGTATCATTTCAGAAAGAGTATATTTTGAAGGAGATAAAATAAATGTGGAATAAAATTTAATTTTGTGTTTTATTTACAAAATCCGGGTACTTTTTGAGCAGAAGGTATTTCTTGAAGACTTCAATAAATATGTTACCGTTATTAGTTATTTTTTATAACTCACATTAACATTGAAGTTATATTTTTGGATTTAATGCGAAATCAATCAACATCAATCGCATTTAATTTTGTTTGTTTTAAAATATAACCGTATTTTTCTGAATTCTTTATTCACGCAGATGCAAAATATTCACATAGATCTAGATTGTATTTTGATGTTTGTTTTTTAGTTGTTTAGTTTAAATTGTAAAACAATATATCATTTTTCGATATTGAAATTATTTTTCACGGTTTGTACCCATTTTTCTCTTATCTCTTGTCATTATATCCATTGAATATTATGGCAAATGTTTGCATTTTTATACAACAAATCGATTGAAGGTAGTGAGATAGATATAGTATGATGACAGGTATATCGTACTTAAAGCTGTAGTTCAATTTTGTAACTCTAAGTTATTGTAGTGTTTTATCAAGCAGAATCATACTGATAAACTTCGAAAATTTGCTTCTGAATGTTGTCATGTTGAACATAATTTAACTATTATTAGCTATATATTTTCTGTTATTACGGTTAATATAGTAACATTACTTTTAATTTTATTGGTAAATCCTATTTGAAATAATAAAAAATTTACGTTAGCTTAAATTAAAGAAATTATCTTGTAGGTGTCGTAAATATTATTTATTTACTTTTACTTACCTTTTAGTGACTTCAAGTGTAAAGCTTCCGTAAAAAACTAATTTAAGCAAAACAATGAACAATTTCATGCATTCGAATTGCAAATAAAGTAGACAATAAATCGACAAATTCTTGCATTCCTGTTTATGTCATGCAGAGGCAATTCATATAAATTAAAGTGCCATAGTGCCATAGTGCCACACCAGCCATTGTGTCATCTTAAATGTCAATTGAAGCACCCTCGCTTAGATGCTTTTTTATGGTGGCTGTAGTCGAAAACTGCACGACCAACCAAAATAACTTGCTAAAAAGCACCTGAAGTTACTGACTGTTGTTGTTGTTGTTGGAGTATCTTTTTTATCTGTGCTTTGTTGTTGCGAATTTTTCTCACAACCTCAAGTTAATTTAGCAAAAGCAGAAGGAAACGCATAAAAACAGTTCCAATCAATAAATTTCCTTTACGTAGATGCATGCTCAGTAGTGCAAAAATGCTACACAATCGTAACAGAAATTGATTAAGGACTTACATTCCTGCGGCTGATATACGGTGTGAGGTATTTACCATACAAACACACAAATTCCCTAAGCTAAAACCTTAACCAAGCCAGGCTATCGATGTCCATTGAGGTGCATACTTGGGCGGCTGTGAGAGATGGCATGGGTAGCAATGACATTGAAGTGGCGCATTGCACATATAAAAAACAATTTCGTTAAGGCAGAAGTAAAGGCAAACTACTTCGATTGTGTGGAATTACATTTTCTGGAATAAAAAATGAATAAAAATCATAATAAAAAAAATGTCCGTATGTGCCATGACAATGGAGTGACCATATGAAATGAAAGTGGCCATTATGAAGTTAAACTACATCGTATTTTAGAGAGTGCTTAGGTGTGTGAAAATAATGTTAACCGTTGAGCAGTGTGTAGTGGGTGTTAAAAGGGGGAATGGGATATGTAACATTGATCTCAAGGCTTTTAGTTGTAATTCCAGAATATTGTATGTGCATTTTGGGTTTTTTTCTGCCTTCGATTTTCATTTAAACGGAAGTTTAGGTTTTGTTTATGTGACATAATAAATCATGTACAATGTTTGGGAAATCACATTTCAATGTATATCGGTATCGATAGCATAACATATATACATTTTATGACAAAAGAATTTATAAGAAATATAATTTATAGAAAGGAGAACTAATGGATGCTTTAATATAACACCATTACACAATTAGCTTTTCAAGAAAAAACAGTGGTTTCCTTTATGTTATGATTGTTTTAGTTATTTGTTTTATAAATGTTATCAACACAGTTCAAATTTGAGTTCCTTTGACAACTTATTGTTGTGCTATATTGTTTATTGTAGACCGACTGGTGATACAAGAATGAGGATTGAGTGGAGCCCGATGGATAGCAGAAGAAGGGGCAGACCTGCACACACTTGTAGAAGGCGAATTGATATAAAAATGTTACACATGCGGAAAAGCTGCGGGAAAGATGAAGCTACTAGCTAAAAATCGCACCGAGTGGAAGATCTCCTCCTAGGACTTAAAGGATTCAATATATATATATTGTTTTTTACAGTTACAGAGTAGAATATACTGTGATCTGTACTCTGAATCATTAAAATTCTTTTTAATGATTTTTAATGATTCTTTTTAATGCCTATCTATTCGTTGGAAACGATTTCGAGCATTGTATGAAGCTGAAAAGCTTTCAGAGACACCTTTTTGTGGTCTGGTCACTAAATTCAGTGGTGAAGCCATGTGCTGGATGTGTATAATTATTATTGATCAGTAGACTAGTCATATTTAATCATAATGCATAAAACTTTTATTTGACATATATAAATCAATATATTCATACATTCATTGATTTCAGATATAAATATATATCGAGCTTATAATTATAAAGATAATGTTATTAAGCAAACAACAACAGTATATAGGATCTATTTTCGACAGATTATCTTTTACATCACACACGGACCAGGTGTCTACACTGAACGAATATGTGGCAATTAACAATGTGAAGAAAATGGTCATTGGATTTTTCTTTTTAAGAGGGGATAACAGATAACAATCAAATGACTTACTTCTTCCTTTATAGTTCCAGATCTTAAAATATAATTTTATTAGCAAGTGGAGTATTTTTGTTTGGAAAAAAATAAAAGGCTGTATTTCACTTTCCATTATTTATTTTAATTAATTTGCTTGCAGTCTTCGATAATACTAGAATATTAGAACAGATAATGAAGAGAGTACCAGATACGGCATAGAATATTACCACTACATAGTTCATTCCAAACAACACTTTGTTTATAAGACTTAATAATGACAGCCTATTAATTTAAGTACAGAAAATTCTTATCAGTGAATTTATTTTGTCGTAAAAATAGTTTTTATGACTAAGTATATTTTGCTTTTTGTTTTTTTTAATTTTTTTGTATCTAAGATATTTTAAAATGTGTCGTCGTGTAATATGGTGACGAGGTAATAGTGACGCTTAAGTTTTGATTATTCGGAGATCTTTATAGGCAATATAAATATAAATTTTGTTGCTAATTTATTTAATCTTGAGTAGAATTCAGTAGAAACCCCAAGGTTTGTTTTGGTTATTTTTTTAACTCGCGACTTCTATTTCTTAAGTTCAAGTTGAAGGTCTTGTAGTGTCACTAAACAAATTACTCTTGATCTCTTCGATATTTATTAGTAAACATATTAACTCGATTAAGCGCTTAGCGTAATTTTGTTTTGAATATATTAAAATAACTTAAATAAATATATTTAAACATGAAATTTCCAAAAACCGATCAATAATGAGTCATTATCGATTTATTCGACTTGATAAATGTTTTATTTACATGTGCAAGCAATTTTGAATATTTTGTTCTAATATTTTTATTTAAAATTAAAAAATCTGTTGTTTTTGTAATCTTAAATTAATAAATTTTAATTAGTTATTAATTCGAGTGTGTGTTATTTTAAGCAATCACATAGTATTAACTTTGCAATACTAAGCCCGTTTGCTGAGCATCAGTCAGCATGAAAAACGGGTTTCCAAAGAGCCGGGCTTGTTGTGGAATAATTTACAAATTTTTGGGAATTTAGAATGAAATCGGAGGCAAATTAAATGATTGATTTAAGATAGTCTCATTTTGTGGCTTAGAGCTAAAAAATACGGAAATGAAATTTTCTATTTTTATGGTAAATTCAGTATTGTTTAGATATTTTTTATGTTACTGAAATGGATGCGTAATCTGTGTTAAAGTTTGTTTATGTCACAACAAGTTTGTTTTGTTTGTTTGACTTTGGGTGTTTTTGAATTTCCAAACAAATTTTGTGTATAAAAAGATGTGAAAGATTTTGTGAATGGAACAGTCTTCAAAAAATTATTGAAGTGAATTAAAAGTAACAAACGAGTAGTAAAGATGCGTTTTTTTATTGTATTTGCCATCATTGCAGCCATCCTGTGTGCTTTGGCTGTAGCTGAAGAATCAAATCAACAGGAATGGATCAGAAATAAACGACAATTCGGTTTCAATCCTTACTATGGAGGTGGTTTCGGTGGCTTTGGTAGACCAGGTTTCGGAGGTGGCTATTACGGACGTCCAGGCTTCGGTGGTGGTTTCTATGGAAGACCAGGATTTGGTGGTGGGTTATTCCGTCCAGGATTTGGATTCTATGGTTAAAGATATATAGGATCTAGTACAAATGTTG
>NC_051847.1:121078684-121102701 GCF_002237135.1 Teleopsis dalmanni
AATTATCGTATAATTGATGGTGAAAAAAAATCTGTATCTGGTCTCAGTACACCATCAGATCATGCTGCTTATGTCTGGGAAAATTGTGTTATATCGTCAAATCCAGAAAGCGTAGCGATAGTAGCTCATAGTGCTGGTGGTGGCGTAACTATTGAACTGGTAATTGATATTTAATATGAAAATGTTTCGATTTATATCTTATATTAATTTTCTACTAACAGGCAAGACGTTTTCCGGATTTCTTTAAGCAAAAAGTTTTTGGAGTTGCGTTTACAGATTCAGCACATTTTGGTATGCCAAGTGAATTGCAGCAACTATTATCAGACAAAGCATGCAATTGGGTATCTAGCAATCAGCCTTTGGATAAGGTTTTAACAACTTTTAAAAATGACTTACCGTGTCGTTCTGCAGGTTGAAAAGCTTTGTTTAATATATACTATAATTCTAATTGATATATATATATATAATAAAATCGTTATCTAAAATATATATTTTTCTAGGTCATGGCCAACATGAGTGGACCTCTTACACTGCAATCGATGCGGTATTTAAATATTTAGAAGAAAAGTTTGAACAATTTACTATTGATAAAAAGCAGTAGATTTACAAAATATGGACAAAATCTGTAAAATGCAGTAATTATCTTAATATATATTATACTTAATAAGTCAATGGTTTGATACTAAAACGCCAACTTTGGCATTCGTTAATAATAATCATTTTTTGCGCTACAAATTCAGAATACAAACGCCATTTGTCAGCATAAATCAAGTAAAATTTAACATATAATTTCGTTTTTACACTATAAAAATATATCTTTTTAGTTATGAACACTACCAAGTGGTCAAATATGTCAATAACATCGACATCAATACATTTAATTTGATTTGATATTTTACACATACAATATATTGAAACTTAATCTCATTGATGTGGATAACACATTTAGATAAAAAAGCCACTGAGTATAGTGGGCCTTACTTATATTTGTATAATAAAAACTGACACTCTGCAAACACACACACTGTGTTCACATAGAACTCAAGGATATGCTGTACAATAAAAAATAACCATAAAAAACTGATAACGGTAAGCGTTAAAAATCACTACTTTTGTTTTTCTTTCTTCTTCTTAATATTAAGGGGGTTGTTGGGTTGTTGTGTGTGTCCTAAAGTACTGGTCAATATGTGAAGTCACCACTTGTTTCGAGTCGATTTTGAATGCCTCATATCACACGTCATAAGCATAAGTGTCATAAAAAATAACACATACTTAACATTAGATAGGAAGGAAAAGTGCCATCATATACACTTAGCTTGTGGTATAAATGTCCCTAGGGAGTTTGATATTGCCTTATGGGTTCAAAAGTTATTGACTAGTCTTATTAAAGTTAAAGCTGTTGATGATATGATGTCATTAAACAGTCATAATAATATTTTTTTTTAGATTCGTAAATTATGCTATTTAGTTTTTAGTTCAATTTGTTATTAAAATATTATTAAGTATTTATTTATTATACGAGTGCATGTTAAAAGTTTAAAATTAGTTATATATATGTATACCATTTATAGCTTTATTTGTTCCGTTGCATGTATTGAAAGAATTGAAAGTATATATATATTAATAACATATAAGTTATCAGTGATTAGATTGTAATAGTCAAACCTTAGTAGGATCGTATGGTAACTATTACAGTTATTGGTATAAGGTTGTTTAACATAAGTTAGATCTGTAGATGTAAACATTTTATATTCATTTGTAAAATACCTAACTAAAGCTCATAGAAGTAATAACCGTATTTGAAGTATTGAATGAATATATTAGGAATTTCAGACTATTTTAAAGGCTTAGCCTTAAAACCTAGCAAGGATTTCGAATTTTTCCTTAAACTTTATTAGCCTTAAAAGTTTAGTAGACTCAATGTGAGAACAGTTACAGACAAACTCTAATTTGTATATTAAAAAGTTAATATCATATCTAATTATTTATGTTAACTGCACAATAATTGTGTTGGTATAAATCGCGTGATCGGCCTTTGGTCTTCTGTGACAAGTGACTCCCGAAACCATTATAATTATGATATGTAGTTTGTAAGACACAACACGGCGATCCATAAAAGGCACTGTTTTGGCCGGTCTGTAAAATTGTCTGTAAAAATGGTTTTCGGTTCTACCGTTTTTTTTTTTGTTTTTTTTTTGAAAAATATGGGTACCAGTAAAACATATTTTTCTGGTTTGTAGTACGTTTGAGGTTGAAAAACGTTGATATAATGTACCGATTATGTGTAGGTTTTTTGTTTTTTTTTCACAAATATTTTTCACTTAATTTGGATTTAGTTTAGGTTGATAGGGTTGAATAGTACAATATAGTACATCTAGATACTAAGAATCGTGTATATTCTTAGGGCCGTGTTATGCAGAGTGTCGCGGCACGGTTGCCACTTGAAAATTTTTTTCTGTACCAAAATTGGTTTAAAAAGGTACCATTTCTGTAAAAAAAGGTCCAAAATTTTTTTGGACCTTTTTGTTTTCTCGTTCTTTGTTTTTCATAGTGTTATAAATGAACAAAATATAAAATAGTGCAAAGTTGCATTTATAAAAAAAATTAATTGGAAATATCCACAATAAAGTTGGGTCGTCAAAAATGTACCATTTTTTGAACGTGAGTACCAAACGAAAAAAATAAAAAAAAAAGTACCAATTTTGGTACTAAAGTACCATAAGTGGCAACCGTGTGTCGCGGCCAATGTATGAAACAATTGTTGTTGTTCAATACAATTTTAAAGTGGCGAGTAGAGAAAAAACCAGTATGCCTGTTCAAACTCTGGCCATGAAGCCGCCGTAATTTGTGCCCCGCCACTAAGGCAAAACAGTGTTGTTTAGTAATAAATTTTAAAATTTGCGCCTTTTAGGAACAAATTACTACAATTCTAATACGTTTGGAGAAAAAATGGCAGTAAGCAACACAGCATTTTTTTTATAAATTGCTAATAATATAATTATTACACTTCCCGAGAAGAAAGTAGTAATAAAAATACAAAATTGGCAATACTGATGTGACACTCTTCACAACATGCATTTTCGGTATAGCCCGAAAGAGCGTAATTTGCCGTGCCTGAGACGCTCTGCATAACATGGCCCTTAGTATTATACATGAATAGTGAAATATAAACATCTGATATATATGTTTATATATAATAGATATATATCTGATTATATATCTATTTTATATATAGATGATTCGATTACACCTAGTATATTATTATTAAAATATTTTTGTTTGTTTTCCATATTATAGACTTATTGTGTAAAAAATCTACAAATTTAAATTGGTTTAGTTATTTTTGAAGTTTTGCAATTAATATATTTATTTGTGACAAATAACTGTTTAGCAGTTATATCTTTATCCAGATTTCAATTGGAATAATATAGTTCTTGCTGCACTGTGGACACGTTTTAAAGATACTAAACGGAGACATGTTAGGATCTTTGTTGCTTTAGTATAAATTTTTGTTAGCCCGCGTTTGTACTCCATCTCATTGATATTAACTTAATTACAATGCGTCGAGAGGGAAGATCACTGTTTCGAAGACAGGGATCTTCACTTGCAGCGGAAAGGGGGCGCTCTACTGACTATGTTACCATTTTAATTTTCATTTCTGTGGTAAGCAAGTAGAGTTTAGGCGTAGCTAGGTCTATATATACCGCCTCACTTACCACTCTCAACAAGAATTATACCAGCAGACGTGTGTTTCGGCGGAATTTAATATACTTAGTTAAAAGCAAGTATGACATGTTATCATGGGATTTTTTATTTGTTAGAAATACTGGGCCGATATTTTAACTTTTGAACTAATGTATGGTCATAGTAAATCCGCACGGATGTGCTTGAGATTGTTTCTATTCAAAGCAATAAACTTCTATATGTACAGCTATTTTATTATATTTTAATATTTTTCTCTAGACTGATCTAAATGTAAGATCTTTGGAGAGCTCTTTATTTTAAATTTGAAACAAATATAAGACGGCATAGGGAATAAATATAATTTTTAATTTATATATAACAATAGATTTGTATTCAATATTATAAGGTTTTTTTATAAAATTTGGTTCTGGTATAAATCTACATTATTTTATTTCATTTATAGCGCAAACAATGTTGATTTCAAGTACTTGTAGTTTATTAAAGTAAATCAATGATTTAACATATTCTCAAAAAAAGAGAGTACAATGAATTTATTCTAGCGTTCTTTGGTCAGTTTACATCATTATTTCTGGATATTGAATTTTTTTTCTCAATGAATTGATTTTGCCACGAATTATATGTCATGTTGCAGCACTTGTTGAAACCGTATATCGTCCAAATCAAAATCATATAATTTAACTAAATCAGAGTATAGCGCTCAGATTAAGAATGCAAGATCATCTTAAATCTGATTTTCTTTTCCAATTTAAAGTTTTGTTAGAATTATTTGTTATTGCAGTACTTTCGCCTATACTACAGAATACTTTGAGATCAAGAAGTGAACTTGCAGTTTATTTCCAGATTAGTTTGTCTGTTATTGTTTTCCTTTGAATTTCACTATTTCGTGGTTCTGAAAAGAAATAGCCTTAAAGTTTTTACTGATGCCTAAATTTTCTCATCGCTAATAATGCGGACCAAATATACTAAAACATTCTTGGTTAGTAAATTAAAGAAATTTGTGGGTTAATGTTAGCACTTAGTTTTGATTGGATGAAAAAAATGTCTTAAATCCATTTTTTTGTGAGTGGCTCTAAAGCGTTCTAGAGGCTGTAAATGTGGAAAACTTTATATTATATTTGTATTTGTGTCTATTAATAGTTTATAAAATTATATATTTGTTTATATATTTATTTATATATACATTATGCTCTAATATATCTCGTTTTCTCGCTGCTGTATTGTTATTTTTTTTTTAACATCATGGAAGTGAAATTTGAGACTGACAGTAAAATTTTTTCCGATTTACTGATGGGTAAATTCAGTTAAAATTTTGTGATTAGACTTTATAGTTGATCAAGGACTTCTGCAGATCTGTAGAAAAGGTATTCATTATTATGGGACTAGTATGCCATGTTTAACTTTAACACCCTTCTGTATAGTAATGCATTTGAGTTTTTTAAGAATTATTAGTCATAATGAATAATTATTTTATGATTGTTTCCAATTTTTAATGGTTTTATGATTCATTTTATAAATAATATTATTTTTGTTATTAATAATATAAGTGAAAAAATACCAAACGGCAGTCGATTCGATAAACTGTTCTGTCTAAACTATCAAGTCCTAAAAATACACTTGCCTGTGATAGTCTGGCAAGTTTCTAATACTGCTCTTCTTAGAAGTTATAAAAACTTTTTCATGTGACTATTAAAAACGGATCCTTTGAAATTCTGATTATCCTGTGAATGTTAATTACTGAAATAAATTTGTCACAGCATTTCGCTGACAGTTTGACATTTGCTTCTTTCCAGGATTTACGTGTTCGTTCCTTTACCAAATAGTTAAGAAGTTACCTAAGGCTTTCCATAAGAATATTTTGTCTGCAATATGTTACGTAATCACCTTTAAAATATTTTTTAAAAAAGAAATCATTGTAAATGTTAAAGGAATGTCATTCTGTTGACACTTTTTATTTTGATTTGACGCTAGGGCATTTCAACGTGACAAATATTTAAATGTTTTCTTGGCACATTTCAGAAACGTTAACGCACTTTTCTTTTTAACTAAGAAAAAACAGTGTTTATTCCGTATATGAAAGAAATATCCTGTTAAAGGACAAAGAAACACTTTTAGCAAGAAATTGTGTATAGCAAAAAAAAAAACAAAAAAAAACCACAGTAAACTCAGTTTTTAATTTTTCTACTCTTATTTTAGTAAGGCACCTCCCATTTTCTGTTGCATCTTCCCGCTGACACCTGAAATCCCTCTTTTCAATATTCTATATTAATGCTGTCATAGTCACAGTCATGGCTTCTGCTCCACCTTAGCCCACCTCATACAGAACAGTTACTCACGAAATGTTTATGGTCCTACACTCTGAACTTCAATGCGGGTTCGTGTACATTTCGGTGCTCAATAATGATTTCTGAGTTCAGGAATGGGTCATGCGCTCCATGTGACTGCAAGTTGCTATTGTAATTGTGTGTATATATGGACATTATGTATTTAGTTAGCGTTGGTAAATAACAGACATTCCATTTTTGTGGCTTATATGCGTGTACATCTGATGATACTATATATGTAAAATGGAACCAAGTAATGATGAAGGGAAAAACTTGAAAATTAAGTAAAATTTCAAGGCTTCCGGTTGATAAAAGTTTAAGTTTCTAAAAAATAGTTTATTGTAATGGAAATAGTTATTTGTAAGGTCTCTTATTAAAGGCAGATACTTTAAAAGTGAACAATTTTGTAAGATATTGTTGAACTTACAATGTATATATATATATAAATTTTAAAAAAGTCTATTTTGAAAGTCCATGTCCTGATTAAAAAAGTATCTGGTTTAAATTAGTTATTAAATATATAGCTAAAAATTTTTTTTTTAGATTTGTATTACTCTATGTTTATTCTAAACATACTTTACCAGACGTAGTCTACTTTTTGTTTGCTCTCTTACTACTGAAGTACAAAATTACGCCATTTCAATAGGAAGACCACTGAACAACAGCAAATTACATATATCCTAAAAAACAGGTGAAACTTGTTTTCAATGTATTTTATTGTTGCATCAAAGACTTTTTTACGGAATTTACTGTATAAGTTAATAGTATTTTGAGTTGTTAGCTTTTTTTATCGGGACTTTTGGATAGTCATTATCTTTGTTGAATATGTGATAGTAACAAAACTCCATAAACTATTTGTAAATCATTCCATACGACAGTGTTGTCTACATATAGCTCATCAAGTTATTTTTCTGGTTTCAGAAATGATATTATTCTTTAGTTCAAGGTTTTTTTAGAAGTTGTTTCAGCAGTAACGCAGACTCATTTGAGTAGGCTACTGAGTAGGGTACTAAGATTTGATTAGTATATTTTTTTCGGGTTATTTAATATAATAATCAAATCCATCCAGTTGGGTTTATTTAGTTCAATAGATCTCTTATTTTTACTCGTGTGCTGTCTAATACTTTGTTATAAAAATACTTCCCAAAAAATCTGTTCTTTATGTTAGCCAAAACTGGGCAGTCAAAGAAGTGTGTTCTTCTAAGTTGATTTTCTGCAACTTCTATAACAAGTGTTAAATAGAAGGCATAATTTCTTTGCGTGGGATGCTATGCAACAGTGAATTAAAAGAGTTTCATTTAGTCTGGTAGTATGGACTCGATCCCTGTTAATAACTTTTCCGAATTAGGTCTTATTGTATGAAGATCAGATTGAGATTCATATTGTAAGAAACTTACACCTGTTATTAGTTAACTGTAGCAATTCTATATTGATATCTCTCCTGACCGTCTTTACGAAAAGATATATTAGTGCTCTATTTGATTCCTGCTCTACCTTACTAGTACTTATGTTAAAAGATTACAGTATTTTAATTGGCTGCTTAGATATCAATAAAAATGGCAACCTCAATGTGATCCAAAATCAATCTAATGCAATTAACCGAGATGTCTCCATAATCGCTAAAACTTCAGCTTAAAAAGTTGTATCTTGACTCGGAAACCGAGGAGCGTAATATATATCTGCGAATGACGCAATATTCCTGTACCTAATTGTACCTTGCAGTCCATTTTTAAACCATCTGTGATTATTGTAATACAATACCAAGACAGTACTATACAACAACTGTCGTATAATATTATTCTAAAAATTCTTCTGCAATATGTTTATTATTATTATTATGTTGAGCCTTTTCCGAGTTAGTGCATCTGGGCACTTTTACTCTTTGATAGCTGGGGGGTTTCTGCAGAGTCCCACCCATCTCACTGATTAATTTGTGTATTCATCTAAGATTAATAAAAATAATCTTAGGATTAAGATTAATAAGATTAATAATAATTAATAATAAAAGCTTTCGCTTTGGTCGATATATACTTGCTTATTAGAGATAAGGACTTTTGTTGTAGTATTGGAATAATAGACATTGTTTAAATATAGGTTTATGTTGCTGTTTTGATTCCAGAACTATGAAATACTTATGCGACATTTAATCATTCTTCTCCTAATTTTAAAAATTGTTATGATTATAACTTTAAAACCCTGTGAAGTATTCTTCACTAAGTAGAGTCAACACAGAAGGATCATTAATCACTCAAATTCAACCATAAAAATTCGTCACACTGGACCATTAAATAATATGTATAATTCGTTCATTTTTATACAGTTATCGTATGAATTTGTTAATGGCTTTTTCAGTGACCTTGTGCCCATTTGAGCCACAGTTGGCCTGCTGCACTGCTCCTTCCATAAGTAAGCAATTTTTTGTAATGATGATTGCGTAGGGCGGTGGCTGGCAGGGATCAATGGTCACTTAAAAAATAAAAATGTTCACATAGAGCAGTGTGCGTTTTTTAATGGTTGTTTTCGTTTTGGAATGGGAGGAACAGCCGCCCATCATATTGCTCATGTATGTACGCTTTACATTTATTGGCAAACATTATTATTTATGACTTTTTGATGGCCACGCTTGAACCTTTCAACGCTGAGAGAATAAAATATCTCAATTTAAAATTGCTTGCCACAATATATAAAATTGTGATTTATGAATTATTTTTAAAACATAATTTTTTTATTCAAATAAAAAAACTATTTTACAATATTATTTCACTTTAAAATTTATTGTAAACATTTTATTCGAATTTTTATCATAAGTCGTTGTTTGTTATCAACAAAAATTTATGTGGCCTCTTTGTGTTCACCCCCAACATACGAAGCAAGGGGTGCGCAATCTATAAACTGTAAAATCAACGAAAATTAAAGTGTTAAAATTTGTGACTCTAATCAAAAACAAGAATCTTAACTGTGTTATTTTAAACACATCCTTAGCCCTAGTATCCTTTGCCGTAACAGTCATGAATTTACAGTTTTGAATTCACTTTCTTCACACAACTTTACTGAAATCTAAAGGGTTCCATTGGCCAAATTATACACCAATCCTTCTCCTCATGCTTGGCATTAATGTTTTCGTTAAAGATTTTATCAAGTTTCCATAAGAAAAAGGATTATTTTAAGTAATTGCTAAGCATTGTTATGCGTCTTGTGCAAATATTGCAGGGAATTGCAAAATTTGGTTTTTTGTTACTCTTTGCAAAATATCTATGAGTATTTTTTGCATCCTTAAAGGATGTTCGATACTTTAGTTGTGCCAACAATTCACTTCAATCAGATTTCTCGTAAAATACGTTGCATCAGTTAAGCGTAAGTACCACTAAGGATTAAATAAGGACATACGATACTCTTGGAACGCATCAATTTTATTAAAATGGTAAAAAAAATGGCATTCTTTGTTGAGTTTCTGTGTGAGACTTGGATGGTGAGTTTTTTTGTGCCATAGATATTATATGGATATCTTGCTTTAAAGCTATAATTATGATTTATTATATTTGAATAAAATTATAGAATATTCTATTTTTACGCAATGAAAGCAGGGAAGTAAAATGAAACATTAGTTATTTTTTATTTATTATAATCAAGCCGTAGGGTCTAAATGAGTTAATCAACTAGGGCGATGGATACATTAACTAATCTATTCTTTATTTATTAAGTCATTATTTTTTTAAAACTTATACAAAATATGTTTTGAATTAAAAAATTTGTTTGTTTTTTGTTATATTTCAGTAATACATTATACTCGTATGTCGATAAGAATTTATTCATGTCGTATTAGATAATCCAAATGATCTGCAAATTTTCGAAAATTCTATGAATTTTCTGACTTGCATTAAAATTTTTGTGCCGAATAGATTCTGTACTACTGTCACATAGACTTTAGGCTTCTTATAGCGAAAAGAAAACTAAAAGGGTTCGAACAGTAATGAAGAAACAACAACAAAAATTTGTTTAATTTATTGAAGTTGGGCTGACCATCAACGCTATTTTGGCAATTTGCAATTGGCAGTACTCGAAACAGTGTTGTATGTTCTCCCAAATTTCAATCAATTTTTTGTTGTTGTTTCTTTATTACTTTTCGAACCATTCTCGATTTAAAGTTATTTTTGTACTCTTCCAATATAGTCGGCTTCGATGACTGTTCCAATATCATTTAAAATTTTAAAAACGAGTTAAATTTCTAGTTCGAAGACAGAGCATGAGTTTGAGTTTAACATATTCTCACGTTCTATATATTTTGTAGTTATACTTACAAGTGGTTGCGGACTTGGAAGCTACAGACCAGTTGTTATTAATTTAAAATATCTACCATTAACGTCTTCTTATGGTTGTATTATAATTTTTTTCGTCAATTAAGTTGGACTATCGTCTTTCTATCAATGGGATCTGCTTTGTTAGATCGACCTTAACTGCATAATAATAGATTTATTATTTTTTTCTTCTCGCTAAGTTCATCTATTGGGCAATTAATTACATTTTATTTTTAATTTATGCATTTTAGTAGATATTGTTTTGTCCAAGCCGTTTTCTTGGTTTGGTAACAATTGTAGCATTTCTGCAGAAGAGTATACTATCTTCGCACACTTGACACACAAGTATGGAGTTAATAGTTCTGCGTCCGAAACCCGATAATGGGTTATGCCAAAATAAGTAACTAAGTATTGTAATTGAATAAAGAATCTTAATTATTATATTTTTTGCAGTTCTTGGAAACTAAATCCTAGTTTTTATTTACTGTTTTTTCTATTGGTGTTATGTTAGTTGGTAGCTTTTTTAAACAATATTAAACCTAACATAAATTGAAAATCAAAAAAGAAGACTAACTTTTTTTCTCATAAAATATTAGAAAAATTAGGTTAGTCTAGAGTTGGTATACTGTGAATATATTACTAAAAATTTTTATTAACTATAGCTAAGAAAGTATGTTGTAAAACATTGACTAGATTTCACAGGGGAAACAATTAACACCTTGGAATTTATAAGTGTATAAGTGTATCCTGGAAGAATAAGACACGACTTCTTGTCTCTAAATCTGGTGATTCTGATTTGGTCATAATCAGATGCTTGAGGTGCCGAACCTTCCGAAATCAGTTTAAGGAGTTTTTTATACATACGTATAATCATTATTTAGGCCTTCAGATAATTTCTTTAAATTGCTGATATAATCTGAAAAATATCTCTGCGGTAAATTTCTAGCTAAATGCCTGCTCCTTATATACCTCGACTGAAATACATCAAAATAATAAAATATATTATAATCTTAATAATATCAATGATCTTCTGTTACTCGTTAATAATTCAAATCACATTTTAAAATTGAGGGCTTATTTAAATTTCGTTGATATAATTGTATTTCAGAAACTGTTTCGGTAAATCCACTTTCACAATTCTCTTAAAATACTTAGTGTAGCTTTTACTTTCACCACGTTTACCTCCTCTTCAAATTCATCTCTTCTTTTTACCATCCTTGACTTCATTGTTCAAAATTCGTTTAAGCTGCTAATAAATGTTACAAAAAGTGCTGAAATGCAAGTTTAACGTAAAAATAATTCGAAATAAGATTAGATAAAAGTTTGTTGGTGGCCCTCGTTGAAAAAAAGGAAAGACTATAAGAAATACAACAAATAGCGTAATTTACACCCCTTTCAGATAGAAACACACAAAAAATGCAGATATGTTTTTAAATGTTGGTACAGTGGGTTTATGTGGTTTACTAATTGGGAAAAAGTGAACCAAAGTTAAAGAAATCGTTCTGGAACTTCTAAACTCAACTATTTTAATTTTTTTTTTGCGGTAGGTGGAAAACATCAAAACCATCTCAACACATGCAGCCCCGTCCCAGTAATGAAGTGCGGAGAGGAGATAGGCTTAGTTTTTAGCAAGCTTAATTTATCAAAGCCAGAGATCATAACCGAGCTTACTTAGGAAGGATGGTGTTTATAGGTGAAGAGGGTGAGGCTGACGCAGATTAACTATTTCAATATATATGTCATATTAATATAGTTAACTAAATGTTTATTGGTATCTCATAAAAATAATTTTAATAGGTACTTAATTAGGTGGTTTATTAATAAATAATGTCATTACATATTCTGAAAGTTCTTGAAATATAAATATGTCCCAAATAATTTTAACTTTTCGCAAAAGTAATAATGACAAGATTTTATAAACGATGAACATTTTTAAGCAGTGGTTCTCCACTTTATTCCCTGCTTTAAGTGTATATTTCCAAACTAATATCAGTAAAGGAAAAAAATCAGTAAAATAAGTTAAATGCAGTCGGATATTTTCAATGTAAAGGGCTTTTATATCTCTTGTACTAGGAGCCTGCACTTCCGCTCAATAAAATATTTATAGTAAAATACCACTTATATGTGTATTAAATAAATATTCGAAATAATTGAACTAACAATTTGATTTCAACAACCGAATAATATAACAGATTCAAGTTAGTTTATTTACATTAACAGAAAATATTCGAAACGGCATTATAAGGTCAGCCAAATTTCAATAATTTAACTAAAATTTTTGTTGTTGTTTCTTTATTACGGGTTGAACCCTTCTTACAATTAGTAATTTGTCATAAATTTGTTTAATATACATATTTAATAAGTATATTAAGTAGCTATTCAGAAGAGATTATCATTCCAAGAATTTGTTAAATCCATTTAGAAGAATTTAAGCGACTCAGAAAAAATTTGCCTATATCTGTATGATTGTACATATATGTATATACTTTAATTATGTTAAAAGAAAATGCTTATTTCACAATTAAAGTGATATAGATTGCAAGGATATGGCAGTGTTAATCAAATGAAGTGCAACCTGAGGAATGAGTTAAGGTGTTAGCTGTTACCAATTCTATTAGTCAACAATTCACATGGCCTGAAGCCCACTATATAAAGCACTCTTCCATATAATATATATTTTTATTTCAAATTACTTCGCTTCGTTCCACTGTAGAATTAAAAAATTTTAAAAGATTGTAACATTTGATTCTTAAACAAACAAAAACCATGCAAATCACTGTTAAAGGAGACACTCTACCCCGGCTACACTGTGCTGGACACAAGTGGGTGTCTTAATGTTAAACTTATTTGCGGTTTATGTTATTGGAAGGTGGAGTGCGCACAAAGACTTTAAAGCCAATAAAACGATTTTTCTTCAGATGTTTTGTGGTGCATATTTTATTTGAATTTTTTTCTGTTCTGTTGTTCTGTGTTGACTGTTTTCTGGCTTATAGGAATTTCAAAAAAAGGGCAACTTAAGGAGATGATGTTGACAGCTTGTGCCGATGTTAGTGACTATTGTCAACGCCACTCGTAAATGTGACGCGATATAAGATAATAGCATCATCAACACCAGCCGCAGCAGGAGTAGGATTCAAGTAAGATTCAAGCAAGTAACACTAACGTTGTTATGAGTACCCTAAGGCCAAGCAATTTAGTGGCTTCCACTTGAAGGTTTTACTTTTATTTTTGGCAGATGGGGTGGCATCCATAAAGAAGGACAATGTTTTATTTTAAAGGATATGCGCTACTTAAAATTGGTATTATTGTATTTTTGATATTGTAAAATTGATTGGTGTTATTTTTGTTGTTGTTGGTGTTGTATTTAATGTGAAACATTACAAGATTTTGTCTAATTTACATGAATTTATCTAAGATTTTATATTGAAAGAATAAAGCTTTACACTTTATTAAGTAGTAACAATTGATTAATGTTACTAGAAGGTATTTATATTTCATATCTTTTATATGATAAGTCAAATGATATACTTACGGGTTGTTAGATCCAACAATGACTTTACATAGACTCGCAGGTTCTTTTAATATGTTTTAAATTAATTGGATTCCTCTATTTTTGTTCGGTTTGTTTGTGTATTTCATTTTTCCATGGTATGAAGAAATTTTATCTTCTTCCTCCGGACGTAGTTGATGGAGTAATATGATCTTTTTTTTAAGATCATATTAAAAAGTTAATATCTGAGAGTATTATAATATATAATGGTGATGTAGGTCCATAGGTGGTGTTGAATATAACGATGGTTAGTTTAAGTAACTTCTACTTAGTAACATGATTTCCTTATTTAATTTGCTTATAAAGATAGCAATCAGCTTTAAATGTTCTTAAAATCCAATTTCTAGACTTTATTTAAATCAAGTGTGTCTTTAATAGGCATTAATCTATTATTTTGATAATCGCAGGATACACTCTCTCATCACTTTTCTTAAGTGCCATATTAAATTTATTGTAGAGAAAAATGGAAATTTGTGTTGGAAAATAAATTACTAATTTAAATTTTTTTCAGTTCTTACTGAGAAGTTTGATACCTTTTATATATTGTTGACCTGAATAAGTTGCTTGGATTGCTATTAAATCCGATAAATTATTTTTTAATTTCAAACAACAATTTTATATTTTCTGTAAGTAGTAACTATAGATATTTTAAACGTTTTAGATAACAAAGCTATTGAATTTGTTACGAGTCAATATTTTTTTCCCCTTTGCTCACTCTACTTGGGAGCATAAATTTTCAATTCAATTACGATATCTTACTCTCTTCAGAGATGATATTTTTAATAGTAACCAGCTTAGACCTGTAGACTCAAACTCTAGTAGCAGCGACCATCTTCATTTGAACCCGCTTGCTCCAGCGTTTTCTTATTAATCACTATTTAATTTCTTTTTGATTACAAAGTTACCAAAGCGCTTCGTTGCTAATTGTATTAAACCAGAATACTTTGCAGATGATCCGTAGGCATTTGTTATAAAAACTTTGAAGCTTTTTTACTTCATTTGTGTTGATTCGTCAACTTTCGTAACCATTGAGCTTGACATATGATGAATAGATTTTCAGTTTTATTGATCTTAAGATTTGATGACCATACTTTTTTTAATCCACTTGTACTATTTTTTTTTATGCTAACTTATACATCTATATCCTCTGCAGATCTGCCATTGACATTACTGGTGCAGTCCAGATAATTCAAATAGTAAACATCCTCGATAGTGCCGTTATCTAAACTCAACGGGTGGGAACTTCGTGTATTTATATGAAGGCTTTTAGTTTTACATGCAAGTGAATGCATGTCATTGAATGAGCTACTTAATAGGCATATATTGTCAGCATAATCAAGATCTTCTAGTCTGCGAAATGGGTTTCATACTCTCGCCTCTCGCTGAACGACTACCCTCGCACAGGATGTCATCTAACGCAGTAATGAAGAGTAGAGGCGACAAAACTCAGTCTTGCGTAACTCCTATTTTGACATTTATTGGGTTCTGATATTATTATTATGTAAAATTCGAGTGCTTATGTCAATATATCTTGTTTTAAGTATTCATTAAATTTTTGTAGTATATGTTTTAATAATATGAGTCAATATTAAGTGCAGCATTAGTAGTTTTATTATTATTTCTTATCCGTTTAAAATATTATTTCCACTCAGTTCTTTCTAATATTTATATAAAAAATCTCTGCAGTGCAAATCTGAAGAAATTGACTAGAACATCTTCTGCTAGACATCGAACAAATGCTTTTAGTTTATCTTCTTGCAACAACAGAAGTAAAATTTCAAGTACAATTCATTCAACATTTAAAAATCATTTAAAAAGCCATTAAAGCCACTTTCGGCTTAACGCTGCATATCCTTAAAAAAGAAGGACAATATCCCAACAAATTGGGTACGTAAAAATGTGAATTTTTTCCATTTAACCGCTTGCAACCTGTTAAGCCAGCATCACACCCTCTTTGTGGTTTCGGCTGTGGTTGACTCTTATTTTCATTTGAATTCCTTTTTTAATTTTATTTTTTTCCTTTTTTATTTTTTGTATAATTTTTGTTTTCAGTGCTCTAATCTTTGCGCCATTTATTCACACTTGATTAACACGCGACTGACATTTGTTTGACTTTTTTGTTTTGTTTGCTGAGCATTAAAGAGAAATCATAAAAAATATTAAAATAAATAAAAATAAAAGGAAAACATTTTAGTATGTCCTTTACGCCCAAGTTTTATGTGCTTTTTTGTATTTGTTGCTTAATTTACAAGTCACAGCCGTGCTCTCTGCTATTGTCCTTTTCAGCTGTAAAAAAGACGCTTACACAAAAAAAAAATTATTCATTTGCAGAAAATTACGTCTCGGGTCTAGGCTATGCTTCCCCGAGGCCAAACTGATTAATAAACCAAAACGTCAAATGGAACACAATGGAGTAACAACATACCGCCCAACAAGCAACCACCTCACCCAACCATCCAACCATCCAACCACCCATCCACCCAACCGCACGGCAACAATGGAAGAGGACCACAGCTGTCAACTAAATGTCATATTCAAATGCGAAAATAAATATGGCTACGTGCGTGTTGCAGTTGTTAACGGTTCATGTCACAAATGTCCTGCGTATAACTTCCGTTCGATTTCATTTCACTTGTCCTCACAGATCATTTCAAGATGTGCAATTTTATAAACATTTTAACATTTTTGTTTGTTGTTCTTGGTATTGTTGTTGTTGCTGTTGTTGTTGTTTCGCCAGCTGATACGATACCGCTGTGATGAGCATATTGTTGTCAATTTGACTTTTGAATACATTTCCGGTATCCTTTGTAACTGGAGTAGTGTCAGCCGAGAGGTCACATTTGTTGTTGTGCTCTTTGGTTAACAAATTATTAGAATATTTTTATTGTTTGCAGGATATCTTTTTTTAATAATTTCTTTAAAAGTTTATTGAAAGAAGTTGTAGGAGCGCAGTTCACTTCATCTTAATATATAACCTTAATATAATTTATTAATGCTGTATAAAGTGAAATTCATATTCAATAACACATTAGTTCACGAAAGGTTCAATTTGAACATTGGATGTTTTATTCGTCCGTCACTTTTATATGGATGTGTAGCGTTTAGCAAAGCCTCAAACAATACTATTCGCCAGCTAGAAATTGCACAAAGCCACGATCTGAGAAGACTTTTCAAGGTACCATGGTACATTAGGACGAGAGACATCCTCAGGGACCTCAAGATTGATCCGATAAAAAAATACATAAAGGACAGAGCCTTTAATTTTCAGATTTTCGAAAACTGACAGACTGACCAACACCGCGTTATCGAATCTATGTAGATCTGAGGTCAATTATTGCTGAATCTGATGAAGTGATAAAGAGTAATGCAGTCAAGGCGTAGAGAGGGGTTTAAAAGAAACCTCGCAGTTAATAGAAAGTAAAACTGCTCAAGTGCACTGACTCAACTAGCTTCAACATAATAATTTGCAAACAATAACTATCAAGAATTAGTTCATGAATGTCTTAAAACTCAGAAGTGATTAACACAAATTAAGCTATTAGGGAATAATCAACAAATAAGCTTTTTTTGTCTTTGACAATTTATTTATGTAATTTAAACAAAAAATGATTTAAAAAGTCTTATAAAGGCATGCATGGACTAAATTCACTTTTATCAGTGAATTGATTTTTGAAATTATTATAAGTTTAATTTTATGCCAATTAGTATCATAGGTGAATCCTCTATCAGACTTCACCTAACAAACGTAAAAAATTATTGATTTCTGAAGTCTACCAACATCGTGAAAAGAGGTTTATTAGTTTCAGTCATTTCTTATGTTTCTAATAGATCTCTTGTTTGTAAGTCAAATTATCTAGGTTTGAGGCTCTAGGTTTGAGAGGTTAAAGTGCAGAATAAGAAACTATCTTAGTAGAGATTCCTTGGTATAATAGATAAAGTGATCATAGTAGATCTTTTATACTACAACGGACCCTAACCGAACAGAAGAAATTCAGCCGTTTCAATCAAGGCTAGAATGTTATTTGTTGAGAAGTTCTAATATCAGACTAACTGCTATAACTGTCAATCAGGGAACATAATTAATCAACGTGCTATATAGCTATGTGAAAAAAAATGGTGTAGCCAGATTAAAAAACGATACTTCTCGCTTTATAATCGACGCCACTCCTAATCCACTGTAACCTTACGCAGATTCATCTTCTTGAAATGGTAGCATAGGTTAAAATGTCTTGTCAAGTAACATGTCGGTAATTTCAGTTCTGTGTTATTAAGAAAGAATGTATACTGGCATTATTCTTAAAAACAATTTTATTTTATTAAAATGGTAAAATTTATTATTTAATTTATATGAATTCAATAATTCTTAAAATGTGTAACTTTCTGTAAAGTGAATAGCTTTTCCATTTCAAACTACATACTATTTACATCAAATCATACCGTATATCTTTGACTGTTTGCTCTGTAAATGATTAATGGCGATATATCAACCAAAGCGTGCTCAAGGCATTACCAAGTGTATCCTGAAACGCAAATATCCTTTGCGCTGAAGATGACGTCGTTCAATTGCAATGAAATAATAAAAAATTGTAGGGGTGGCTATTTTACCCGCTGGATATATGACCACCGAAATGAAAAACTAATGTGTACATGCATAAGTCATTGTTTTAGATATTTTTTTGGGCTAAACATGTTTTATTGTTGTTTGGCATAAAAAGTAACGCATGAACTTCAGATTTATTTCGCAATTTTTTATAACTTTTTTATCAATTTTTTAGATACTTTCGTCGTCGTCGTCGTTTTTTTCTTCAATGTGTGATTTCTGCACTATTTCGAGCATTAAGTTGGTGGGTTTGTTCTAATAAATCTTCCGCATCATTAATAGAAAAATATTAACATTTAAATCTGCAGGGAATACTTAAGTAACACCTATGGAATTGAGTGTTAACCATTAGAAAGCCATAAGAATTGATTTATAACAACTAAATTGAGTGCCAAAATATATGTAAAAATAGTTCAAGAGATCAAAAAAATACACTATATTAACTATAGATGACGCTTGAGTTTTTATTTTATTGTTTCCCATTTTGTTTCTAATTAAAATTTATTATTTATTGCGTTAATAATTATAAAAACATTGTAATATTTTTCAATTTCCGCTCAGCTGGTAGCACTTTTGGATTAGGGCGAACCGCACGAAGTTAATTATAAAAATTTTAAAAGTTCCTTGCTTTCATGAAATTTTTGGTAATTTTCAGACAAATTTTTGGGGGACACAGCTGGCTACTGCTTTTTGGTTATTATTTTAAGTGAAAATTACTTTTTGTGTAATTACAAATGGCACTTGTAATTATAGGAAATATACAATATAAAACAAATTGGTGATAATAACCCATTAACAACAACTACAACTTTTATATTCGTAGTTGTTATATTGTAGTGTAAAAATAGCCTAAGAAATTGATTCTTTACAATTTATAATTATACCTGTTTTGTTGGAACCGTAAGTTCTCAGAAAGAAAATAGCAACATTAATTTGTTAATTGAAAAAAAAATTGCAGTACGAATTCTACCCGTATGGCTAAGAGTTGGATTCTGGCGAATCCGTCAATATTTCTCATAATTGCTGAATGTATACTGTGAATGATATACATTCATTAACATTCATTGTATAATACGTAATGACAGAAATATATATTGTATATTATATTTATAACATCTAATGTTTAATATATAGTATACAATTCGTAATATATATAGAAACAAAAATATTTGTGTGACTATCAAAATAAGAGTACTTCTAGCAAACATTGACATCAGATATAAAACTCAACCTTTTCACGGATAAAAAAGCATGTGAATTGGTTGTAGTATTAGAAAACAGAAACCTTTAATAACCTAATAAATACAGCAATAATATTAAAATATTACCAGACACTATATATATTACTATACAATGGAAGGGGGTTGCAATAATAACATTATAGAGCCAGGTAAACCTGTTAATGAAATAGTCTCCTACATACCGATAAGTTTGCTGCAGTCATATCGAAAATATCTGAACAGATGCTAATAAAGAGTATTTTGAAAATAATTTAATATACAAAACCTACATCTAATCACCAATTTGAGTTAATATTAAGATATATTACGATTAAGGAGTCACATAAAGTGTACAATATACTTAGAAGTGCTCTGAAAGAAATAGAATATTGTACTGTCATATAAGTATCATATAAGTATTACGCGGTATTCCGTCAGATCTTATCATGATCAGCTATTGTTCGTGAGCTCAAATAACTCAAAGTGAATAAAATGTTTGTATATCGTACCATAAATCATTATAATAGTACAGGCAGCGACGCTAAACGCTATGGTGGTGGACGAAAAACAACAACAACATCAATAGTTCGGAAACTAAAGGTTCGACTTAAGTTTTAATCTACGTCGCAGTGATAATCATATGACCACAGAACTGAACATATCGCAGTGAAGCATTCGACGCATATTCCAAAATGAGCTCAAAACAAAGTTTCAAAAGGGACTAGATCTTACACAAACAAAAACAAAAAGTTAGACTCGAAAGAGCAAAAGAGTTGTTACACTTGTACGAACGTTGTGTTATCTGAACTCTCAAAATGATCGTTTACTTAACTGAACGCACTGCCGAATATTTGAGACTATAAATGGCTATCCGAAGTAATTTTACATCTTAAGTAAAGGTATCGACAGCTGACGCTCTCCAATCGTTTTCATCAAACCTAGTGAACCTGGTGACTTATCGATTCAAAATGTCACTTATCGGAAAAATGTTTTGGTAGTTGCTTTAGAACCGTGGGCACACAAACATTTCGGCCATAAATCATGAAAGTTCCAACAAAACCCAGCACCGTCTCTTAAAGCTCGAGTAAATCAAGAATGGTTAAAATATAATGAAATAATAAATACAATGAAATGTTTCTACAAGTTACAAGTTGCTCAAAGTCAGGCTCTCCGAAGGTTCTTCAAAGTGCCATGGTACATCCGCACGAATGATATGCTAAGAGACCTTAGAATAGATCCGGTCAAAAAATACATAAGGGCCAGAGCTTTGAAGCTATATGCGAAAACCGACACGCTACCCTACTTAGCACTATCTAATCTCAGAGTAATTACTAACCGCACGGGGCGGTATGCAGATCTTAGATCAATCATTGAATAATAACGAAGATTATCAGGAATACTCAAACTAGTCGGTGAGATGGGCGGGACTCTGCAGAATCCCCCCAGCTATCACAGAGTAATAGTGCCCAGATGCACTAACTAGGAAAAGGCTTCACATAACATAACATCATTACGTCCATACAATGGCTTTCAAATTCGTCAGATGCAAATCCAATGGATTATTACCTCTGGGCCATTTTGGTGAACAAGGTAAGGACTAAAAAATAGTCGAGTATGAATGCGCTGAAGAAAGCTATTGTTCAGGAATGGGTCGAAATACCAGAAGATCTAATTAGTGAACCCTGCATAACCCTGTATATTTACAATTATTGGGTTTTGTGTAAAATATTACACAATTATTTCTTAAAACACAAAAATTTAATACATTTTTAAAATATTTTAAATATATATTTTTATTTCATGAAAGCATATTAAAGCATATAAAAATCTGGAACATGAAAGAAACTAAACAAATGTTTTCAAATAAATGAAGACATTTTCTAAATATGCACACGTAGATTTCATTAGGTGAAAAGTATTTTCTTCCTTGTTCGGTAAAATTTGAATGCGCAAACCGTGCGTCGATAAGGATATTTTCGCTTACATGTCTCAATGGTAAAAACTTTGTTTGAATTCGTTGCAGTTTCTCTCTTTTCAAAAATATTCAATTTTATACGAAAGTTAGATAAAAAAAATAAAAATAAAAATAAAATAAAATATTTATTTTAACAAATGTTGCAAGCAACTTCACAACATGTTGTTTGAGAAATTTTCTAAAATTGTATTTACTGCATAATCAGTAAGAAAATTATGCAAAATTGTTCCTGCCACAGAACGCATGCAACAAGAAGTACAATTTGCGAATCCTTCGCCACATTTCCAGTTTAAAGAAGAAACACAGATAGTTTTTCCTTGGACCAAAATTTCCAAATCGGTACTTGCGTTGCGAAATTTCGCATTCAGTTTGCGTGCCACAAAAGTGGATATTGATATTTTGTCCTTAAAATTTTGTTATTTATGTGCTTTGTTCCGGTAAATGCCTTCATACCCAAAAATAGAAAATAATATACATAAATTTGTACTTTGAAAAAACTAGTAACGAAATGCGAAACCAAAAATTTGCAATTTGCTAAAAAACTCCATTCGAAAATGTGAAAAAGAATATTTCGCAACAAAAATCTTTGCCTTGTAAATTGTGGCAACTTTGCGTAAATTTAACGTGACATTGTGCTTTTATGGAGAAACATTGATGGAGGGAGTTTGAGTTTAAGTTTGGTTGAGATAAGAGGGCGTAAATGCAGGCCTATTGACATGCAAGTCATGTGTCATGATTGGGGGCGGCAAACATTGACAGACCACATAACCTCGGCCGTCATATTTTATACTTTTCAAATAAATTTTGTTACGCTTTGTTTACGAGTTGAGTATGAAAATCCACTTCAAATTTTCAATTGTCAAAAATTTTTATTTTAATATACCGTAAAATTTATGAGTGACAAATTAAATAAATTTTTGCTGAAGTTAGAATTAGTATTCAATTTAAAAAAATATATAAAATTTTTAGAAATGAACAAAGAAGAGTGGAAAAACTAGAGTGACCTCTAACCCTTATCTAGGATTAGAGATTCATTAATCCTTTCAATCTGCAAGCAAGTCTTCGTTTTATAAAAATTAATTTATCAAGCAAAGAACAGTATTATAATGTGAAAATGCTTTCAACACTTTTTACTAAAGTAATTGAAAGAATTATTGAATGTATTCTAATTACTAAATAGAATGCTAATATCTCATTGAATTTCTCTCAAAAACAGTTACTTTAGAAATTATCATAGATTATAGTTTTTGCATTTGCATGTGACTAGGAACTTGTGCTTCCCAAGTCAATCAATCGTTGACCCAGTTGAATATACTACTTAACACACTAATTTAAAAGGAGAAAAGAAAACGATCCAAATGATGAATGAGTCAATCAAACCCAATTATATTTAAAAACCTGAAGAAAACCTTTGAAGAGAACCTTATCAAGTAAAGACATGTTCAATATTAAAGTACATCATTTTTTTAAAGAAAAAAGTGTACTTTTTTACACTTCCTATGAAGATCACATTAAACATTATCACACAATCGACAATTTACTTCTCCCTTAAAGAAGAACTTTAAGCTGATAAGTAAATTGTAGATTGCATCGATGTATAAGTGCTTCAGCTGTAATTTACGGAGTTTCATTGTAGTCATTAGTCCAACAACAACATTAAGTGCTAAAAACGATCGATATACAAAACATAATTAAAGAATTTAATAACTTATATTAGAAGATACTAATAGAAATGAACCTAAGAGACCTGATGTAGTAGTGATTTATAGAGTTTCAATGTAGTCACTTATCCAACAATAGTACGAATTGCTAAAAACGATCGGATACGGTTAACATATTAATTATGATGGCAAAATTCATGCTCTGTATAATGTCAATATTGATATTATATGGATATTATATTGATATATCGATATTATCCATATTGATAAAAGGAATTGGAGAGAGGTGATGCAGGAAATAAACCTGTTTTTAAATTTTAATAGAACACTTGTATACAAAACATAGGCTTTGTTGCACTGAATTCGTTTTTCGTGTTTAAATGCAGAGAGCTTTCTAATTCACTGCATTGGTGAAGTACAGATTCATTATTATTAGAATGAATAATGATACACCACAAGTTATGATAACTATTGTGGTTATCAATCTAACTATATGGTGAAAATAAAAAACAGAGGAGTAAAGTTCACTGAATAACCCAAAAAAATCAAGAATGGTTTCACTAGTAAGTACAGGTTTGATTTTCAACAAAATTATTTTTGTGATATTATTTTCAATTTTTTGGTGTTATTAGTTGGTACATAGTATCTTTATTTTACTTCTTAGTAAAACTAGTTGCCACTTTGAGTTTT
>NC_051847.1:121102801-121109394 GCF_002237135.1 Teleopsis dalmanni
ATAATTGCGAAAAGCTATTTGCAAACCACCCAATCATGTATAGTTGCTAAAGTATTTCCTTAGTTGAATTGGTGTGTGCTATTGGTTATGCTATTTTGAAGGATAATTTATATGAAATATTATGGAACAAAATGGCGTTCAATACTTAAACAAGCTTTCTTGAGTTGTACCCATTTTGGTACATTTATGCTATTTGTTGTTGTTTGCTTTAGAGGTGACAAGTGAATTTCTGGAGAATATGCTCTCAATAAACATTGATACTAATCTAGTAATCCTATCATTTGTACATACCAAAAAGTACCCGGATTTTGTTAACTATTCCTTAAGTAATAGACCTTTTTCAAAAATTTTTTTGTTTACAGCAGCTGTTAATGTGAAACTACCTCAAGTGCATTTAGCGATTTTTACTATGGAAAATTCAGTTGAACAACGAGTTTGTTTGGAATTTTGTGTTTTGAACGAAATTTCATGTGTTGAAGCATTGAAAATGGTGCAGAAAGCTTACGGGAACTCTTCTATGTCTCGAACACAGGCATACGAGTGGTATAAATCATTCAAAGAGGGTCGTGAAGTGATCGAAAATTTGAATCGTTCTAAACGTCCATCAACAACAAATACCGAAGAAAACGTGGCAAAAATCAAGAAAATCGTGATGGAAGAACATCGTATGACTGAAAGGGAGATTGCTCGTGACTTAAACATCTCAAATGGATCCGTTCACCACATTCTACATGATATATTGGGCATGAGACCTTGATTTTATCAAAAATAATACCGCAAGAACGTGATTTTTGAGCATGGAAACGACTCTACATTCATGAAACGCATCATAACAGGTGATGAGACATGGGTTTATGAGTGTGGCGTCGAAACCAGTCAACAATCGAGCGAATGGCGCTTCGAAAACGAGCCAAAGCCCAAAAAACCGCGCAAAAGTCGCTCGAAAATTAAAGTTATGCTCACTGTTTTTGTCGACTACCGAGGTGTTACGAATTACGAATTTTTGCCAGTGGGTCATACCATCAATAAAGAATATTACCTCGGTGTTATGAGGCATTTGCGTGAGTCCATCCGTAAGAAAAGGCCAGATTTGTGGAAAGCCAACAATTGGATTCTTCACCACGACACCACTGTCATCGCTCCGTGCGACTTTTTCCTGTTCCCGAAACTCAAATTGCCACTTCGTGGTAAGCGTTTTGAGTCGATTGAATCGGTAAAAGAGAATTCGTTGAAGGAACTAAAAGCCATACCTTCACGGGCCTACGAAAAGTGTATGGAAGATTGGGTTAAGCGTTGGCATATGTGTATCGCTTCAGAAGGAGCATATTTTGAAGAAGATAAAATAAATTTGCAATACATTTTAAATTTATGTGTTTTATTTACAAAATCCGGTACTTTTTGAGCGCATCATATGTACATATTTCAAAACAATGTGGTGTAATATGAGTTTTAAAATTAAAAAAACGATATCGACTAACGCTACCATTACCGAGTGAAACGTATATATTTATTGCTTGATTAAATGAATTTCTGATCAGATGGGTTAAATGAACAGGAAAAAATAGTTTTTCAATATGGCAAAGTTTGCTGTATCTATGAAAAATTATTTGAGATGGCAGAGCTGGGGAGTTGTATTATACTCACAATTATTCCTAGGGATAAGCAACAATTTTAATGAAGAACGGTTCAGTAATTTCCAAGAAGTCGAAGAATAAATGCAGGAAGTAATGCACTTCTAAGGATGTGAAATTTATTTGACACTAATTTTGTACTTTGCCTGAAGTTCGAAAATATGATTATATATTTTTATTTATATAGTTTTTATAGTTTTTAAGAAATTTTTTTATTTACATCAATATTTCGACAATATTTCGAGGGTACTATAATGTTCTTATAATGTAGCAATAATTGCGAATTGTAGTTCAATTCTATTAATATCATATTGGTGTTATTAAGGAACGAAAGTTTTTGCTTAGTGTTTTAATTCGAAATAATTCTAGTTAACCTGACCTATGTACTGAAGTTATATCTGCTATCACAATAATCCTCGAGGATGCAGTGACGCGGTGACTAGTTCCCAACCCTTTTAGAAAATATATCTGCTATTAAAACTAATGAGTCCTATTTTCGTGATATTAGAAAAGTTCTCATAATTACTTCTGTTAGAAAACTTTCAAACCCTATTAAGCAGTAAATAAAAGCAAATAATGAGAATAGAAATAATGATAAACATATGAAAGAATAATTTTATACTGAAAACTTGTTGGGGTTGATCTTGGTTAGTAAGTTATACCTATACATCTAAAAATGTTTTCTTACTCCATCCGTTTTTTCTCTCTTTCCTTCTCAGTTTCTATCTCACACTTTTTTTCTTATTTTCATTATGATGTAAACGGTATATATTCCACATCATTATTTTATAATATTATATTAGAGAAGAAAGATTGATACTTGAAAGGGGATTAAGTCAATTATGGGTCATTTCCTAGAAATATACTCAAGAGTGGTATACAAATTAAAAATTTAAGTAGTTTAAATTATTTTTCTTTTATCGAAAGAATCAGTTCATCTGGTCAATCAGTGCATCTGGTTCAATAGCAGCATTTTAACGTATTGAAATTGTAGTAAACCCACTCAATCTGTTGTAAATTCTAGCCATTTGTTCTGATTGGCAGTAGGGTCAAAATCTAAAATAAGTTCCACTAATTTTAAAATCTCAATATGAGCTCCGTTCGTTGATATGCTTCCATATCGAAATACATACTCGGCTTTAATTGCAGACAATGATTATTTATCTACATTGCTTTTGTGCATGTACAGCTCAATGTTTCAATTTGGAGGGGGCTTTAACCACTCAAGTCCCACCCTTGGCTATGACTCAAGTCAGTTGGAATAATAATAGTTAACGTTACCCATTAGTTTCTATTGGTTAACAATAACCGACAAAATATACAAAACATGCTTAATTAGTAACAAATTAAAATAAAACTTTAATAATTTTTATTACAGAAAGAACTTTGAGAATTCGTGGAAGCTCGTATAATTAATCTTTCCGCTTTCTTCTTCGTAAATAGTTAGAAAACGTGTTTAGAAAAAGTAGCAAAATAAATTTTAATAGACTTAAGCACTTGTAACGCAATTTCTTACAATATTTCTCGATTTGAAAAATGAAAATAATTAACTATATAACATTTTAAATTTATTTAAAATGAATATGAGAACTTGTTTTGCAATGTCATAAATTTTTAGATAAATCCAAACAACGCATTGCGATGGGATGAAGTATAAAAGCGCGAACGAAAGTCGGACTGAAATTTGTTTTCGAGTTGCTTCCAACACGTGTAGTTGCATGACTTTTCGTTTCGCGAAAGAGGTTTGACTTGAGATTTTTTTAAAATCGCATATATAAATAGAGAAATTACTGAATAAATTATAAAATAGTTAATTTTGAAACTAGAAAACTAGTTAATAAAACAAGCTTCACACTTTCAAAATGTCCGCACCACATTTCGTGACTACGGCCGAGGAGCTATCGAAAATACGCAGTCTTAATCGCGGAGAGTCGACTTCTTCGACGAGCAGTAGTTTATTGGATACGCCAGTTTGGCTTTCTACAAAATATATACAAAAAAGCTTACGTATATATTATAATGATCACACACTTAAAGTAAACAATATCAATATAACACCAGCATTAGGACGTGGTGAGAATTATGGTGGCGTTCTAACGCGCATTAATGCCGAATATGTCACTGGGACCGGCCAACATCAAGTTGGACATTACATCGTGAAAACAAGTTTCGAAGGCGATGAATTGGCACTACAAATCATGGAACCCTATGATATCTTCAACTGTGAGATGTCCATCTATGAAAGTGTGCTACCCAAACTGAACGCGTTGCTACGTGAAATTGGTGATAATGAGCAAATATTTGCTGCAACAATGAATGTGGATTATAGGAAATCAGCACTTATTTTTGAGGATCTCACTATGCGTGGCTTTACCAATCCAGATCGCTTGCAAGGTTTGGATAAGAATTTATCAAAAATGGTGCTAAAAAAATTGGCTAAAATGCATGCTGCCAGTGCTGTGTTGAATGAACGTGAACCTAGATCTTTAGAACATTACGACCGCGGCATGTATAATCGTCATACAGACAATTATGCACCTTGCTTTGTGGGATTGTTAGAGGCGATGGGTAGACGACTTCGTCAATGGCCGGGCTACGAGCATTATGCACAAAAGATAGAAAAACTGAGGCCAATGTATATGGAATTAGCGAAACGCGTATTTGATCCACTTGAAGGTAGGCTGAATGTCTTGGCACATGGTGATATCTGGACCAATAATGTGATGGTAAAATATGATAACGAAAGTGGCAAGCCTTTAGATGCAGTTATAATTGATTTTCAATACTCAGCTTGGGGTTCACCAGCAATTGATTTATTTTATTTCTTTAATACATCATTGAACGAAGAGTTACAATTAGCTGTGGAAGATGAACTCATACAATATTATTACGAAATTCTGGCGGATACATTAACAAAGTTGCGTTACAAAGCTAAGATACCAAGTTTACACAGCTTCCATATGGAGTTAGAAGAAAAAGCTTTTTATGGTGAGTATGACTGTATATGCTTTAATTAATTATAAAAAATAAGATAAATAATTATTTATGCTTACTCAGCTGGGGCATCAATTTTATTTTGTGTAAATTAAAAATGTTTTCTATAGATATACAAACATGACATATATTATTATATTATAATATATTATATTAAATTTTATAATATATTATATTATATTTTAAATATATGAAAATATATTTTATTTAAATTTAAAAATTTTTTATGGTTTGTAACTATTATATAATTTTCATTTTTTTTTAGCATTTTGCGCATCCTGTATTTTACAGGCTGTACAAAGGAATGAGGATACTCATGATGCTGATTTCAATGCTCTCATGTTGGAAGATGAACGCGCTGTAAAATTTAAGGACAGCTGCTATGATACTGAATTCAGTGAAAGAATTGTTAAAAAGTTTCTACCAGTATATGATCGTAGGGGCTTGTTGGAGCCTGATCAGTAGTGAGACAAGATCTCTCTTCTCAGAGACTTTGAATGTAATTAAAAGAAAAATTTAAAAACAAATACACAGTAGTATATAGTATGTAGTATTGTTTAGAGAACTATATTGACAAGTATCAATGGTAGGGATTTATTTAATAAAATAGCACGAAAATTACACTTAATAATTTGTTAAGTAACATTTTAGATAATTCTATTAGGCATATAACTGTAGATAAGAATATCATATAAGAAAATTCGAAAACTACATTTTGTTAAAAACAATTTTATTTCTTTAATTCTTCTTAAGATAGAATAGTGTTTTATTGATCTATTAAATATATATATGTACATACATTATTTATATTTTGATATTTATTTGAAATTTGTTTTAATTTTAAAACTTCAAGAAATTTGTTTTTAATTCTGTATATATATCACGTTATGTATATATTTCACGTTTTGTGGTCCTTAATTACCGATATATGATCTTCAACTGTCAAATCATGGAAATAAAACTAATCTTTGTAGTTGAATGTAATTGAAGAAATTACAAGTAAGAAAATTTTACATTACTCATTTGTCTTGGAAATAGTTTTTAAAAATTATATATTGTTGTGCTTCTCATATATCAAGAAAACCATTCAACTCAAATTCTTTAACTGTACGTTGCAGAAAGGCACGATATTTTGGGTTTTCCACATTTTGGCGACGGATCTGATCCCCCTCTTCCGATCGTGTAAATAAGTTTTCCAAATTGGTTATGGCACCTGCATCCATCAAAATAATAGGTGTCAGACAAGTGGCAGCAATAACGGCTAAAAAATTGAAAATATAATAAATAAATAAATGTAAATTCATATTATTTTAAAATTGTAAATATATATCTATTTTAACCATACCTTGTAAGCTATTTTTAATTAGTTCTATATTGATTTCTTTTAGAGTTGGTATATGTTCGGTATAGTTCAGTTTTTCAAGTGTTTCTTTCAAAACGCGATGATATTCTCTGATAATAAATTTAAAATGTACCTTACGTACATTTTCGTTAACGGAACCAAAGAGAAAATAGTTGAGGTCTGTAGCTGGTGAGCCATAGTATGAAAGTTGAAAATCCAGCTGTAAGATATAGAACACGAGATAAAGATTCAGTATTAAAAGAATGGAGATAATAGAATATATAGGTAGGTATATAGCCACATAGAAATCTTTAATTTGATTATTAGTTATTATGCATCATTCCTGAAATTAATTATTACGATTATAATTAGCTTACCATAACGACATCATCTGGTTCTTTTGTTTCATTGTTTATGTGAAACATCAAATTATCAACCCATATGTCTGCTAAATTGAAAACTCGAAAACCCTCTTCGTGTGATTCAAACATTTCTACAGCTTTTTGTAAAACATTTTCAGATAATTTGTACATTTTTTCTGTTATTTCCTCATAGCCTTTCCAGTGCGTCAGCTCTTCAGCAACGCAACGTATATTAACTGGAAAAAATACGAGAAAGTCCTTACG
>NC_051847.1:121109494-121118770 GCF_002237135.1 Teleopsis dalmanni
TTTTAAAAAACTTAGTTGCAATAGAAAAATTTTAATGAAATTCCTGAGAGTACATACGCTGAAGAATATTTAATGGTCACAATAGCTGTTATACAAATCGATATATTGACACTAATAAACCACCTAACAAATATCTCTTGAAACAAAACATTCTACCAAATTTGTAAGTATTCTTTTCATTTTTTAAAAGCAATAAAGTGTATGAATAAGAAAAATTTCTTACATATATAATACATGTAACCATACATATTATGGTGTGATAAAATATTATCAATTAATGTGTTTATTAAAGAATTGTTGTTGATGTTGCATGTTTTTATATGTGTTTTTTTAAGCAGAACCCATTTCAGCAAAATCCGATATTTCGGGAACCACGTTATATCAATATATAAACGATATTATCAAAACCAACCAACCAATCGTAGCACATTGGAATCAGCAATAATGCCTAAAATTGTTAAAATTTAAGAAATTATTTAATATTCTGTACAACAATATTCTATATTAACTTATACTAATATGTATACATTATATATAAAGAATTATGAAACTTATTTATAATTGAAAAATTCGTAATTAAATTCTTTATATTGAATTAAAGCTACTCCAAAATATTATAATTTAAAACAAGAAATAATGTAATCAATATAAATTTATTTTGAAAATTCATGTTTAATCAATATTTAAGCAAATATCTAATCAATTCTTCGGATAAGACAAAGCAGCCTCTACAAACACAGAGAAGAAAGATACACCAACGTTTCTATATGACTTGCAATCAATACCCCAAACTAAGGTTGCCACTTAAAATACAAACTGATAAACAGCAGAATAAAAGATTGGAGAGTAGAATTCCATTCTCAAACTCTCTAGTTCTCAACGCTCTCAGATCTCCGATTAGAAGCTTTTGCCTACTTAAAAGCAATTTTTGCGTTCCAGTTTTTAGTTGACTTTTGCACATAGAGTGTGATTGATAGTAATCTGTCAATTATATATATAATTTTTAAAAGTTGATTATTAAAAATATTATACTTACATAAAAATGACTGAATCTAAAGAAAATAATGAAACTGCTGGTGGTCCTCACATACCGGATTGGTTAACTGAAGAACTATTTGTAAATATTTTAAAAGAAAAATTCCCAGAATTCCAAAAAATACAAGAATTTGATATTGTGCCGGCTGTTGGCACAGGAGAGAATTATATGACGATTTTATTACGAGTAAATATTGACATTGAACTAAAAGGTAAAAGTATTGGCGGCAAGAGATCTCGCTTGTAAACAAAGCTAATAATAACAACAAAAATATTTTATTTTCATGAAAATGTTTATAAATAAAATGTTTATTTACTATTTAAACACGTGTGTACATAACATTGTACAGCTAAAAAAAATATAACAAATCTCTTTGACGTCATTATCTCTTATTTGTAGCGCTACATCCAGTCGAAATAATCTATAACATAACTATGGAGAATATATTTCATAAGACTGCAGTGATTAGAAAAAAAATTACAACTTTTAGATAAAAAAAGAAATAAATACATTTTAAACCTTCTAAATTATAGTTTTTGTTAATAAATTAAAATCGTTTAAATAGTTTTTGCTTAATTTTAATTGTTACTAAATACTTAAATCTATAACTTCTAAATGTAAATCCGATAATTTATATATTCTTTAATACTGATGCTTTATTAAAAAGCAAAAAAGATTTTCTAATATCACTATCGACTTTTTAAAATATTTAAACGATTATAAAACAAAAAATATTTACATACATTTTAATTAAAAACTTATCACTTTTTAGACCCAAGTCTTTAAAAAAAACATAATAATTTGGAAAAATTAAGGATATTATAGAATACTATTAACAACATAAACATATATAGTTTTTGTTCCATTGACTTAAGAACTGTTAGTAATAAAAGAAATGATATTAACCTTAGACTTTATTATTGGGGTATAATTCATACTATCAGTGTTATGCACTGAAAGTATAATAACAAGTATAGTAATAATAGTAATTGTTTTTAATCTCAAAAATAAAACTCTAAAATCAAATATACATAAAAGTTTAGTTCTGATTAACAGCGATCATAAAAGACATAGAGATCAGATATCCATATTTATATGAATAACCAACATCAAATATAGCACACCATAAATTAGACTTATTCGATTATAGATAGCTATAACTAAAATATAATTATGAGCTATTTTATTATTTAATTGCAGATAGAAATATATATTTAAAATATTTGAAAAGATTTTTAATATTGTAATTATTTATTCAGTAAATTTTTTTGTAAATCTCGTATTTTCAGTGCAGTTATCTAGCATTTTTTAAAATTTAATTTTTCATTTGGTACATTGCAACCTTTTAAGTGCTATTAGGTACACTAATGCATTTTATATGAAATGTAAATGTAAGAATAATTTTTTACTGTAGGATATGAACATCTGATGTGACGATCAAACGCAAATACATAAAAATAAATATAAATATATACTAAAATCTCTATACTTTAGACCTCCACTCTAAATTTTTTGTAATATGTTTCAAAAAATTTAAATTAGTCTGAAAAATAAAATATACTCCAATAAACTAAATTTAATTATATTCTTTTTAGATGGTTCCATAACTCAAACATCATATATAGTCAAGTTACAGCCAAAATCGATTGAAATGCAAGGACTATTAAAAATATGGCAAGTGTTTGAAAAAGAAGAAAATACTTATACAAAATATTTGCCAGCTTTTGAAAAACTCTACAAAGATGCTGGGAAAGAAATTAAATTTGCGCCAAATATAATTCTACTAAACAGTGCAATATCTGATCCAGCTATAATAATGGAAGATTTACGTATAAGGAATTTTAAAAATGCCAAAAGACAGGATGGTTTAGACATAGAACATACAAAAGCCGCCTTAGAGAAACTAGCACAATTTCACGCTGCCTCAGCATGTTACTATGAAAACAATGGACCATATCCTGATATGTATTTACAATGCTTATGTGGCAATATGGATCTGTATGAAGAGTACAGAAATAATATGGTGAATTTATTTTGTCAAAATTTGGAATTATACGATGCCAAACCTATAGAGGAGAAATTTGTAAGAATTTTAATATTATAACAATACATTTTTAATTAAAAATATTTTGTACTTTTTAATACCATTAATTTTCAGAGAAAATTTGCTGCCGAAGTACCAGATCAATTTCAAGCGGTATCCAAACCTCTACCTGAAGAATTTAATGTACTGAATCATGGTGACTGTTGGTCGAATAATATAATGTTTCAATATAATGCAGAGGGTAAAATAATTGATACGCATTTCGTTGACTTACAAATGAGTCGTTATGGGTCACCGGCACAGGATTTAAATTACTTACTGTTATCTTCAACCTCTTTGGAGCATAAGGTGAAGAAGTTTGATTATTTCCTTTATTTTTATCATGACAAATTGGTGGAAAATTTAAAATTATTAAATTATACCAAACCAATTCCAACACTAAAGAAATTACATATAGAAATGCTGAAATATAATGAGTGGAGTAAGTACATATATAGCACATTTCGTTTTGAACTCATATATATATTGTATACATATATGAGTTAATTGTTATATATTAATAAATTCTTTTTGTCTTCATAGTTTTTGCAGTGTTACTCAATGTAATGCCAGTTGTACTGTTTGAGCCCTCGAAGAATGCTAATTCGGAGAATTTAATAAGTGAAAATGAAGAAGGCCAGAATTTAAAAATAGCTATGTTTAGAAATAAGACTTATGCAGCGCATGTAACACAATTAATACCTTGGCTAGATAAACGTGGTCTTCTGGAGTATTTACCAAATTTATGCTTTTAAAAAATATACTCTATTATTAAATAAGAATAAATGTAAATGAATTGTAATATTATTGTTTACTTATTCCAGATTTGTGAAAACTTCAATTAATTTGTACAGAATTATACATTAGAAATTCTATATTAAATAAAAGTATAAAAGTACAAATCAAAAGCAATAGATTCAACAAAATTTATTCGTAATTCAATTGGTATTGAAACAAGAAAAAAAAACCTGTGAATAGTTAAAATTTTTTGCACAATCTTAGTTGGAAAAGTAGCTTAAAACAAAGCGCCATTGATTAAATTTATCTATTAAACAAATGAATACAAAAAATAAAAATTGCGCATTTGAAACATTTGAAATTCGGTAACGTGTTTATTAAATCATTGTTGATAGAGCCCCAAACTGAAGTCAACGTTTTATTTTTTTATATACTTATTTATTGTACTCACTATGTAGAAGTCTACATAGTACATTTTAAACAAATTATAATCAAATACGTATGTACATACAGTCGTACATAAAATTTTTCTATTGCTTTACCTATTAACTATTTACGTGTTCCCATACTTTTACATATGTATTTCAATAACAAATTACAATCAATAAAACATAATTTTACCCTACACATTAGATAAGTGGTCGCACTTATGATCTACATATAGCTTGAACTGATATCAGGTGCAATACTAGTTCAAATATAGATTATAAAAGAAACACTGATAGGAAATTGTTTGATATACATAATAAAATGATAAAGCAAGAAATATTATCAACGAAACTAATTAGTGGTCTATTATTGGTCTGGGTTTTTTTAGTTATAAACTGAGTAAGAAGACCAATAAAATCTGTACTTCAATACGTTAAAAAGACGAAAAGATATTTTTGTAAAAAGTAATTTACAAAGGTTTAAACTTACAAAATACCTGGGGACAGGAGATTATTTTAATATATTTCTAAGAAATCTATTAACTGCATAATAACTTCAATCTTCTAAATGCATCAGATGCAAGATAAGATTTTTAAAAGTGCATTAAGTTAAATAACTTAATGTTTTGAGGTATAAGGTAAACCAGTAGTTTATGAAAATTCAACTATATATATTTTACAAAATACTTCGGAGAGTGTGTTTACATATATTAGGTCTGTTTCACGAGCTACTCATAATAACTTTGAGTCAGTGGCGTAACTACATTTTTTAGGCCAATAAGCGAATTATAATTTAGGAGCTCCTACTAATATCTTTTTATACCCTTTACACGAAAAAGTGTAAAAAAGGTATATTAGGCTTCTGAAGATTTTCGTATCGTCTGTTTGAAGTCTGTTTCAGTATCTGAACAATGTGTCAATTTGTTTTCATTTATTTTAAGAAAATTGTCTAGTTTTGGTCATTTCTTTAATGTTAATAATGAATGCATAAATTTATAATGGGGCCCCCTAAGTTCGGGGGCCCGAAAGCGTTGCTTCCAGTCGCTTCCCTGTAGTTACGCCACTGCTTTGAGTAAACACTGTGTATACACAAGCGCGTTCCACCAGCAAATTTTCAAGTATTTTTGTGTAAATTTTACTTTTGTTTTACTTATGTTTTACTGTGAGTAGCTCGTGGAACAGACCTATTATTATTATTTTAGAAAGAATATTAAATGTAAAAAAGTTTTTTATATTCAATGTTAGTGAGCAAATAAATTTTATATTATTTATTTATAAATTTTATTTATTTATAGAATTGATTGGTAACACCATGTTATTATTACCAAATGAATTTAATACGGAGAGTCTTCTGGTCTTATTTTTTATATATATCCAACTCCGATTTGGATCAAAATGAAAATATACGCTAAATGTATTTTATCGAATAGCACTCCAGAACTCTGACGTTTTCTATTATATTCTAAACTAATCCATTCCAATCATAAATGGAATTGTATGACTTGCAGAAGTTTAGATTCTTTTTTTTTCTTTAAAAAAAAACTTTAAACATAACACAATAAAAATATCATTAAATAAATTCTGATTAGAAATTTAAGTTAAGATAAGATGTTTATAGCTCACCCTTAATATCAGCATTAAAAAGAACATTCAATAAATTAAAGGTCTACAGAATGACGACCTACTACTCGAATTGTTGAAAACTACTTATTATTTCGGAACTCTTACAAGTTAGGAGATTTTAAGTCTCATAGACATCATGAAAACTCAAAGTAATGGCCCAAGGCACTACCTTGGTGTACTATGTGGGTATAAACCAAAACCCTAAACCGAAAATCAAAATTTCTAATCATAAAATTTTAAAAATACAGGTTTTGAGTCTGTATAATGTCCTAAACTTTTTACAACCTCGAATCAACTTTACTATTAAGTGTGTGCAATGCTTGAACTAAACTAAGAAGATAATATCTCTAATCATTGCTAGATATAATTTGCTAGATATAATAAGTATTATTATGTGTAATAATTTAAGTAAACCCCAAGTAAATCTGTTGTTTTCAAACTTAAATACATATATGTAGTTTCTCATAACTAAAACTAAAATTTAAATTAAAGTTGCGAACTAGACAGATCAAAGCAATTACTTTTGTTTGCTTGTATGAAAGTTTTTAAAAATTTTAACATTGCTTCTAAAATATATACCTATAAGTATATAGGGTATAATTAAAAGTTTATATAATAAGAACACAATCAAATAGATATGACGTTGAAGCGTGTCAATTACGAATTTAAACGTTTTTTCAAATCATTCTGATATAAAATTTATGAAGCAAAAATCGTATCAAATATTTATTTAATATGTTATTTTTTATTTTTAAAATGTATATTAGCTTAATCAATACAATCGGCACAATTTGATTTCAAAAAACCTCTATGAATGAGCTAAGCTAAAATTTAAAATATTTTTCCCACATACTTAACTATTACCAAGTCTAATAGTTAAGTATGTGTAATAGTCAAGCTGTTATCTAGAAATGATTCTACGTGATTATTAATGAGCGATTAGAATTATTATTACAATAAAATAACAATAGCAAAATGTTTCTATATATAAAAACAATAACATTCGTAAATTTTTTCTATCAAGTAATGCTGATATCGATTAGAATCTTGTACTCATAGATATAAACTTAGCAGATAAACTGAACGTAGAGCTTATCAGACTTAATAAGCGGAGAGTAATAATATATATATAAGCTTATTCGCACTATTATGAAATATTTTAACTATATTCTATTAAATTAAATTTCAGTTGGCTAAAGTTTATGCATGTGGCAGGTTCACATTAGAAGTTTATTCTGAAAAAAATACACAAAATTTGAATTAAATTTAATAAGTATTTAAATTTAAAATGGGTGCGCGTAAATCAAAATCTAGCTACGTTGTATCTAATCAAGATTTCACTTATGAAGGATCAACAGCGACATCAGCACCAACGACACAGCCTGCACCAATAGTACAACCTGCCGTCGAAGAAAATCGAACACCAGTCACAGCAACTACAGTGGAAACACGGCATGCAGAGAATACAGAAGTGAAACTACCAGAGATCGATATGAGTGTAGTGCCCACTTGGTTGACCGAAGAATACTTCGTAGATATACTCAAAGAAAATGTACCTAATTTCGATAAAATTACCGATTTCAAAGTGAAGCCAGCATTGAGACCAGGTGAAAATTATGCCACCCTTATGCTGCGTGTAAATATTGAAGTAGCATTGACAGGTAAGAATTCTATAAAAATATGATGAAGCTATGAAATTTTATGAAGAATATATTGAAGAGAATATGATAATCTCTTTATTTATTACTTATTCGGTATAAACTTTATTTTCTTCAGATAAAAACAGCAAAGCTATTTCGTATATGTTGAAAGTGCCTCACGATACTGAACAAATGAGACAAATGGCAGCATTAATGAATATGTTCATACCAGAAAACGAAATGTATTTCGATATTGTTCCCGAACTTGAAGAAATGTATAAAGCAGTGGGCTTGGAAATATCATTTGGTGCTAAGGCTTATAAGTTTAAAAAACAACCAATTACCGATACTGTTTTACTCGAAGATTTAGGTCCGCTAGGCTACAAAAATCGTGATCGCTTGCTTGGATGCGATGTGGAGCACACTCATTGGGTTCTCAAGAAATTAGCACAATTTCACGCGGTTTCTGCCACACGCGTAGCTACTAGAGGACCATTTTCCAAAATAATTATGGAAGGATTTTTCGATGTCGCAAGGCCAATTTTTGATACTATGATGAAATCATTTACAGATCAATTTTTATCTTGTATTAAATGTTATGAAAATGGAGAGTTTTATGCACCAATCATAGTAAGTTCACTTAATTGTGTTGTCTTGTGCATGTCATAAAGTCATGACGTAAGATAGGAAGAAAACAATAGACAGTAATTATGAGAAATCTTTATGTGCAGTACAAACATAAATTTGATGTTGATAGCCCCTTTAATATTTGCGTTACATATTAATTTTATTTGTCATAGACAAAAAACTCATTTCTTTACTAATATTTAATTTTATACATTAAAAACGAATTTGTTAACAAATTCTAACATTTGATTAAATTGATTATTAAATTATTAAAATATAATTTTTCTATTATTTCTAGAAATCATACTTTGACAAAATAGCAGAATATTCCGGTTTTTTCGTACCAGATCCAAATGAATTTAGTGTTATTAACCATGGAGATTGCTGGTCTAATAATATTCTATTTCAATATGCAAATGATGGCAAAATATTAGACACAAAATTTGTTGATCTACAATTACCTCGATATGGTTCACCTGCTCAAGATTTGAACTACTTTCTACTGACTTCCACTTCCCTTGATATTAAATTGAATCAATTTGATCATTTTCTACGCTATTATTATGATAATTTAATCGAACATCTTAAATTGTTAAAATATCCCAAAGACATGCCAACATTAAGTGAGCTACACGTACAAATGCTTATGTATAGCTTTTGGGGAGTAAGTGCTAGTATAACAACATTACCTGCTGTGTTATTAGATCCAACGGAAAAAGCCAGTTTTGATAATTTTTTGTCAGATGGTGCCGAAGGTGTAGAATTCAAAAATTTGCTTTTCTCCAATTCTCGATATATCCAACATATATCGAAAATATTACCTTGGTTCTATAATCGTGGTTGTTTGGAACCATTGTAAGTAAAATTTATTTTGTTTACCGATTATCTTAAGTTCAGCGACAGTTGAAATATTATACAAAAATCTAAAATTTTATTTTATTTTAGTACAAATAAACCACTCACTGCAATTCAAATATCAACGCCAGTAGAAATTTTACAAGTCACTGAGACCTCTGTTGAAGTACCCGCCGTTACGTCGGCGAATGACCAACAAGCAAAACCGAAGTACCCAGCATGGGTAACAGAAACGTATTTTATTGA
>NC_051847.1:121118870-121144988 GCF_002237135.1 Teleopsis dalmanni
TCAGCAACTGAGTTAATCACTTCGGCATAGTGAATGATTTTCGGTGCGTTTTATATATGTTTACCAAAAACTTAAACAACAACAAAATACATAATTAAAACAAATAAAAACCTAAAAGAACGACAATGTACTGGGTAAAGAGTAGAGCAACAGGTTATTAATTTTGTTGATATACATAGTTTGACAGAAAGCTTTTAAAAAATATTTGCGTTTGAGAGAAACAGAGAATGAGAATGAGAGAATCAATTAGAAATAACATGTTAGGCTGTCCAATCCATAAAGATTACCAAATTTGGCTTTTTCAAATAATTTTGTTTTTATCTTATCGTTACAATGTAGCGTCAGTAGTAACTCTGTCAAAGAAACTTTCAAACAAAACAAAAATTAATATAATTGCAAAAATTATATTCTAATTAAGTTCAAAAATCGTTGATATGTTTTGATCACAGAGACCCCTACTTTTCTGTTTTATATGTAGGAATAGAAATTAATATTTGTGCTAAAAATAAATTTAGGCGAAAAAATAATACATTAACAACTTTGCACTTATAATATAAATAAAGGCATTTGATCTTCATCAACTGTCTATCCACTACTGGAAGTTGACGGTTATATATAATAAATTTATTTGTTTCCAATTTCCATATAAATTTTATGTGACAAAAGGCGATTACAGATAATACAAAATTAGCAATGAAATCAATTTCTTTACATTCGATTACGCTTTCCTATATTGGTCATATGAAAAAGTTCTCCAGTCGATATCTAGCCGAACTTAGTAAATATGATATCTTACTTGTTGGTCAGCAATTTACGGCTTATCGCCACAATCTCTTCTTTAATTATTACAAAGTCACTACGAAAATTTGTTACAAAATGACGGTACCATCATTTATCAAAAGCTTACACTTTTTTTATTACGCTTTCTATCTTGGTCGTATGAATAAGTTCTCCAATCGATATCTAGCCGATCTTAGTAAATATGATATCTTACAAATTTGTCAGGAATTAACTACGAAAATTCGTTGGAAAATGATGGTACCATCATATTTCAAAAGATTATACTTATTTTAATACTCTTTCCTATCTTGATCGTATTAATAACTTCTCCAGTCGATATCTAGCTGATCGTACTGAATATGATATCTTACTTCTTGGTCAGCAATTTACAGTTTATTGGCAAAATCTCTTCTTCAATTATTACGAGATCACTACGAAAATTCGTTAGAAAATGACGGTACCATCATATTTCTAAAGCTTATGTGTGAACCATACATAAAATCACATATTACTAGTTTTATATTATTTTCTACGCTAATCAGGATTTTATTCAAAGAAAACGTTTCTGGCTTTCTCGATTTCGAATTTTATTAATTTATCTGGATATTATGTATGATTCAGTCAGGAGGCCAAACACTGCACACGTTCAACCAGCGGATCTTTATTATTTAAGATGGCATCTGGATAACGATTAAATAAGCATTATACAACTTTATATAATATATAACTATACAACTTTATTTAGCTTTTTTTTTAAATTAAGTTTATTATAAAATATAACATTACTATATTTCAATTATCTGCGAAGTACTCGTACATATTATTATTACATTATATTTTGTTTTGTTTATTTTATTTTAAAAATATTAGAAACAATTTAATGTATTCGCACTGCTACTATACTATATAATATACTATATAAAAAATATTATTTTACGATGATATAACTCCACGATTGTAAAGCCACGGTAATAATATTTTAACATGTTCTCGATATCTTACATTTGAAAATAATTTATTTCTAAAGTCACGCCCTTCTGCCGTATCGCTATGAAAATTCTCATATGTAGCATTTTCGCAAGGTTCCACCAAGACAGAAGCCATGACACCAGTAACTGTGCTGAAACCTGCAAAATGAAGTTTATTTAATGAGTACAATACACTGCATATAATATGATTTTTCTTTTAATTTAAATCAAATTTAACAAAGAAAAGTCACTCTATTTTCAAAAATAAAAAAATGAAGAGATTTTAAAATCTATTTCAATAATTTAGAAATATAAACTTTTACAGATTAAATAACTTATGTATTTGAATTAGTCATATTTTAGATGAAAATATGATGGTTATCCCAAATGTAATCAGTAATTACAGTTCTCATTAGAGTATTTGATATTAGCCTATTTCTGGCGTACGTTCGAAATATTGAACAATATATGATAAAATGGGATTAATGTAAAGAGTACAGTTGTAAACTTTTCTCAAAAGTTGTTTCCGGCGATACTTAAAATGGTTGTGTGATGGTGTTTTCCCTTAACTTTATTTGATCAACAGACTGGGACAATGTGTCGGTTGTGTAAGTCAAAACTAAATTTGGGTTTTCAATAAACGTACTTAAAATCCATAGAGAAATCTAGTGGTAGAAGAAAAATATTCAGTAGAAACTGTCGATGTTTTCTACTTGCGCACGCTGTGGCCATACAAAGAAAAGCTGTATCAGCTAAAAGACACCTTTGGATTTAATGGCGTACGATTGGGTGGAAATTAAACAAAAGCAACTAAGTAACGTTTTAGTTAATATAATGATGTCCAGAAACACCAACAAATGGACAATGAAAATTGTACCCGCGAAGTAGTGGAGAGTTTCAAATACCTGTGCTGTTAGCTAAGATGGTACATTCGAATAGAAAAGTTCAAAACAGAGTAATTATAAATGACAAATCTGAAAGGCTGATATTTTGTACGACAAGATAAGATATAGCCGTTAAAATGCAAAAGTTTAAAAAAAAGTGATCAGATCAGCGATGATATAAGTCTCATCGCGAAAAAAGATTAGTAACCTAGAGTGATAGAAATGCGTATGCTGCGTTGGATCAACAAAGTGTCAATTATGGCGAATTTCAATTAAAAACCAACTTCTTTCACCCCAATCGTAACTAAGTTGCAAGAAATCTAATTTAGTTGGTAACACCAAGTAATAAAAAGACCAGAGGACAATGCTGTGGGACAAGTACTACGGATAAAAGAGATAAAGAGTGGACCAGATAGACTTGTCCATATAGTTTAGATTTTTGGAAATCTAAACATAATACCATTAGTAATGACATCCGAAGCTGGCGCGTAAAGGATGTGACAATACAGAAACATTAAAAATTGTGTCTGTGATATGCGGACAATTTGGTGATCATAAATAACTACAAAATAATAGAGAACAGTATTTACAGAAACCAATGTAGTTAAAATTTTTTTATTATGAGGTTTTTGTTCCATGTTTTTATTACAACATTATATTTTATCATGGTCTAATTTGAACTATGGTTAAAGGATAATTAAACTCTACACATATATGCTATCATGGTCGAAGGAAAAATCACACTATTTAAACTATGTAATGTAAATAACTGTCATATGAAAATTATAATGTCGTCAAAAATTTAGTTTAATTTTAGTAGAATTACTTACCCCATAAACCATATTTAAAAAGCGCAATATGTATGTCCCTTAAAGTTGGGATTGTTTTTGAATAACCTAATAAGTTTAAGTTCTGAACCAAGTTTTCATGATAATATTTTATAAAATAATCAAAATGCTGAATTTTTAAGCTGTAGTTGACAGAAGATAGTATTAACGTCAATAAATCCTGTGCTGGGGAACCATATTTCGGTATTTGAAAATCTACAAAATAGGTTTCTTGTATACTTTTTTCGGCATTATATTGGAACATAAAATTATTAATCCAGCAATCTCCATGATTCAAAACATTAAAATCATTTGAGTCAATTTTTGTTATTTGGTAATGTAGATCAAATTGTTGAGGTACAAATTTTTCCTGAAACGCAGATTATTATTATTTTTATATATTATTTAAATACATATATGAATCCCAACCAAGTCTGCCCAGTAGTATTCATTTCCCAAATATTGTTTCAAAATTTTCAAAAATGAATTGACAAAACCATTGTGTAATGTCTTAGCCTCAGCACGTACGGTTTCTGTAAAAACTCCAACTGTAAACATGGGTGAAAATAATCCCTTAGTTTCCACGTACACAGCCGAGGCAGCATGAAATTGAGCCAATTTACTAAGTACAGATTTGGTATGCTGCATATCAAGACCATCTTGACGTTTGACATTTTTAAAGCCATATTGACACAAATCTTCAAGTAAGACATAGTTTTCATTTGTTTCAAGTTTATAAGCTTGTGGTCCAAATTTCACAGTAACACCACACTTCCGATATAATTCTTCAAATTGTGGTAAGAGATCGAAATATACTACATTTTCTACAACGAAAAGTTTATGTTCCTTTACTAGTGTATTCAGCATTTCTTTATCATGTGGCACTTTCAACATGAAAGTCACGTATTTGCTTGTGTTTGTGAGATCTTTGAATTTCAAAATTGTACGAAAATATTAAAATAGTTTACTGAGATAAGTAGTTATATGAACATGTATATAGTATATATATTACTTTAACCCACTCATTTCAATTTCCACGCGTAGCATCACAGCTGCATAGTTTTCACCTGGTGATAATGCTGGAGACACTTTTAGATTTTGAATTTCATCACAACTAAATTTTCGTTTCAAAATATCCATAAACAATTCTTTACACAACCATTTTGGTGTATTTGCACATTTATTTGTTATTTTTTCCATGTTGCAATTATATCTTTTACAAACTCACGCTGATGAACTATTGTATTTGAGAGTTGAAATGCGACTAAATCATTTCTCTCTAACAGCTTTTTTTTAACTTTTCTGTACATTTTACAAACAATATAATTACATTATTAATTGTAATTGTTAAACTCATTAAATATGCATGTACATTTATATAAAGATATATATATATAAATATATGGATATATAATACATTCATTAAATATAAGAGTATAAGTGAAAAATAGGTATATCTATTATCAATAAAGCATGAGGAAATAAACTGAACCATTTTCTGCACTTCATGTCATTCAGCTTTCTTTGCATTTGACGACATTGAGTCAAAGTTTTTTTGCTGTGTAAAATTCGTAATGCAGGACCGACCTCCCTTTAAAATACATTTTAAAGTATATAGTTTCAAGCCCTTTGAGTTTTTTATGACGATACAATGAAATAGTAGGCCTAATTAGATTTATATAGAAGTTTATAAATTTTGTACTTGTACAATTCATAGCTTTTTGTTTTACATAATTAATTTAATTATTGGAAATGCTTTTATTAGACAATTATGATTTATATGTATTTTCAGCTATTTTTATTTCTTATCAAAAGTATATTTTACACGTTGCGACATTGATAAAAATTAAATCAAATTTTATCAAAAAATTGACGAACTTTAAACAATTTTATTGAAAAGCATTTGTATTGTGGAAATAATTCTTAATATACAAAATACTTCAGTTGTCATTTCAGTTATTGTAGCTGCAAATCAATACTCTAAAGCACCTCGGTTCTTTAACCATGGTAAAATAGCTTCTATATGCTTGCGATAGCGTCCATTTGAAAACATTAACATTTTGAAGTCTGCAGCCGTATTTGACTCACTGACAAACATTTCCAGATCCGCATTGTCGTTAGGATCCAGCAATACTGCTGCCATAACACCAGTCGCTGTGGTGTAACCTGAAATTTAATTTATATTGTTAATAAATAATACAAGTTATATGTGATTTACGTACCCCATAGTCCATATTTATACAATATTGCATGTATTTCCTTGAGTTGTGGCAAGGGTTTGTTATATTTAAGTAATTTCAAATTTTCAATCAAATTATCGTAATAGTATTTTATAAAATATTCAAATTGACTTAATTTCAATTCTAATTTCGTTGACGATAACAGAAAGTAAAGTAAATCTTGTGCTGGTGTGCCATATTTTGGTATTTGATAATCTACCAAATATGTTTCTTTGATTTTACCAAAAGCATCCCATTGAGACATAATATTATTTGACCAGCAATCTCCATGGTTGAGTACATTAAACTCACTTGCATCAATTTTGCTAAACTTGAAAAGTTCATCTACCATCTTAGGTGCGACTTTTAACTAGAAAATTTACATCACTTAGTTCTGAAGTCTAAATTTCAAATTTTACCTTACCACTTACCACACTATCTTCATACTCCTCGTGACCAGCATATGTTTTCATACATGTTAAAAATGATTTCGCCATACCATCAGTAACTTGTTTCATCATACCTTTAAAGTCTGGCCTAAAATGTCCTACAAGATATTTGTCATCATATTTTCCTATCGTCTCCACATACACAGCTGAAGCAGCATGCCATTGTGCCAACTTTTTGAGAGTGGCTTTGGTATGTTCTAAGTCCAGACCTTCTAAACGATTTGCATTCTTAAAGTCGCGCGGCCTCAGATCTTCCAGAAGTACATAGTCTTCTTTAGTATTGAGCTTATAACACTGGGCACCAAATTTGATTTGTACGCCTGCCTCGTTGTACATTCTTTCAAATTGCGGCACAATATTTAAATACATATCAGCTTCTATATCAAATATATTGTGTTCCTGTACAGGCGCATCTTTGAACAATAGATTGGCATGACGTACTTTCATTATATATGAAGCAGTTTTAGTTTTCTCATCTAAAATGTATACATATCCCTATATCTTGATGTTTAATTAAGTAAATATATTTCATGGAAATACCTGCCAACTCCATTTCTATTTCAATTCTTAGCACCACAGTTGCATAATTTTCACCAGCAGCTAAAGCTGGATAGGCTTTGAAATTTTTTATTCCTTTAAAATCAGGAATGGTTTGCTTCAGAAAGTCTTCAAAAAGTTCAGCTTTAACCCAAGCTGGAACTTTAGAGTTTACTGAAGTGTCGCCGTTTGGCTTATTTTCTTCTTTTGCCGACATTTCTAGTGTAGCCTTTGAAACACTCAATTTCGATCAACAACCGAATAATGACTAAGAGAAGTCAACTGTTGTTTACGAAATTTGTTAACTAAATATTTAGGGAAATTTTTTTTTGTTCTTGTTGTATAAACACACAACAAATTTTGCTCACTATAATGACGATTTTGGCGATACTGAGCTGTTGCGAGAGTCTTCCATATCAGCTGTCGGCTTCTAAATATCTAAGCATTGCACACTCATGTGGTGGAGTGTACAGTAGCGGACTTATTAAAAGAGAATGTCTTTATATATAAACCGAAATCAGTTTGAATAATTAATATTTTATGACAATTTGATTTATTAATATAACATAAATATATAAATAAAATAATTAATATAATCAAATATAAAAATAAATATAAAATAAATTTAATTAATACATTAAATAAAACTGAAATAAGTCATGTCATGAATAGAGTAAACCAATAAGTTAGACATTTACTACACATGAAAGGACTAGGAAAAGCGAAGATATTACTTTACACAACGCTTCACTACATTTATGTATACTATGAGACTATGACATTAAAATTTATATTGTCAATAGTCACAGCAAACTCAATAGCCAACGTCAAAATTTCGTATTCTTTTATAAATATTGATGACTTCTAAATATTTTAGCTATCTAGGTCATTTTTAAATTACAAATTGATGAGAATAAATCATACGATTATATAGACAGAAGCTCTTATAATGGAATCAGTTTGGTTAAGTTCTTTATGAAAAATTAAATAAGTACCGAAAAAAATGGCAGAATATACTTCAGTATTACAAGTATGACGAGAAATCCCGGCTAAGGCTCCTGCTGCTTGTAGATTATTTAACGGGTAAATGGTATGCATACTATCTAAAAAAATAGATTTCTTTAAGGATATAGAATATCAGAACAGACAGTCATAGAGAATGACATCCGCTTCTAAACAGATTCGATATTCTGTTAACTTAGATTCTTTTTATTAGGATGATAATGCAGGTCATGACGACCAGTTATATATTCTATGAATAAGTATGAAGCGATTTTAGTCTGTCTTTCACCTGAAGTTACGCAACGGCAACTACTGTTGCTAATCAGACTAATCAGACTATGTTGTGGACCATCTTCTTCCATAATAAGGCCCTTGTTAACAGAATTGTATGGCTGATTTAGTCCTTGCGAGTTTTCTCCGGACTCCTTTAATTTCAGTGTGAACAGGAATCTATCAAAGCACTATACTGTTAAAGTTCCCTATAAAAATATTTCTACATTGGCAATATTATTTATTGTTGTAATATATTTGTAATGAGTGCTCCAAATTAGGTGTACTAATCTATTGTACAAAGAGGATTTGAGCATAGAGGCATAAAATGTACGCGTATATAGTTTGCTTTAATGATTTTTTTTGGATTTATATATATATTGCTCTGCATTTAAGTTAGTACACCAAAGGATGAATAAATATAAGTTGAAGTTGATTTTATCCCAATAATCACTAGAAGTAATCATCACACTATTGTTTTTTTTTTCACGAAATATTTTATGATGATATCAGTAATGTGGACGTTTAACAAAAAGGTAAAATTTGGTGGTGTTACATCCTGTACTTTTTTTACTTGTCTTTCGCAATTCTTTGAATCAATACCAATATTAAAATATTATATATTTAATAAAATATGAATCATCATTGTTGATAACACATATCTACTAAGTGAGTTTCACCGATATGGCTTAGAAAATCACAAGATAAGAATATTGTGCGTTATGAACAATTATGAACTTTTTTTTTTTGCATTAACGTTATTACAAGTTTAAGATTGATTGAAATTTTATTAATACATAAGAAAATGTTTTCGATAAATAAAATTCTGTCGACCTACATACTAAGAATATCATTCTCATTCTTGCGAAATTATTATAGTTTTATAACGATATACTAGTACTAAAAAATATTTACGTAAAAAATATTATTAAAAAGCGATTACTGTGTAATAATTTTTTTAATTAAATTTTACAATTCATTCTTTATAGAATAAATTCAAATTTATATATATAAAAATTATTATTAATGGATATTTTGTATTTGTGTGTATGGTAGAGCCAAATTATTTTATTTATATATATGCTTATATATATGAATATATGCTTAAATTAACTGACAAACGATGCATTTCGTAATTAAGTTATCGATTATAGTTATTATGATTATTACTTAAATGGGGCGTGGAACTGCGACCGTCGGGTCTACTGTGCCGCCTTCTGGGCTTAGAGTAAGTCTCCTAACCCTGTTGCGTCAATAAAAAGTAGTATAGAACCTACTTTACTAAGTTTTATTGCTTCTTCCGTAAGGGTATGCATTTCTTGCAGTCTATTCTGTATATGCATTCGCGCAGGGCATTCTAACAGCACTTGTGTGGCTGATTTTTAGTTCTCTTAGCAGAATCAACAGTTTATATCCATATATATGCCCAGTCTCGTAAAATGGTATTTTAATTTACAGTGTCGTGTTAAATTTCTTGTGATGGGTCTAGACTTTTCTTTTGATAAGTCCATACGATCCTGGTATTTCCTATTGATATATGTATCAATAAGTGATTTGGATTGCATTAATTCTGTTACATTATTTCAGTAATTCTTTTTGTTCTGGTGCTCCACAATTTTTATGGGAGACCGGAGAATACTGTGTCTTAATCCACACAATCGTTCCGGCACCTTCCTCCGTAAGCGAACCGTCAGTGAACCATGCCGTTGTGATCTCAATTAGCTGGTTGGTTTGTTTGATGCCTTGTCAGCTTATTTTGTTGCTTATTAAGTTTAAAAGAGTTTGTTAAATAAAGAACATAATTATACGATTTCGAATTTTATTTATTCCAAATCAAATTCAGTAACATAATAATCAAGAAAACTGTTAGATAAAAAACAAACCTAAAAAATACATCGTCTTGGCGCTCTAATAAGAATATGTATATTGTAGAGGGTATTCAATGCCTTGATGAACTTACTTTTCTCTCCACACTGGTTGTATAAAGGCATAAAAAAGCACACTTCGTTGAAATTGAAAAACCAAAAGTAGTACTGTAATTGATTATTATTATCCTTATCATTTTTGATTTAGATATTCCATTGCTACATATGCTAATCTAGTTTTATTTGGTAATTACTACGTATATTAGCATATTGATAAGATCAGCTTTTCTGTGGTGATAGAATTCTTTTATGAAACTTACACAAATTGTTTGAAAACCTTTTTATGTGACTTACTCACGTAGTCACTCACATTCATATACTCAATTTCACTCCTTGTTCTCTTGTTCTCTTTCGCAGTTTTGTGCTTTCTCTCTCTATTGTGTTTCTATGGAAGTTTGTATAATGAGCATGCAACAAGTGTATTCTCCATTTCAGTATAAATTTGACCGTGCTAATGGTAATATAGTTCCGTCATTGGCAAAACCAAAATTGCAATGTCTTCTTCAAAGAACGTTGACGTTAATACAGAAAGTAGAGACGATGCCGTAGTTTCAACTGTACCTGAGTGGATTAAACCAGAATTGTTTGTGGATTTATTAAAAAACACAATACCAGGCTATAAAGATATAGGTAGTTTTAAAGTTGCTTCGGCAGTTCCGCCGGGTGAAAACTATGCCACAATAATACTTCGTATTTCAATTGAGGTTGTATTGGAAGGCAAGTTAGCATATATCTTACACCGTAACTTAATAATTAATTAAATTGTATTCAAAATGGAAAATAGATGATAAAACTGTCAACAAATCTTTTATCATGAAAACACTACTTAACTCTGAGTTGATTAAACAACAAATGGGCAATGTGGAATTTCGTGTAGAAAGTGAAATGTATAAAAATATTTTGCCAGAATTTGAAAAATTGTATACAGATATTGGTTTGCAAGTGAAGTTTGGTACTCGGGCGTACAACTTGCCTATTAAAATCGATTATGTTCTTTTGGACGACTTATGCCAACAGGGCTTTAAAAACGTTAATCGCTTGTTGGGTTTAGATTTGGCGCATACTGAAAATGTTCTAAAGAAACTTGCACAATTTCATGCAGCCTCCGCAGTGCGGGTGGCCACCAAAGGAATGTTTCCTGAACCAGTAATGACGGGCATATTTAAAAGCGATTATCGTGAATTTATAGAACAGATGACAGGTGGTATGTGCAGAAGTTTTCTTGCAAATATTCAGTGTTATGATGGTCATGAAGCTTTTATCAAACAAGTGGTATGATTATAATAGACTCTTATTAACGAATTTAAATAGTTAATATACAATATGTTTGATTTGCAGCAAGATTTACAACATAGTTTGGTAACAAAATATTTTGCCTTAGCCAACTATGTACCGGAAGATTTCAATGTTCTTAATCATGGTGATAGTTGGGCTAATAATATTATGTTCCAGCACGATGAAGACGGCAACATAAATGACACGTGTTTTGTAGATTATCAGATTCCGAAATATGGCACTCCTGCACAAGATTTACTATATTTCCTTATGTCATCACCAAATTATGACATTAAAATTCGAAAATTTGATTATTTTATCAGATACTATCACGATCATCTTTCTGAGAACCTAAAACTGCTGAATTATTCAAAGAAAATACCAACTCTTCGAGAGTTACATATAGATATTCACAAATACGGCATATGGGGTGTGTTTAATATTAATAATTTTAAATAATAATTATAAACTAGATTCAAATTTTTGTTTTAGCATTTATCACATCTATAGGCACTTTAGCAGCTTGCTTATTTGAACCAAATAAGGATGCTAATTTAGAAAACTTAATGAGCATCACAGAAGAGGGTATTGCGTTGAAACGAAAAATGTATTCACAGGAGAGCTATCGTAAAAATATAGAAATAATAATGCCATGGCTACTAAATCGGGGAGTATTGGAATGAATGAATTTGCAAGTATTAAAGATATGATATGTAGTAAATATTTACATAAAAATTATAAAAAAAATTGTGTTTATATTGTTAAGTAATTGGTAGTTAATAAAATATAAAGAACAACTATTATTACTTCTGAAAGTTTATAGCGATATGAAAATTATTAATGAGAATTATTGGAGTTTTATTATATTTTGACATGAAATTGAAACTTTTCTTTTACAAGACGCATACGTGGGTTGGGATGTGGATGGGTGCTGGTTGGGGAGGGAAAATAAAAAAGGAAGAGTGGATATAGGGTGGTTGAGAGTTTCAATTGAGGTTAACCTGGGCCCAGGCAAAAAACCTTTCCATTTTAAGAAGGTAGATCCAAAGGTCAATTGGACGAAGGTTTGCATGTAAGGGGGAGCAAGATATAAAGTGGACGACGTCGTGATTAATAGAGTTGCAGTTTAGACACTCATTAGGAATAGACTTGTTCATGATATATAGATAGATACTTCTTCTTTATTTCAAAATATTTCAACATAAGTATGTATTATGCCTTCAATAAAAAAAATCGATTGGAGTTACTTAAAAATATGTTGAAAAATAAAGAATACGATAATGATTTGATAGTCGTCTGTCGGAGGACTAAATCAATTGAGCTAAGACAGTTCTTGCTGCACGGGGGAGGCATCGTTCTTCCTGGGAATTTTTAGGCGGAGGCTTATTGAGAGCCTTTTTGAGAGTCAACCTAGATTTCGAAGAGGATACTGAATCTGTGTGAACCATTATAGGTCTACGTTTGTATTCGATCTCACTGCTGTTAGTTCCATTGCAATAAGTGTCGATATTTGTGTGGTAAAGAGAAATAGATCGACGAATGCATCTAGAAAGGAGGGCTCTATTGAACATGGTGGTATTAGAATGTCCAGCTGTTTGGCACACAATAAGGTATTGCTTGGACAGCAGTTGATTATGCCCTGTTACAAGAACCATTTTGGATTCCGCTCGAAGATGGTCAACATGCGACATACGATGATAGTCGGTTGCAATCCGCAATACCGTGTTTTCGCAACATTGGATGTTAGTTCATTGCGTTTTGCAGAATTATGGGGTCCATACTCGAGCCGCATAGCCCGCATTGGATGTACTATTGCTTTGTATGTCCTACTTTCTTTTCTTTACCCCAAAATCAACCTGCGAGTGCACATTTCAACTATCCGCATATAGCTAAAGCATGTGCAGAAAAGGTCAACATGTTGTCGAGAATGACACTCAGGATTTTTGGTTTAGTGATTGTGGGTATCCTGAATTCACCGATATTAATGGGAAAAATTATGGATATCTTTTTTCATCCAGGATGTAAAGAAGATAGTATATACCTGTATTTAAATGAGTGTTTATTAGGTGAATAGCATGCCAGCTGGTAGATATGTATAGTGTAATTGATTTTGTTTACGAGTAGTACTTCGGAGGAAATTATATATTTTATTCATTCTATATCAAAACATTGAAACATTGGCTTAAAACTTAATTATAATATTATTGTCATGTGATGTACAACAGACACTTTTTTAGTTTTCTAATCTCTAAATATCTAATAAGCCTCTATAATTAAGAAAATGTAAAATCAATTCAGCATTTTCTTTAAATCTTGGATTTCCATAAAGCTTTCTGCGAAATTCGATTCCATCCGGAGTATTAGCCATAAAGATGTCAAATCCGGTGTGTTCATGCTTATCCATTAAGCATACAGAGGTCATATCAAATAAAGTTACAACAGCTATCGCAAAATAATCAAAAATATATTAAGTATTTTAAACTATTCTTACACAATCCTGTAACAGATATATACTTACCCATAAACCCGTACTTTAGTAAACTAATGTGCAGCTCTTTCAAAGTAGGAATTTTACCATTGTATGTCAATAGTCTTAAGTTTTCGCTCAAGTGTGAGTAATAATAACTAATAAAGTAATCAAATTGCTCCACTTTTAAATTTAATTGCGTTGCAGAAAGTATAAACGTATATAAATCATAAGCAGGTGGACCATATTTGGGTATTTGAAAGTCAATTAAATAAGTTTCCATTAGGCGATTCTCTTCATCATATTGAAACATAATGTTATTTATCCAGCAATCACCATGGTTCAAAACATTGAATTCTTCAAGATGAACCTTACTATATTCTATAGCTAAATCAACATAAAAAAACTAAATCGAAGATATCTTATTGAAATATTAGATAGAAGTGTGGAAATGAATTTATGAACACATATACTACATGATATAAGTATATTTCTACATAATACCTATATTCATATTTGTATTGGTTCACAAAAAAATAGTGATTGTGCGGTAAAAACTATTATTTATAGAAATTAAAAAATAGAACTGGAATCAAGTGCTTAAGTTAAATTATGTATAAGTGTGATAAAAGTGATCTACAAATACTGACCAGCTTCTCTATATATTCTTCACTATTATTGTATGCACTTGCAAATTCCAATATGATGGGTTTCGTTTGGTTAGACATGTCCTGAAGCATTTCACGTGTTTGTTCATTGTAGAAGCTCTCTTGAAATGATGTTGGGTACAGTCCATGTACTTCTACATGCTTCACAGAAGCTGCATGGAATTGAGCTAATTTACGCAGTACACTTTCCGTGTGTTCTATATCAAGTCCTTCCATACGATTTGCAATTTTGAAGTCTCGAATACGTAGATCTTCTAATATAATAGAATCGCAGCCAATATCTTCTTTGAATTTATAGTATTTTGGTGCTAAATTAAGCTTCTGTCCAGCTTTCTCATAAAATTGTACAAAATGTGGTAAATATTCTTCATACATAATGATTTCTTTAGTGAAAATATTAAATTCCGACTCATCGAAAAGTTCACTTTGAACAGGCATTTTAAGCATATACGAAAGATTTTGATTGGTGCCATCTATTAAAAAAAATATATACACTTAAAAGATTTTGCAATATACGAGTATATTGCTTGTTATTTATATCAATACGAATTTTTAAACTTAATAAGTAGTATATAGCATAGTATTTAAATAATACATGCATGCGACTCCTTAAAATTGCATAGTCAGATACCAAATCTGCTTTGATAGGGAATATAAGTGATTATAAGACTAACTTATATACAAATAATTTTGTAAATGCGGTCATTACACCAACCTGTTAGTTGTATTATTATTATAACTCGTAATATTGTCGATGCGTAGTTGTCTCCAGCTTTAGTAGCGGCCTCGGTTTTGAATGTTATAATTTTATCGAAATTGTCAATATTTTGTTTTAGAATTTCTATAAAATGCACCTCGAACTCAGCATCAGTATTGACTTTTTTGGCAGATCTAGAAGTAGCTGCGTTCGTTGTTTCACTAGAAAGGTTGATATCTGCATTTGGATGTGGTGGAGTAATTTTTTGTTTAACACTTTGCTCAATTTCGGTACTACAAGTTCAATAAATGATACTTATTTAGTGAATAAAATGAAAATAGAAAATGACAAATATGTGGACAGAAATATATTCAATTAACGTATCTAATTCAGAAAGTGGTTAGAAGGCTAAGTAGTTAAGTGATCCAGCAGTTTCGTTGACTTAAAAGTATAATTGTTTCATTGATATTACTTAAGAAGAGACTATTACGTTAAAATTATAAAAAAAATAACAATCTTCTTGTAACTGAATTTTATTAAGTTTAATGACAGTTCCACAAACTTTCCATGCTAATCATAAGGTTTTTAAATCAACTGCTTACAAGAACTGCTCAACTGCTTTTAGTTAAATTGTAACAAAAGTGCTGAAACTTACAAATACTAAATAATCAGAATTCAGTGAATTTCGAAAAGCCTACATAATTTACTAAAGTATTTAAATCATTTGAGTACGTGAAAATCCCTATTACTTACATTCAAATAAATAAAAGCCAATGTGCTAAATAATAGCACCAAAAAATGACAAAAAATAAAATAAGACTAGACGTCTAAATACCAAATTTTTTCTTATAGAAAAGGATCAAATATCTTTATTACTGAATCACCGCAATGAAGAATAACAAAAAATATGACGGCGATACAAAAGGCTGAAATTCTATCGTTATAAGAATACTTTAGTTATCAGCTATAACTATTAGAAATAATTATATTGACATGAGAGATGGAGGTTATCAACATTTAAAATTAAATTTTATTTATCTAATGATTTAGTTACCTTATACTTTATTATGAGTGTAACAAAGAAAGAAAGATTTACAGCAAAATAATTTAGTCTATTAATATTGTATTAACCATTTCTTAGTTGGAGGCACTAACATATGTAACAAAAAAGTATAAAACTTCGAACTTCCCTTCAAATTGGAGTTAACTTAAAATTTGATACAATCCTAAATAAAAAAATCCTCAGCCTATAAAACCACGTTAATAATGAATTGCAATGACGTCTTTTTAATATTAAGCCATTCTTGATCAATTATAAAATTGAATATGTAATTTCGGTTAATATATTTATATTTTTCTTAGCTAGCTTAGAAGATTAGATTAGGAAAATGGAGCATGTTTTGCTGGGGTATTGTGATATTAAAAATGGAGTTCAATTAAAACTAAGAAAATGTGTATTGAATCGTACTCATAATTGACTGTTTAAAAAAATTAACTTATCGAAGGACGAAAACAACAAATAACACATATATAATAATATTGATATATTTACAAATTCAAATATTTTTATTAAATATTTTAAAACGTACATATTCATAAATAATTTCAATAAATAAAATAATAAAAAAAATACATTCAGGTAACAAGATAACAACGTCAACAAAATTAGTTTTAGTTCAATTAGTTAAACTTACTCAAATTCTAACTGACCACGTCTATTTAACCAAGTAAATATAGCACTAGCATGTTTACGATATCGAGGATTAGAATATAACAAGTCAACGAAACTAACACCTTCTTCACTATCACTTAGCATTGATTCAATGCTAGCGTTCTCTGTAGGATCCAGCAATATTGCGGTCAAAACATTGGTGGAAGTAGTTACTCCTAAAATTATATACACATTACAGTACACAAATATTCTTCAGCCGCAATATATTATGTGACTTACCATAAATTCCATATTTCAAAAGATCAATATGCAATTGCTTTAAAGTTAGAATTTCACGTGGATAGTTCAAAAGTTTCAAATTTTTTACCAAATGTTCATGATAGTGCCTAATAAAGCCATCGAAATGTTCTAATTTAATATCATAAGTTGGTGACGAAAAAATGAAGTAGTATAGATCCTGAGCGGGAGTACCATATCGACTCATTTGAAAGTCTACAAAGTACACATTTTTAATCTTTCCAGCATCATCGTATTGATACATTATATTATTAGTCCAACAATCTCCATGATTTAAGACATTAATACTGCTTTCAGCACCTTTGTCTGCTGCCTGACATTTATCATATAAAGTTTTTTCATTGCTAATCTGCAAGAAATTTGTGAATTATATTCAGAGTGATCTATACACTCATACTCAATTAAAGAAATACTCATAAGTATGTTTGTACTTACAATTTTTTCTGCATATTCTTCGCTATTTTCAAAGGTCCTTAAATGTTTATAAAAAATGCCGAAGAACTGTTGACCCATGCCTTCAAAAAATGCTCGATTTTCTTCGCTTTTTAAGCTCTTGGTCAAATATTCTGGATAAGCGTTATTATTTTTTTCATACAACATCGCGGAGGCAGCATGGAATTCTGCTAATTTTTCTAGCACACGTTTGGTATGTTCCATATCTAAACCAGCAATGCGGTCCGCATTCTTAAAACCAAGGGTACGTAAATTTTCCAAAAGTAAATGATCACAATTTGTATTCTTCACGAACTTGTAACTCTTGGGTGCAAATACTATATCGTGTCCAGCTTCTTTATAAATATTTTCAAGCTGTGGCACAATATCGTACATAGCCATTTCTTTGTTGAAAGTATTGAAAACTTTCATCATAGCGCTAGCTTTTTCAGTGTCTAAAGGTATTTTCAGCATAAATGAATTTGGTTGAATAGTACCATCTGGATTTTAATCATACAAGTAAATAAATAAAAATAATTCTGCCTATTTAAGATTTACCTGTTAGTTCGGTTTCGATGTCAATTCTAAGCATAATAGATGAGTAATTGTCTCCCGAACTTGTTGCTGGGTTTATCTCAAATTTGCTTATTTTTTTGAAGTTTGGTATTTCTTTTTCTAAAATATCAATAAAATACGTTTCTGTTACCCATGCTGGGTAGTTCGGTTTTGCTTGTTGGTCATTCGCCGACGTCAGGGCGGATTCTTCAACCGAGGTCTCAGTGACTTGTGAAATTTCTACTGGCGTTGATATTTGAATTGCAGTGAGTGGTTTATTTGTGCTAAAATAAAATAAAATTTTAAATTTTTGTATAATATTTCAACTGTCGTTGAACTTAAAATAATCGGTAAACAAAATAAATTTTACTTACAATGGTTCCAAACAACCACGATTATAGAACCAAGGTAACAATTTGGATATGTGTTGACAATATCTGGGATTGGAGAAGAGCAAATTTTTAAATTCTACACCTTCGGCACCATCTGAGATAAAATTATCAAAGCTGGCCTTTTCCGTTGGATCTAACAAGACGGCAGATAATGTTGTCATTCCAGCACTTACTCCCCAAATGCCATATTTAAGCATTTGTACGTGTAGCTCACTTAATGTTGGTATGTTTTTGGGATATTTTAATAATTTTAGATGTTCGATTAAATTATCATAATAATAGCGTAGAAAATGATCAAATTGACTCAATTTTACATCAAGGGCAGTGGAAGTTATTAAAAAGTAATTCAAGTCTTGAGCAGGTGAACCATATCGAGGTATTTGTAGATCAACAAATTTTGTGTCTAATATTTTGCCATCATTTGCATATTGAAATAGAATATTATTAGACCAGCAATCTCCATGGTTAATAACATTAAATTCATCTGGGTCTGGTATGAGTAAACAGTCGAAATTATCTGCCATTACGTCAAAGAATGATTTCTAGAAATAATAGTAAAAATTATATTTTAATAATTTAATAATCAATTTCGTAATAAATGTAAGTACGTGCTAATGAATTCGTTTCTAATATTTAAAATTAAATATTTTTAGGGAAAGAAAAATTTTTTATTTGTTTTATCTATATGATACATACATATTATTTTATAATAACTCTCCTCTTGAATACACTTACCATGATTGGTGCATAAAACTCTCCATTTTCATAACAGTTAATAGAAGATAAAAATTGATCTGTAAATGATTTTAGCATAGCATCATATATTGGTTTTGCGACATCGAAAAATCCTTTCATAATTATTTTGGAAAATGGTCCTTTAGTAGCTACGCGTGTGGCAGAAACCGCGTGAAATTGTGCTAATTTCTTGAGAACCCATTGAGTGTGCTCCACATCGCATCCAAGCAAGCGATCACGATTTTTGTAGCCTAGCGGACCTAAATCTTCGAGTAAAACAGTATCGGTAATTGGTTGTTTTTTAAACTTATAAGCCTTAGCACCAAATGATATTTCCAAGCCCACTGCTTTATACATTTCTTCAAGTTCGGGAACAATATCGAAATACATTTCGTTTTCTGGTATGAACAAATTCATTAATGCTGCCATTTGTCTCATTTGTTCGGTATCGTGAGGCACTTTCAACATATACGAAATAGCTTTACTAGTTTTATCTGAAAAAAAAGAGAGTTTAATATATAAAGCAATAAAGATATTATCATGTTCTCTTCAACACATTCTTCATAAAATTTCATAGCTTCATCATATTTTTATAGAATTCTTACCTGTCAATGCTACTTCAATATTTACACGCAGCATAAGGGTGGCATAATTTTCACCTGGTCTCAATGCTGGCTTCACTTTGAAATCGGTAATTTTATCGAAATTAGGTACATTTTCTTTGAGTATATCTACGAAGTATTCTTCGGTCAACCAAGTGGGCACTACACTCATATCGATTTCTGGTAGTTTCACTTCTGTATTCTCTATATGCCGTGTTTCCACTGTAGTTGCTGTAACTGGTGTTCGATTTTCTTCGACGGCAGGTTGTACTATTGGTGCAGGCTGTGTCGCTGGTGCTGATGCCGCTGTTGATCTTTCATAAGTGAAATCTTGATTAGATACAACGTAGCTGGTTTTTGATTTACGTGCACCCATTTTAAATTTAAAAATTTATCAAAGTTAATTCAAATTATGTGTATTTTTTTTTTTTTGGAAAAAGCTTCTAATATGAACCTGCCACATGCACAAACTTTAGCCAACTGAAATTTAATTTAATAGAATATAGTTAAAATATTTCATAATAGTGCGAATAAGCTTATACATATATTATTACTCTCCGCTTGTTCAGTCTGATAAGCTCTACGCTCAGCATATATATAAATGTACACTGTTCGCTTGTTGCTTGATATCTGTTTAGTTTATATCTATAAGTATAAAATTCTAATCGATAACAGTATTATTTGGTAGATAATATTTTCGATTGTTATTGTTTTTATATATAGAAACATTTTGCTATTGTTATTTTATTGTAATAATAATTCTAATCGCTCATTAATAATCACGTAGAATCATTTCTAGATAACAGCTTGACTATTACAAATACTTAACTACTAGACTTGGTAATTAAGTATGTGGGAAAAATATTTTAAATTTTAGCTTAGCTCATTCATAGAGGTTTTTTGAAATCAAATTGTGCCGATTGTATTGATTAAGCTAATATACATTTTAAAAATAAAAAATAACATATTAAATAAATGTTTGATACGATATTTGCTTCATAAATTTTATATCAGAATGATTTGAAAAAATATTTAAATTCGTAATTGACACGCTTCAACGTCATATCTATTTGATTGTGTTCTTATTACATAAACTTTTAATTATACCCTATATACTTATAGGTATATATTTTAGAAGCAATGTTAAAATTTTTAAAAACTTTCATACAAGCAAACAAAAGTAATTGCTTTGATCTGTCTAGTTCGCAACTTTAATTTAAATTTTAGTTTTAGTTATGAGAAACTATATATATATATTTGAGTTTAAAAACAACAGATTTACTTGGGGTTTACTTAAATTATTACACATAATAATACTTATTATATCTAGCAATGATTAGAGATATTATCTTCTTAGTTTAGTTCAAGCATTGCACACACTTAATAGTAAAGTTGATTCGTGGTTGTAAAAAATTTAGGTCGTTATACAGACTCAACCTGGATTTTTAAAATTTTATGATTAGAAATTTTGATTTTCGGTTTAGGGTTTTGGTTTATATCCATATAGTACACCGCACTACCTTGGGCGATTACTTTGAGTTTTCATGATTTCTATGAGACTTAAAATCACCTAACTTGTAAGAGTTCCAATAATTTTGAAATTCTCTGAATCAGTTTGAGGAAATTGTGAACACATGAATGGTTTTATTTCCAAAAAAGTGCAAAATTGTATTTTTTTTCTACCAGAATTTTTTAGTATGTAGGTATGCTACTATTGAGCCGATGTAAATAATTTTTCCATATAGTAATGTGGTATATAAAAACAAAATTTAAAGTTCAGATAAGATCATTTTTTGGAGTAAACAAGATATATTAGGTAATCGAAATATAATTAGAAAGGGTCAAAAGTTATACATTTTCTGCCCATTAGTTTTTAATTTGAAAATGATAACTTTTTTATTCTGCAATAAATTTTTTTTCTTCATTATTTTTAATAATTATATAACAATTGACTGTTTGTCACGTTTAACAGTTCAAGAAAATTCTAACATCACTTACTTAATTAATCAGGTTATTTATCAAAAAGAAACAACTGCATTTGGGTTGCCTTACTAAATTGAATTTATTATATCTACTAAGTAATTTCTTTCAAACAGCCAGCTAATAGCATCAAAAATGCTAAAAAAACATACAATATGAAAAAATTTTTAAAATTGCTATTCATTCGTGTGTTTCGCAATTATAAAATTATAATTATAATTAGAAATAAGGAAATATGTATTAAATCATACTCAAAAGATAACTGACTATTTAAAAAAAATTAACTTATCGAAGAAGGAAAACAACAAATAACACATACATAATAATATTGATATATTTACAAATTCAAACATTTTTATTAAATATTTTATAACGTACATATTCATAAATAATTTCAATAAATAAAATAATAAAAAAATACATGCAGGTAACAAGGTAACAACGTTAACAAAATTAGTTTTAGTTCAATTAGTTAAACTTACTCAAATTCTAACTGACCACGTCTATTTAACCAAGTAAATATAGCACTAGCATGTTTACGATATCGAGGATTAGAATATAACAAGTCAACGAAACTAACACCTTCTTCACTATCACTTAGCATTGATTCAATGCTAGCGTTCTCTGTAGGTTCCAGCAATACTGCGGTCAAAACATTGGTGGAAGTAGTTACTCCTAAAATTATATACACATTACAGTACACAAATATTCTTCAGCCGCAATATATTATGTGACTTACCATAAATTCCATATTTCAAAAGATCAATATGCAATTGCTTTAAAGTTAGAATTTCACGTGGATAGTTCAAAAGTTTCAAATTTTTTACCAAATGTTCATGATAGTGCCTAATAAAGCCATCGAAATGTTCTAATTTAATATCATAAGTTGGTGACGAAAAAATGAAGTAGTATAGATCCTGAGCGGGAGTACCATATCGACTCATTTGAAAGTCTACAAAGTACACATTTTTAATCTTTCCAGCATCATCGTATTGATACATTATATTATTAGTCCAACAATCTCCATGATTTAAGACATTAATACTGCTTTCAGCACCTTTGTCTGCTGCCTGACATTTATCATATAAAGTTTTTTCATTGCTAATCTGCAAGAAATTTGTGAATTATATTCAGAGTGATCTATACACTCATACTCAATTAAAGAAATACTCATAAGTATGTTTGTACTTACAATTTTTTCTGCATATTCTTCGCTATTTTCAAAGGTCCTTAAATGTTTATAAAAAATGCCGAAGAACTGTTGACCCATGCCTTCAAAAAATGCTCGATTTTCTTCGCTTTTTAAGCTCTTGGTCAAATATTCTGGATAAGCGTTATTATTTTTTTCATACAACATCGCGGAGGCAGCATGGAATTCTGCTAATTTTTCTAGCACACGTTTGGTATGTTCCATATCTAAACCAGCAATGCGGTCCGCATTCTTAAAACCAAGGGTACGTAAATTTTCCAAAAGTAAATGATCACAATTTGTATTCTTCACGAACTTGTAACTCTTGGGTGCAAATACTATATCGTGTCCAGCTTCTTTATAAATATTTTCAAGCTGTGGCACAATATCGTACATAGCCATTTCTTTGTTGAAAGTATTGAAAACTTTCATCATAGCGCTAGCTTTTTCAGTGTCTAAAGGTATTTTCAGCATAAATGAATTTGGTTGAATAGTACCATCTGGATTTTAATCATACAAGTAAATAAATAAAAATAATTCTGCCTATTTAAGATTTACCTGTTAGTTCGGTTTCGATGTCAATTCTAAGCATAATAGATGAGTAATTGTCTCCCGAACTTGTTGCTGGGTTTATCTCAAATTTGCTTATTTTTTTGAAGTTTGGTATTTCTTTTTCTAAAATATCAATAAAATACGTTTCTGTTACCCATGCTGGGTACTTCGGTTTTGCTTGTTGGTCATTCGCCGACGTCAGGGCGGATTCTTCAACCGAGGTCTCAGTGACTTGTGAAATTTCTACTGGCGTTGATATTTGAATTGCAGTGAGTGGTTTATTTGTGCTAAAATAAAATAAAATTTTAAATTTTTGTATAATATTTCAACTGTCGTTGAACTTAAAATAATCGGTAAACAAAATAAATTTTACTTACAATGGTTCCAAACAACCACGATTATAGAACCAAGGTAACAATTTGGATATGTGTTGACAATATCTGGGATTGGAGAAGAGCAAATTTTTAAATTCTACACCTTCGGCACCATCTGAGATAAAATTATCAAAGCTGGCCTTTTCCGTTGGATCTAACAAGACGGCAGATAATGTTGTCATTCCAGCACTTACTCCCCAAATGCCATATTTAAGCATTTGTACGTGTAGCTCACTTAATGTTGGTATGTTTTTGGGATATTTTAATAATTTTAGATGTTCGATTAAATTATCATAATAATAGCGTAGAAAATGATCAAATTGACTCAATTTTACATCAAGGGCAGTGGAAGTTATTAAAAAGTAATTCAAGTCTTGAGCAGGTGAACCATATCGAGGTATTTGTAGATCAACAAATTTTGTGTCTAATATTTTGCCATCATTTGCATATTGAAATAGAATATTATTAGACCAGCAATCTCCATGGTTAATAACATTAAATTCATCTGGGTCTGGTATGAGTAAACAGTCGAAATTATCTGCCATTACGTCAAAGAATGATTTCTAGAAATAATAGTAAAAATTATATTTTAATAATTTAATAATCAATTTCGTAATAAATGTAAGTACGTGCTAATGAATTCGTTTCTAATATTTAAAATTAAATATTTTTAGGGAAAGAAAAATTTTTTATTTGTTTTATCTATATGATACATACATATTATTTTATAATAACTCTCCTCTTGAATACACTTACCATGATTGGTGCATAAAACTCTCCATTTTCATAACAGTTAATAGAAGATAAAAATTGATCTGTAAATGATTTTAGCATAGCATCATATATTGGTTTTGCGACATCGAAAAATCCTTTCATAATTATTTTGGAAAATGGTCCTCTAGTAGCTACGCGTGTGGCAGAAACCGCGTGAAATTGTGCTAATTTCTTGAGAACCCATTGAGTGTGCTCCACATCGCATCCAAGCAAGCGATCACGATTTTTGTAGCCTAGCGGACCTAAATCTTCGAGTAAAACAGTATCGGTAATTGGTTGTTTTTTAAACTTATAAGCCTTAGCACCAAATGATATTTCCAAGCCCACTGCTTTATACATTTCTTCAAGTTCGGGAACAATATCGAAATACATTTCGTTTTCTGGTATGAACAAATTCATTAATGCTGCCATTTGTCTCATTTGTTCGGTATCGTGAGGCACTTTCAACATATACGAAATAGCTTTACTAGTTTTATCTGAAAAAAAAGAGAGTTTAATATATAAAGCAATAAAGATATTATCATGTTCTCTTCAACACATTCTTCATAAAATTTCATAGCTTCATCATATTTTTATAGAATTCTTACCTGTCAATGCTACTTCAATATTTACACGCAGCATAAGGGTGGCATAATTTTCACCTGGTCTCAATGCTGGCTTCACTTTGAAATCGGTAATTTTATCGAAATTAGGTACATTTTCTTTGAGTATATCTACGAAGTATTCTTCGGTCAACCAAGTGGGCACTACACTCATATCGATTTCTGGTAGTTTCACTTCTGTATTCTCTATATGCCGTGTTTCCACTGTAGTTGCTGTAACTGGTGTTCGATTTTCTTCGACGGCAGGTTGTACTATTGGTGCAGGCTGTGTCGCTGGTGCTGATGCCGCTGTTGATCTTTCATAAGTGAAATCTTGATTAGATACAACGTAGCTGGTTTTTGATTTACGTGCACCCATTTTAAATTTAAAAATTTATCAAAGTTAATTCAAATTATGTGTATTTTTTTTTTTTTGGAAAAAGCTTCTAATATGAACCTGCCACATGCACAAACTTTAGCCAACTGAAATTTAATTTAATAGAATATAGTTAAAATAATTCATAATAGTTCGAATAAGCTTATATATATATTTTTACTCTCCGCTTATTAGGTCTGATAAGCTCTACGCTCAGCATATATATAAATGTACACTGTTCGCTTGTTGCTTGATATCTGTTTAGTTTATATCTATAAGTATAAAATTCTAATCGATAACAGTATTATTTGGTAGATAATATTTTCGATTGTTATTGTTTTTATATATAGAAACATTTTGCTATTGTTATTTTATTGTAATAATAATTCTAATCGCTCATTAATAATCACGTAGAATCATTTCTAGATAACAGCTTGACTATTACAAATACTTAACTACTAGACTTGGTAATTAAGTATGTGGGAAAAATATTTTAAATTTTAGCTTAGCTCATTCATAGAGGTTTTTTGAAATCAAATTGTGCCGATTGTATTGATTAAGCTAATATACATTTTAAAAATAAAAAATAACATATTAAATAAATGTTTGATACGATATTTGCTTCATAAATTTTATATC
>NC_051847.1:121145088-121151146 GCF_002237135.1 Teleopsis dalmanni
AAACCGCAAATAATAAACCACAACCAGTGGTACGCAAATTATGTTCCGAAAATCTAAATAGCAGAAAAACAGAGATGAGATAAAAATTAATTTGGGACCATTTTGTTTCAATGATAAGGGAACAATTGCGAGAAACTGGGAACATAGGAAGAGTATTATGGTAGTTAGTTATTGTTTTAGAACATTTATGCAGTTTTTTGATCTACTTTAACTTTCTGTACTGTCATATCAAAATTTCAGTTTTTATTTTACTTTACTTTGTTCTTACAATGTAAATATCTATTATAATCGGTGCCTAAAGCGCTTAGTTACTTGTTTTTCGAGCTAAACCGTATCATTTTTTATTAAAACTTTTTATTTTGTTCCACTGTGCCAATGTGCATATGTAAATAACATTCTGAGTTCTCATGTATGAGCTACTGGTGGCTTTATTGTTTATTACAATCAGTTTATTTGCGATTCTTGCCCCTTCCGATCCGTTAAAAAAGTTTGACTCATTCAACCACGTAATTTAAATTTATGTGTTGACATTTTTTTTCTTTTCGGGATTTAATGGCAGAGAAAGTATTTCGAACTCACTATTTGCAAATGTTAAAATGAAAGTTAAATTTCAAAACTTTAAGTGGAAAAATTTTCCTTAAAAAGTTGACATTTAATGATTATATATTACATATAGATAATAGAAGAGATTTATTATGTATTATATATTTTACTGTATCTTCCAAGATCTTAGTTAGTCGAAGTAATGCATCTTATTATTCTTATATTCTTATTGTGCCTAAAATAGTTAGAATAATATGTATGCAATGTTTCTAGTTAACTTCAACTAACTCTGCTAATGATTAAAGAGATGTAGCACGAGGTATCGCACAAAACACCTTTTTACTGTAAGTAAACGGAATCAATTAATTATTTATGTAAACAAAATATATCGTTAGTTGACATCAATTGCCAAAGTAATTATATACTTTCGAAAATCTTTTGAAATATGAAAACTCTATAATTATCATCAAACCTATTTCCGTTTTATGAAATATCACGAGTAACACCTTACTCCTCCAAGGTTTTGCTATTTCCCACTATACTATACTTCTGCGCTTAATTTACCCACCTGAGAGTTAAACAAGCTCTCTCCTTATATGTAACAACAGTGTCTTCGGAATAATAATTTCAAGACATACGCCTCAAAGTATCTTAATCATTTTTCTTATTTATGTTATTACTGTTGATGTGAAATTGTTTTAATTTGCATATATGAACTAACCATGTAATGCTCACAAATTTGATGAATTGTTGTCATATGGGATGAGAGTTACAATTATCGAAAAGAATGTATAACTTTAGACTTCAGATACGTTTGAAAAACATGGTTACATTATATGGGATATAGTGGGATATTGCCTAAATTTCCGTCGTTGACTAAACATTGGTAATAAATATACCAAAAAATAATATACAAAATTATTCCAATGTAACACACATTTGTCATCAAATAGAAAGAAAAACTAACTTTTAAATTAATGAATTTTCAGAACTAATAACTTAAGTGATTTCATCTAATAAAAAATTTCTCTCCAAAATGTATACATTTTTAATCATTTCAACAAATTTTTTACAGCAATAACATTTTAAGCACTATTTGCTTTTTAATTTGTTTCATTTTATATGGGATAGAAAAGCCTTTCAATGCTATCAACAGCATCCCACAGCGTCATTCTTTAAACCCTATCTATACACACACTTATCTGCCAACAAAGTATCTCTAACGCTCAACAAACAACGTGTGGCACAATAGCAACAACAATAAGAAAAAAATACTCAAAAACATGGAATCATGTTGTAAAGCACAAAAGTTCATAAATGTTCATGTATTTTTATCTTTTAAATTGTAGAATTTACAAAATATATAAAGTAAAATGCGATTTAACCTCGACATAGAACAGAAATTCATACACAGACAAAAATAAAAACAGCTAAATAAAAAAATTTATTCGTATGTAGCACTATTTAGATACTCGTGGATACATCTTCATACAAACGCAGTTACAAACAGCTACAAACAACCAGACAGTTACAATACTCGTACAGTCAAAATAAATTACTTCAGTTGCTGCAACTGCAACTTTAAATGCAACTCTTGTATTAGATACTTTGTAGAGCAATACTCGTAATACTCAGAACTCAAGCAATAAAAAGTATCTATTTGCAGTAGATACTTCAGCTGAAATACACCCACTTATGTGCGCCATGAATTGCTTTGTAGCTCATATGCATTCGCTGAGTAAATTTATTTGCAAATTTAGTTGCACTTGCAAATGTGTCACATACCAAAAATTCTAAATCCTTTGTATAAAATAACAAATTCCTTTGTAACACAAACACAATTTGTTTTTGTTTTTGTTTTTGTTTAAACAAAAAGGGCACTGAACTTTTGAAATGACGATAGTACTATCCTGACGGAAGTAAAACTTAAATAAAAGTACAAATAGAATACTAGTATGCGATATATTTTATAAATATTTAGTACTGCAATGTCAAAGGTTAAGGTTTTTGTTACTTTGAGTTTTCAAGACAATGAGTGAATTTTAATAGTAGATTCCTTTTTATACATGTATGTTATTGTTCTCAAATTGCGTCTATTTATGATATACACAACAATTAATGTCATTTAGGTCATAAATAATTTTTAAAAAATATATAGTACCGCACAAACTCCATCCCCATTTCAATTACTTAACCTTATACCATAAATTCAATATTTTAAAATATTGTTGGGTAAATTTCGATTGTTAGTTGTCGTTCGAAATCACTGCATCCAAATAAACAATTGAATAGATGTTTTTGTTTTGTGTACAACTTTTTTATTACCCTGATTTACAACAATAGCCAATATAAGATTTTCTCTAATACTAATACTATAATACAATTTTATTTTCAATATCGGTTTGAGGAAATTATTTCTGGGTTTACTTAGATTCTAATTCGAAACATTCATCTTCTTCTAGACTTCTTCGTCGCGAACAAATGTCATCATGTCACCGTGAACTATTTTCATCTTGAATCTTTGATGCCCTGACCACTGAATTCGATTTATCACGTCATTTATTCAGGTTATTACCCTATATGTTCGTTCCCAATTTGATTGCAACTACGGAGACATCCCATCTGTAATTTATATCCGGCTTTCTTCTTGTTACCGGTAATTTGGAGCCCACTTCTGATGAACCAATGAATCTCATTCAACTGGTCTCGTTTGCCTCTATAAAGATGCCTTTCCACACGGTGGTATTACCCCAAATTTAAAATCGCCTGGTAACCTCTGAGTCGGGGTTGAAAACTGCTCTAGCTGGTGTAGTTGATGTGAACCAGTACTGTGCAGACCGATACACGAGTATTAATGTATGTGTGTGTGTCAATCCTATATCTATATAAAGTTATTATATCTATTTATGGAACATGATTTAATGTATCCTGTAATTTACTAATAATTAATATTTTTGGTTTAAATGCGATTGGAAAGTAAAAAGATTTAATTGAAAAATAATTTAGAAAGTTAAACCTATTACTCTGTGGAGTTGCCGTTCCATACTTACCCTTTACGCCAATACTGTCTATACTTACCTGTCCAAATAAGCTATAACTTAGGGCAACTGTCTGCTGAGGATGAGGATATACTTAGTAACTGACATAACATAAGAATTGAAATTTCCATCGTCTTCGATTCTATATTGAATTGTGTGAAGACTTATTTGTAAAAGGAGAAAATATCTATTATTTTTATATTGAATGATGTTATAACGTAAATGCATTTTTTTAATAAAACGTTTTATAAAAGGTTTCTTACCAAATGTTTTGTCGTCGTTATTATTTTAAGTTTATTGTGTTTATATTTTTCATTTTGACTCAACCTCTTGTATGTATTTTTTTTATACATATATTTTAATTGAGTTGAATATAGTATAGTATGCATGAGTAAAGCGCAAAGGTTTACTTTGTAATTGATATGAATTTATTTCTGTACATAAAATGCTTTATTTTTAATGTATGACTTAATGACTCTAATTATTAATAATTCGAATTACCGAATTACCATTATACTATGGCATTATCATTTTAAGTCAATTGAACCTGAAATTTTACAAAAAGAAACAGTTTTAGATATGCGTATAAAAGCTTTTTCGTTTGTAATTAAACTTTTTTTGTAAACTTTTTATAAAGAGGTTTTTTCGCACAATAGTGAACTACAACAACAAAAATTTTATTTTTTATATTATTTTAATTAATCGAATTTTTGGCTGACCATACAGCTGTTTCGAGTATTGCCAAATACCCATCATTAGTGGTCTTGGAAATAATTATTATATTTAATTATTCGTAAATAATTATTTTTGAGACTGTAAGTACCAGGAATCAAACTCGGGTCCTGCCAAATATGAAGCTCAGAATCAGAGCACCTTAACCAACTGATCCAAAGCCGTACTTGAGTTTTTATGTTCGCTATTTTTCTGGAGTTTTGTTACTTTTGCTATGAAAGTTTTATTAACAAATTTACTTGCTGTGTTTATATTAGAACGAAATCATAAACCAGCTGTAGAATAATTGAATTGATTAATTAATTATATATTTTTTTTATTTTTAATTGTTAAATTTTAGTACTATTCTGTAAACGTTTTATAAAATTATTCTTAACTTAGAACTTTATAAATACTTAGTCGAATATATTTATAAAAAAATGTGTATATTTGTGGTGAAATTTTTGTCCCAAAAAAACTTTTATATATCTAGAAATCATTTATTAATCTAATATTAATTAATTGATTTGTTAGATAATTATTTGTCTGAAAAGTATGCAAACCTCTGCTGCGTTATCTTATCTTATTTTTGTTATTACTAAATAAAAATAGTCTTACGAATTATTTGCAAATATTATTAATTTTAAATTAACAAATAACTTTTGAACTTTTTTCAATTCAACATTTAACAATTTATCACAATAAAAAATTTAGATATAATGAAATATTGAATCCACAAATTAAAAAGTTTCACAATTAATTTGTTAAAATTTGGCAGCTCATTAATCAAAATTTTTGAGAAAATCGCCATAGAAAAGGGATTTACAAACTTTAGAACTTCCTAATGAAGCTATTCGAAATACGGAGCAATTGCTTAACTTAATTTGAAGCAGCAAATGTGCACTGCAGTGAGGTTTTAAATGAAACGTAATGAAAATATTTTTAATTATAAATGAAAAATAATTAAAAATTGTATTTTGAAATTATATAGCATAAGGCTTAATTTAATTTTCAACTGCTCATATAAAAAAAAAATACTATTTAATAAATAATACTGTGAAAATTTTAATCAAATGATAAAAATAAAAAATTATGCAAATACAGCAAAAATAAAAGATTTGAATCCTGCATAAAAAAGGATACGAAATTAACTGAAAATCACAAACAACAGCAAAATTGAAAATAGGCAAACACGTTAGGGATATAGAGGAGATAGAGGCAAAAGGAGATTTTTGCAGTATGCATATGTACCCTTGGACTTTATCATTTATCAATTACGCCTTTTATGTCAAAAAGGATGCTGTAACCGAATAAGCATGACATGAATGAGCTTCCGAACGTAAAACTTTTCGTTCCATTCAAAGTTTTTTGTATAGAAAGTCGTCGAATTATTGTGCTGACTGCAACCTTGATAAGTTGGAATACTGAGGATGAGATATGAGCGAACGTATGAATGTTAATTTGGGAAGAATTTTTGGTTTGTCACAAAATAAAGCATTCATTAATGCAAATAAATCTTAAAAAAGATAAAAATTACTACTTACAGCTTTTGCACATTTATATGACAACTACTATATTTAAATTTTGTATGCTTTACTAGCAGCTACTTCAGATATATGTCGCTTGAGCTTTAAGTTTGTCCTCATTAATGCAGATGTGAAAGTTCCTTACTACACCACTGCCAACCAATAAACGCAAGGACATGTTCCTACGTGCAACGCGTATATGCATTTGTTGCACGCATTGTGCCATCAAATGTTGCAAAC
>NC_051847.1:121151246-121159986 GCF_002237135.1 Teleopsis dalmanni
CTTTTAGTAAATTGCTCAAAGGTGGGCTAAGTTGTAAAGTAAAGTCAATTATTTCTATCTTGAAAGTAATCACTTATATAACAGTATTACGAGTATTACTTACTATTTTATCAATATAATTTTGAGCATTTTCTAAACCCCATTTTGCCATTGCTGCTTTATAAGTTGTAACTTTATTTGTGTACATAAACTTCATATCTTCATTTATTTTATCGGCATTAAAAAAACTGTACTGGAAATCTGTTGGATATGGTCCATGCTTCTGCGCATACACCGCGGAAACTGCATGTAATTCAGCTAATCTTTCTAATACACGTTTCATGTGTGCCATATCGAAACCTTTCAATCGATCTACATTCTGATAACCTCTTGGTTTCAGATCTTCAAATACTAGATTAATACGTTCATCTAAATTTTCTATAAAGAGACATTGTGGTGCCAACTGCACCTTTTTTCCAGCTGCAACATAAAGTGCTTCAAATGCTGGTAAATATTTTTCATACATTATCTTTTCCTTGGGAAAGAGACTCATTCGATTTATTTCACGTCCGCCTTTATCTTCATCTAACATAGTTTTGAGCACATAACTCTTTTGTTTTGTAGTACCATCTATTATTTATAAGAAGTTAGAAATTATTAGGTTAAATGAAATATTCGTAAGTATTAGAAATTGATTTACCTTACCCTTTAATTCGAAGTCCACATAGAGTCTTATCATTACTGAGGTGAAGTTTTCACCGGGGGGTATCGCTGCTACGGGCGTAAATTTTAACACTTTAACATAATCAGGCACATCTTTCTCCCATAAAGCTTTGAAGTGTTCAGCGCAGATCCATTCTGGTATATTTAAATTTTCATTCGGATTTTTAATATCACCGTTTGTAGACATTGTAAATATTAATATTAGTAAATCTTTTGTAAAAACTATTGGTAATAATTTGTTGAGAACTTATCACAAAATTTTGTTAGTGTAGACCGTAAAGAAATTTCACTATCAAGAGCTACTTTGAAACTAATTTTAAATAATATTATTAGCATTTTTTATGCTTATCGGGAGCTTTCAAATATTATCTGATAAAATCTTGAAGAGCTGAATTGTAGTGTGGAGAGTAGTTCTCTTAGTTTCAAAAATATTATTTTCGTGAGAAAACTTTTAAAACTTTCAAGATTTTTTAAATATCTCAATTTTGTGTTAATAATTTTTTATAAATAAAATCTCGAGAGTAGTGTAGGAAATTTATTAGTTGAAAATAAAATAAAATAAAATAAAATATGTGTAGCTCTGAGATGTTTTCAGAAGATGCGAATAATACGTGTGCTTATTTTTCCAACAGATTAAACTTAAATTAAATAGATACTTTTTGCATATCACTTTTTAAACATACCAAACCTTTAATCTATTTCTATTTAATCTAAGATAGTTTACACCAGTTGTTTATCTTAATTAGCTTTTTAAAATATTAGTTTCATTTACAAAAAATTATATTTTCTAAGAATATTTTTGTAGTGTGAAATTATTCGCAACTCGTTTTTATTCATATTTTTAATTATTCGTTAATATTATTATAATTAATTTAATTTATACATATATTATATTTAATAGAATAATTTTTAAAACTATAAAAAATACAATCGTTAATATTATATACCCTTATATGCAAAAAATGGTATAAGTTGACACATTGCTTTGGCATAATGAGGGTTAGTAAAACTTTTATAACGTAAAATATCTCCTTCGTGTCCAGGTCTGAACATATTTTCAAAAGAAGACTGTTCACTCGTTGGCAACAACAAATTGCAAAGTGTAGTGTTTGCAGCAATAGGTCCTAGAAAAGTAAGAAACTTACTCTTTATTTTTAAAAGAAACTAAAGTCTCTCTTACCCCAAAATCCATATTTAAACATCATCTGTTGAATATCCATCAAAGTCGGCCAGGACTTCTCAGTTTCATATTTTAGAAGTTTTAAACATTCAATTAAATGTGCATGGTAAATAAATAAAAAATGATCAAATTCTCTTATTTTAATATCAAGTTCAGCTGATGTTATGATTAATTGCCACAAATCTTGAGCTGGTGAACCATAGTTGCAGTGTTGAAAGCCTATGAATATTGCCTCATCTATAACGCCACTCTCATTATAATTAAACAAAATATTTGTATTGAATAGTTGTCCGTGATTAAGCACATTAATTTCATTGGGATCCACATTATTTGAGTTCAAAACTGCTTCCATATAATCTTTAATTGTTGGCATTTTTTTTATAAAGTCTTCAACATGTGGTAAACCCCACTGGCGCATTGCATTTCGAAAATGTAATTGACGTTTCTCCGTTATTCTTTTTACCATACGTATGTTGGATGCATTACAGAAACTCTCCTGGTATAAATCAGGATATGGGCCTTGAGTTGCAAAATAGACTGTTGTAGCTGCATGAAACTCAGCTAACTTCCGTAAAGCCCAACGCATGTGTAACATATCGAAACCTTTAAAGCGGTCTACGTTATGGAACTTTTTTCTGCTGAAATCTTCCAGAACTAAAACGGCATCTTCAGTCGATATAGCTGCATGCATGCATAATGGAGCCAATTTAATATTTAGACCATTGATGGATGCGTACATTTTTGTTAATACTGGTATTATATGTAAGTACATATGTTTTTCCTTCAGAAAGGTGTTACTAGGCTGTAGTTCAGTAGACTCCTTTGTATTTAATAATTTATCGGATTTTAGTAGATAAGTTGTTTTAACTATGGTATTATCTAAAATTTTTATAATGTTTGTAGTTAAACTGGTTTGTTCAGTATAAAGTTTAGAGCGGGTATAGGTGAGAAATATGAATAGAGGTTATTAATAAATAAAGTGAAAAATGTGAAAAATATCAATTTTAATTTTTGATTGTTAAATTATTCGTTATATTCCATTTATGTTGAGTAGAAAAAAAAATTAAAAAGAGATAGAAATAAATGAGATAGAAATAAAAATATGATTCTTACCTGTTAATTTGACCTCTAAGAGAACTCGTATAAAATCAGATGCTACAGTTTTATCAGGTGTTTCAGTTGTGATTGGAATTATAGAACTTATTTCTTTAAAGTTTAAAACCTGTTTAAATGCCGGTTTAAAAAATTCTTTATTAAGCCATTGAGGTATTTTCGACAAATTATTAGCGTTTATTTCGGTGGTTGTAGTTGTGGTAGACGGCCTAGACATCTTCGTTTATTAAAATGTTACAATTGTTTTACAGCCTTGTGATAGTTAAATCAATAATACATTAATAAAACACTATGAATTTTTAGTTATGAAATGAACCGCTGAAATAAAGTTTGTTGTGTAAATAGTTGCTCTCAAACATTATTTTGATATTAAAATGAAATTCGTAAACTCATAACAATACTTTTATCGATATTGATAACAAAATTATCTATTAATTACAAATATTTAATATGTATGAAATAGAAAATTACTTTTAATTGATTATGTAGAATTAAATTTTTTATAGTATCAGCAGATAAAATTGGCTTATAACAGAAAACTCTCATGATATGAAAGATAACATTTTAATAATTAAATTACATGGGTCTTAGTACAATTTAAATAACTAATAACAGAATGTAATTGCTTAACAAATAGTAAATGAGTTTCAGTTTCAATTGCTATGTTATTGTTTTTCTTTTTAATTATTGCAAAATTTATTAAAAAAAATAGTTAATACTTTTTCAAACAAAAATACACTTAATTGAAAATAGAGTTTAACAGTTTTCTGTATATCTTATTAATATATTATGTTAAATGGATATTTAAAACTGGTATTAAACCATACTTTCGAGTTTTTATAGACCATTCCTTATTTTTTGCTTATTTAATATTCTCTGAATTGTACTGATAATTTTTTATATATTAAAAATACTTATATCTAATTGAATAATATTTGATTGAAGCAGAAACAGGTCTAAGGTCATTAATAATATGATAGAAGCTATACAAAACCGCAGCAATAACAGTCTTAAGGTAAACTAAATAAAGAATACCCCCACTATTTTTTAATGCCTAATAAAATGTTACGACTAATAAAATTTTTATCTCCACTACTTAAACGTGTCACCACAAAATTTTACATTTTCACTCTATCGCTTTGTTTGACTGTCATATCCAACTTCTTGCATCTAGAGAAAATGTATGACGGTATTCATTATTATTTTTTTATTTTCCGTCTACTTCTAATCATTATTAAATACACCATTCAAAAGAGATTACTGAATTACTGAGATTAAGTTTGGTGTCAAAATTATACCTTTCATCCTAATTTTTTTGCAGCAATCGGTTTTCTAGAAATACTTTTCCTAATTTATTTATTGATGCCTTGCATTAAACACTAGTCTCACAATAAGCGCACTACAATTGTGATTTCCAGATTATGGAATCTATGACATGTCTTTATTCTTTCCATAATTTGTCTTAATTTTGTTGAAACAACGTATACCGAAGAGTATTATAAGAGATATGAGCATATCCAATAATCTGTTGGACAGTTCCTGTGTAGGTAAGATCGTTCTGATAATATCACTACTACCCAATTTGCAAATTAAGTTTGATATATCTAGGTGTTTGCAAAAGGATTCCCAGATAGATTAAATGAGTTCGAAAATTGTGTATAATTGTGATTTTTTGTAACCATTTTTTAATATACCTGATTTGACTCCTTGGTTAATTGTATACGACTTCTCTGGTTTTACTTATTAATTTAAGAAAAATGATACTAACATAATCAAAATAATTTTTATAATATCTTATTTATCTAATTTTATGTAATTTATTTTATATCTAATCTAATTTTTATCTAATATCTAATTTTTATAATATCTAGGGTAGGTAGGTATTAAAACTTTCGTGCACATTTGCCTTATTTCTGTGTTGAGTTTATCAATAGATATAAGGTATTATTTTAAGTGGTCTGTTCGATCTACATTGATCTTAATCGATCTTAACGACTGCAGTCTTAATTGGTTAACAGCAGCCTTCTGCATTGAAGACTAAGAGCGGATGGTGCTTATTTGATGTGGATTAGAGAATTTATTATATGTTAAGAGAAAATTATATAGATATTACTATTGAAAATATGAGAACTTGTAGTAGTAATCGAATAAAACTATATCTTGGTGCTAAGGAGAACTCAAGAGACATTATATATAATATATTCATATATAATAAAATGGCTAAAACCAGAACCGAAATAGAGTTATTAATAATACATTTGTATCGAATACAGATACAAATCCAGTCGTGTCTATTAAGTGATTCTATAGAATTTTGCAGAATACTGAAATATTACCAACAGTAATATCCCAGTGAACAGAGATCATATCACGCGCACTTAGTCATCTATGACTCACTACATATTGTTGTAATGTTTTAATTTTTTTTATGGCAGAATCCGATTAGCTGTTGTGACTGGAATAATAGTCTACAGTTCCTCCATCTTTTTTTCTGTCAATGTGTTTGGTTCAAGCGATAAATAATTTGTTACGAAACTTAAAATATTGCGATGTTTTGAATACTTTTCATTAAAAAATAAATTGATTAAATGACCTTGATCTCGAAAATATTTATTCTGGTTGTAATTATAGTTGGTGCTTTTCTGTTCAGTTATCTACATTTTTCATTATAATATTTCATTGCTTCAATTAAGTTCTCAAATGATGTAAGCTGCTGTATGTAATTAAGTTCTCAAAATGCAATATCAAATAAAACACATTTGAATTATAAATCATGAGGGCGGTATTGTAGATATTTTTGAGTTCTAACAAAGAGCAAATATTGTTCTATTAATTGATTAATGGAGCAGTAAGCAAATTTTTACATATACTTTTTTCATTTTTAACTGGGAACACAGAGTTTATATACATAATGGTAATTAAAAAATAAATTGAATGTAATTATGACTAAATTACAATTTCTGCATTAATATATTTCACTTGTTAATACTATATGCTTATATATTCAGATTATTTATATACATCCCTCAATATTAATTTCCATAAATAATTAAAAATAAATAATAGTGACATGAGCTTGGCTCTGTTACTTTAGATGAATTGGTCCACATTAATCATATATCAACTTTCTTGATTTTTAAAATCAAACCAAAAATTTCCAATTCAAAAAAGTTCTTCTGTATATTTTTTAAGTAATCTTATTTATATTAATTTCAGATTTAAAATAACAACAATATTCTTAAATATTATAACAAAATAGTATTGTACAATTAAAAATGTTTAAAAATTAACTGCTTAATACTGCATATAAATATACACATATTCCATATATTCTAATTTGCACTGTCAATCTTTATTTTTTTTTTAATTATATCCAAAATTCCTTTATTGTCGAAAAATGGATACAATTGACTCATGGCTTTGACATAATAAGGATTAATGAATGTTTTATATTTGAACTCTTCACCTTCAGGTCCAGTTTTTAACATAGTTTCCATATTAGCGTCTTTATCGGATGGGAGGAGGACAGCTACCATAACACCACCAGCAGTGAGAGGTCCTATAAAATATTAATATTTATTATCATCATGAAATAAAGTTATTATTTATCTCGGCATATTTACCCCATAAACCATATTTTAGCATCATTATATGTAGCTCTCTAAGTGTTATAATAGGTTTTTGATATTTTAAAAGATTTAAGCACTTCACTAAGTGTTTGTGATATATACGAATAAAATTATCAAATTCTTTAATTTTAATATCTAAGCTAGCTGATGTAACAATTAGATACCATAGGTCTTGTGCAGGTGTGCCCCATCTACCAACTTGATAATCAACAAAAATTGTCTGTTCAATATTTCCTTCATTATCGTGACGAAACATAATGTTATTTGCCCAAGTATCTCCGTGGTTCAGTACGTTAAATTCATTTGGATCGGTTTCATTCAATGACAGAGCTGCATCGAAGTAATCATCATTATCCGGGTATTTGGCAATGTAATATTCTACATTTTCTAGATCCCATTCACGCATAGCTCTAAAATAGGCTTGTTTTCTTGATTCAGCCATTCCTTCAAATATTGGTCGATTGCTTTCGTTGAAGAAAGTGCTGCTGTAAATTTCATCATAAGGTCCATTCAGATGATAATAAACCGCAGATGCAGCATGCAGTTCAGCTAGTTTGTGTAATACACATCGCATGTGTTCCATATCAAAACCTTTCAAACGATTCACATTCATAAACTTTTTTCTACTCAAATCTTCTAAGACCAACGTTATGCGTTCCGGAGTTTCTTCAACGTGCAAGCAATTAGCAGATAATTTTATTTCAACTCCTGCCTGTTTATAGAGCTTTACAAATTGTGGTAGTAAAGTTTGGTACATCAGTTTCTCCTTTGGGAAGAGATTCATGTTTGAAACAAGTTCTGCACCTTGATTACCGCCTTCCAAACATGTTTTCAAAATGTAAGAAGATTGTGTGTTGCTGCCATCTGAAAATTGAATAGAAAAAAGGCAAATAATTATTAATATATGAAAAATAAATATGTACTTATATTTGTATGAAACAGCAGATTTCTATCAAACTGCATTCAAACTACCTGGAAAATGTGTTCACTTACCTTTTAGTTCTATTTCCATTATAACTCGAACCATTATTGAAGTATAATTCTCTCCGGGTGCAGTAGCAGCAATTGTTGTAAAATTAACTATTCTTACAAAATCTGGTATATCTTTTTCTAGTATGGGAATAAAGTAGTCTTCATTGATCCATTTTGGTATTTGCAGATATTGATTAGGATTAATGGGATCATTGTCAGTATTATTAGGTGCCATAATGAAAGTTTAAAGAAGATCTAAAAATACAACAAAACTTCTAGTTAAATTCTTTTAGATGATTGAAATGATTCATAGTTCCAAATATGATAACTCTAAAGTAATTTTATAAAGATTTATGTATAATTGCAGATACTTTCAGTTATTTACTGCATAAAATATTGCCTTTAAAATATACAATAGTTTCTTCAGAAGTTTTAAAATGTAAGTCTTGAGTTTTACAATGTTCGGATTAGTTATTATTTATAAATACATCGAACATTTTCATTTCAGATGATGAAGTTCTAAACAAACTATTCTTGAACATTATGACTAAGTCAATTCAAAAGCGAATATCAGTATGACTTCATATTTAAGGTATACTCTACTTTACACATTTATATGCCTCATAACATATTTGATAATTTTCTACATAATCGAATATTTTTTTAATTATAATGACTTATATTTACTTTTGTTTTTTTCACAAAAACAGATGGAATAACAATAACTAAGAAATTCATTATAATCAATGAAATTATTACGATAGATTATCTACCGTCTATCTTCTATGAAAAGATATCTCTAACTTTCAAGTTAAAAGTATAGACACATACTTCAGTAAAATTGGCAGACAATAAAAATTGTGATAAGGTTATCGTATTTGAGATAACAATATATAAAGTAGTAAAATGTGTTTAATCTTAGTTTTCGCAAATCATTGCATATTCTAAATTTTTGCAAATCATGGAATTTAAATAGTCTTTTCATTCATTGACGCTAGTACTAGAGTAAGTTGTCTTTCTTACAACCCTTCTGTAGTCAGTTATTTATATCAAGTCGTCTCAAATTAGTTTTCATTCTATGAAGCCGATAGGATCAGGAATCTAGATTAAGGAAACAAAATTTTCAGGAACCGTTTCTGTGAGA